>NC_136977.1:62654321-62916821 GCF_032717465.1 Coenobita brevimanus
ATAGATAAAGGGAGGGAGAGAGAAGTACATTAGATAGATAAAGGTAGATAGATGCGTTAGATAGGCAGAGAAGCAAACACACATGGATAATACTGAAAGACAACTAGACTTGTATTCAGTCTCAGGACCTATATATAAACATACACAAATTACTACTACTACCACCACCACTACTACTACTACTACTACTACTACTACTACTACTACGACTACTACTACTGTTTTTTTTATTTTTTGCCTATAATTGTGACGGTGTAGCTCGAACGCAATTATTTGGTTATTTAATTTATTGTTCATGGTTTTTTTCCTGTATATTTATGTGGTTCATATAATTCCGTGTCATGTAATCGTGAGGGTCATTAACCTATTATTGCGATGCGTATTTAACCTCATATTTCCGTGTTGGTTTCCTCTCTCTCTCTCTCTCTCTCTCTCTCTCTCTCTCTCTCTCTCTCTCATTTACCTCCACTCCCCACCCTCCCTCCACCCCTCCTAATCAGAATAAAGCTCCTCTCTTCCTTCCATCCATTTTTTTTTTCCTTGAGATTTAAGATCCTGATTACCTTCTACATTAATTTTGGTTATTTTACTCGCTTCCTCTCTTTTAGGTATTTAATTTTTCGTTATTGTCCTCCTTTTTTTATTGTTTCGTTTCGTTCTTGTGTATTTTTTGTCCTCCGTAATGTCTGACTCTCTCTCTCTCTCTCTCTCTCTCTCTCTCTCTCTCTCTCTCTCTTGCATCTCCTTTTCTTTCATTCAGCGGGTTTAGTATACACCCGTCAAAGACAAGGATAGTCGTGGTCAGGGATACCGTATACCTTAGGTCAGGTGTTAATGTAAATCAGGTTATTATTGCAGGTAGGTCAGGTGTTAATTAAAGGTCAGATGTAGGTCACAGGTCAGGTAGGTCAGTATTAGAGGTCAGGTCTCTCTCTCTCTCTCTCTCTCTCTGCTACCAGACAATTATATTTAGTTTCGACCAGACTTCTATACTCCTTTTACTCTAACTTGGTCCAGATTTTCGTTCTTTTGCAGCTCATTACACGTAGCTCAGTGGCAAAAAAAAAAAAAAATCGTCTCTGAATCCTTTCCGTAGCACTTCTCCGTGACTAGCGTCGTATTCTAGTGTTATCTTTCGTTACAATTCGTCATTCAAAATGGAGAGACTGCAATTTTAGGCCGACTTAGAGTAAAGTATAGGTGTGAGTCAAGGAACGCTATATATATAAATCCCCCAGTCCCCCCAAATCTCTCAAGTGGTGCATAAATCGCTTGTGGATAGGAAAAATGTATCTGTCTATAGCCAGAAGCCATAATCCTGTCAGGGATGGCTCTTTGTCTTTGAGTTGGTGGTTTTACGGGTAGGGGCACCAACCCTCCGCCAACCCATTTGTTGACATGTACAGCACACGCACGGGTTTGTTATATGGTTTCTACTCAGCGCTTTTCTGGCCTACAGGAAACCATTAGGCTTGTCACTCAGTGTAAAACCACCTGAAATTGAAAGAAGAGCAATAAAAAGTGACAGAAAAGACGGGAGAAATTGGAAGAGAGGAGGTCAGTCACAGAGAAAGAATGATAGGGATGAAGGAAGAAGCAGGCAACACTACATCAAGTGAATGGATGATGGTCGCCACCACCTACACTGTAGCCATGGAAAAAAAAAAATTATATATATATATATATATATATATATATATATATATATATATATATATATATATATAACCGGATATATTGTATATCTTAATATTCCGTGGGATTTTTTTTAAGCGATGTAATTATCTGTAGTAGTGAAGGGATTAACTGAAAACACATTAAAATAAATAAAATCGTCTGGAAGTAGGAAAAATACGTCCTGGGATTGGAGAGAGAGAGAGAGAGAGAGAGAGAGAGAGAGAGAACGGAGGACGCATAAGTGTGAACAGGCTCCGAAAATGTGACGGTGATTTTTGAAGTACGTGACGGTAATATTTGAAGTTATGAGCATTTTTTGGAGTGAGGATAATTTTCGAAGTAGGTGACGACAGTTTTTGAAGTGACGATAATTTTTTGTGTTCCGTGAAGATTACCATTGGAGGATGTGACGACGATTTTTAAAGTGATAATTTTTGAATTAAGTGACGATAGTTTTTGAAGCACGTGGCGATAATTTTTGAGGTTACGTGACGATGATGACTTGAGGCCCGTATTCTTAACACCTCTTCCTTAACGATTTATTTTTGCTTGTTACACCTTATTATTAAATTGTATCATACTCCATTGTTTTATGAAAATAGATTGCATGGATAAAAGCAGCGATTAAAATGACGCCTGCAGAAATAAACCGGTTAGGAAAAGGTGTTAAGGAGCTTCCCTATCCGACGAGACTATGATCCGTATTCTCGTCGGTTAAGGAAGCTCAGTAACACCTTTTCCTAGGCGAGTAATTTGTTTCTTACCCCTTATTGTTTTGTTCTGTCACATAAATTCCTCTAACATCGCCATACTGTGCATAAATAACGTACAAAAGGACATTAACCATCAGAAATAAATCGCTAAGGAAGAGGTGTTAGGGAACTTCCATCTCCGACGACAAATGATCCTATGCTTGAGCTCTTCTGAATCACTGCTAACCGGACTATTAAAGTGGGATGCAGGCTAATTAGATCTGCAGGTATAACGTTAATTAAAAATATATATATTAGGGATTTGCTGATACCCTCGTGGACCCATTTTCAATTAGAAGATGGTAATGTCTTTATTTTGATGGCTGTTTATCCATCTGGCTATCTGTCTATCCATCCATCCATCCATCCATCCATCCATCTGTCTGTCTGTCTGTCCATATCTGTATCTATCCCACCTTCCTTCCTTCCTTCCTTCCACCCACCCACCCATCCATCCATCCATCCATCTGTCTGTCTGTCTGTCCATATCTGTATCTATCCCTCCTTCCTTCCTTCCTTCCACCCACCCATCCATCCATCCATCCATCCATCCATCCATCCATCTATCTATCTATACCTCTATCTGTCGATCTAACTATATTTGTCTATCTATATCCATCTGTCCAACCATCCATCAATCTATCTATCTGTCTATCTACCTATATCTTTCTATCTGTTCATCCGTCCATCCATCCATCCATCTATCTATCTATCTATCTATCTATACCTCTATCTGTCGATCTAACTATATTTGTCTATCTATATCCATCCGTCCAACCTTCCATCTGTCTCTCTATCTATCTATCTACCTATATCTTTCTATCTATTCATCCGTCCATCCATCCATCCATCCATCTATCTATCTATACCTCTGTCTGTCTACCTACTGTATATCTGTTTATCTATCCATCCGTCCATCCATCCATCTATCTGTATCTATCTATCCACTGACAGTAGGCTATTTTAGGGATTTTGACCAATTTTAGCAACATTCTGTATAATTCGTATATTCTTTCTTGATTTTCGTCCTTTTTTCATATTATTTTCCGTAACTCAGTGGTAGATTAAGACAGTACTACGGCTCTACATCCTTTCCATAACACTTCTTCGTGACTAGCACCATATTCTAGGGCTAATCTCGTGTTATAACTTAGCACTCAATAAGGACGATTTTTCCTAGAGACTCCGAACTGGATGAGGTAGACTGAGGAAGCAGCCTAGCGCCTCCTCCTTAGCGATTTATTTTTGGCTATGGCTGGTTAATATCCTTCTGTAAGTTATTTATGCTAAGGATGGCGATGTTTGAAGGATTTATAAAACACATCATAGGACAGTAAGGTGTAATAAATCGCACAGGAAAAGGTGTTAGGGAGCTTCCTTAACCGACGAGAATACGGGGCACAGCCTTCATGAACCCCTTCACTACGAGGCCTCCCCTGAATCTCAAAAAATCGTCTGTTTAGTAGCCATCAAGAAAAAACTGACTTTCTTATAAAAATATTCTCTACTGGCCAGATTAAAAGTTTTTATACCCTTATAGCAAAAATCGTCCGTTTATTAGCCCGAAGAAAAGAAAATAGCGAGTGCCTTGTAGGAAAATCGTCTGTTTTTTAGCCAGAAGAAAGAAAATAGCGACGGCCTTGAAGAAAAATCGTCTGTTCAATAGCCAGAAGAAAAGAAAATAGCGACAGCCTTGAAGAAAAATCGTCTGTTTAATAGCCAGAAGAAAAGAAAATAGCGACAGCCTTGAAAAATCGTCTGTTTATTAGCCGGAGGAAAAGAGAATAGCGACAGCCTTGAAAAATCGTCTGTTCATTAGCCAGATTATTAAAAGAAAGAAATCGTAGTAAGAATCGTCTATTTGGTGGTTAGCAAATTCCTTCCGGCAAAAATCGTCTGTTTTGGTAGCCAGTAGAATGAAGGAGGAGGAGGAAGAGGAGGAGGAGGATGAGAAGAAGAAGAAGACGAAAGAGGAGGAGGAGAGAAGACGGAGAAGAAGAAAGAGGAGAAGAAGAAGAAAGGAGAAGAAAGAAAGAAATCCGTAGCCAAGGGGTTAAGTGTTTAGGTCGGTATTCACGAAAATCACTTAGGAAATTTTTAACATTAAGGCTCCTATAGCTCACTCAGCTGGAGGAAATCGTCTGGCGTCAGCTGGAATAGAGAGAGAGAGAGAGAGAGAGAGAGACGAGACGAGGCATAAGGTAGATTGGTAAAGAAAAAGTAAGAGTGATTAGGGTAGGTTAGTTGTGTTGGATTTTTCAGGTGGGTTTAGAAAGCACACTAACAAGAAGTGGATTTTAAGTATGTCAGTTCCCCCCCCTCCCCCCCGAATGAAAAAAATACGTCGTCGGGGTGAAAAGGTTGACTATAAAGCTGTAACGAAAGCCCACCTGTTCGGGGAAAAAATATCGCAAAGAATATAATCGTCTTGAGTGGCGAGGACTGATTGATAAGTAGGTCATGAGGTTGAAGGGGTTTAGCCGTATTCTGGTTGGTGTAGGAGGCGCCGTGGCACTATTTCTCTGGCGATTTATTTCTCTGACGATTTATTTATTTCTCCGGCGATTTCTTCGGCGATTTATTTATTTTTCCGGCAATTTATTTCTGGCGATTTATTTATTGATTTCTCTGGCGATTTATTTCTTTATTTCCGATTAGTTAATTTCTGGCGATTGATTTCTGGCGGTTTATTTATTTTTCAGGCGATTTATTTCTGGCGATTTACTTCTTCGGCGATATATGTATTTCTCTGGCGATTTCTCTGGCGATTTATGTATTTATTTCCCTCTAGCGATTTCTGTGTTTCTTCGGCGATTTATTTTTTTGGCGATTTATTTCTCCGGCGATTTACTTATTTCTCTCCGGCGATTTATTTCCCTGGCTATTATTGGCGATTTTTTCTGCACATGACGGTCCTGTTAACTTTTTCGAACCAATGACACGTATTGTTTTTTCTTGCTGTCTCGAAACGATTTTATTTAGTTTTGGGTAGACCTGGGTGCGAGTCCTCTCTCTCTCTCTCTCTCTCTCTCTCTCTCTCTCTCTCTCTCTCTCTCTCTCGTGACTGAGAAATTTGAGTTATTTGCAGTTTCAGACACTAACACCCGTCGATTAGGCAAGATTAGTCTAGCTAGATTAGGCACAGTCACGCCCATGGATTAGATAGGTTAGGAAAGATTAATAACATTGCATGAGTTAGGTTAGCTTAGACAGGCTAGGAATAAGTTAGATTAGTAAGGAAAGAAGTCAGAATAACTTTAATTTTCCGAAACTAGATTTTCTTTTGGTACATAGAAATCTTCACCTCTCTCTCACTTTCTTTAATTTTCTTTCATTTCCCATTCTGTTAGGCTTTTCTTCTGCTCTCTGGACCCCACCTCACCCCATCCTTAGGTGGAAAAAGAGGTCTAGATGTTGATGTATTGTCTCTCACGCAGCTTATGTCGTTTTTAATACCGAGGGAAAGTAATACGTATCATACAAGAAAATAGTAATGCATTAGGTATATGTTGTTAGGAAGGAAGTGCTATGTAGCCATCTTAACCGACGAGATTACTGTAGAGGAGGAGGAAGAGGAAGAAGAGGAGGAGGAAAAGGAAGTGGAAGAAAGAACAGGAAGACGAGGAAGTGGAAGAAAAGGAAAAGGAGAAGAAGCAGGAAGTGGGAGAAGAGTAAAAAGAGGAGGAGGAGGGAGTAGAACAGGAGGAGGAGGAGAAGTGGAAGAAGAAGAGGAGGAGGAGGAGCAAGAGTAGAGGAAGAGGAAGAGGAGGAGCCTGAAGAGGAAACTTGACCCAGATTTCCGTCCCATTTTAGGTCATTTCACTTTGCTTTATAGTGCAGAAGGGCAGTACTACGGTTCGGCATACTTCCCACGGCACATCTTCGTGACTAGCATCCTAATCAGGTGCTAATTCGTTGTTACAGCTGAGAATTTAAGATGGTGAGACAATACTACAGCTCAGCACTCTGTTCCTGGCACTTCTTCGTGACTAGCATCATATTTGGTGCTAATCTATTGTTACAACTGAATTCTTCCTACGGCTCTTCTTCGTGACTAGCATCGTATTCCAGTGCTGATCCATTGTTACAACTGAGATTTAAGTTTGAAACAATACTACGGCTCTGCATTCTTTCCATAGCACTTCTTCGTGACTAGCATCACATTCTGGTGCTAATCCATTGGTATAGCAGAGAATTAAGATGGAGAGACGATACTGCGGCTCTGAATTCTTTCCACGGCACTTCTTCGTGACTAGCATCATATTCTAGTGCTAATCAATTGCTACAGCGGAATTTAAGATGGAGGGGTGTCAATTTTAGGCCAGCTTAGCATAAAACGGGTATAGCACGGAGGGGGGGAGAACTTTCAGCCATCTTTACAATCGTTCTTGGTCTTAACGCAGGATGAACTAGACACAAAGGGAGATTCTGAACCCTCCTTTCTTGTCCCTCCTGTTGAAAGCAAATGGGACTTAGCTGAAACTTAGCTTTTGAACCCTCCTTTCCTTGTCCATCCTAGAGAAAATATAACTGACGCTGGTTTTCCTCTCGTATCTGAATTATTTTGCGCAGGATTAACTGGACTTTATTTTGGTAGGATTAACTGGACTTTATTTATTTCCTCTTCCTAGCACCTCTTCCTTAGCGATTTATTTTCCGAAGTATCCATTAATATTCTCTCTCTCTCTCTCTCTCTCTCTCTCTCTAATATCGACATAGATTGCACGATTAAGACACAAAAATAGAGTAACGGAGCGGAATAAAAAATAAATCGGTAAGGAAAAGATGTTAGTACCCATCCATACCGCATGAAAAGGAATTGACTGAAGGGAATTGACAGGAGATTGACGGAAGGGAATTGACAGGAGATTGACAGAAGGGAACTGACTGAAGGGATTGACTGAAAGGAATTGACAGGAGATTGACGGAAGGGGATTGACAGAAGAGAATTGACTGAAGGGAATTGACAGAAGGGAACTGACTGAAGGGAATTGACAGAAAGGAATTGACAGAAGGGGATTGACTGAAGGGAATTGGCAGAAGGGAATTGACTGAAGGGAATTGACAGACGGCAATTGACTGAAGGGAATTGACAGAAGGGAACTGACTGAAGGGAATTGACAGAAGGGAATTGACTGAAGGGAACTGACTGAAGGGAATTGACAGAAGGGAATTGACAGAAGGGAACTGACTGAAGGGAATTGACGGAAAAGAATTGACAGAAAGGAATTGACGGAAGGGAATTGGCAGAAGGGAATTGACAGAAGGGGGAAGGTTAATCTAATTCTGAAATGTAATCTAATTCTCAAGGGTAAGGTTAATCTAATTCTCAAGGGTATATCTAAGAAATAAGGGTGACTTTCTTGAGACTAAGACGAAAAATTCTCGTCGATTAAGGAAGCCCCCTAACACCTTTTCCTTTGCGATTTAGTCTCCATACTACGCCTTACTGCATTCTTGTATATTATTTTGATTTTAACACCGGTAGGCAAAAATAACAAATGGATTATTAATGAGTAGTATGCAAAAATAAATCGGTAAGGAAAAGGTGTCAGGGAGCTTCTTTAACTGACGAGGGTCCGTATTTCAGCTGGTTAAGGAAGGTCCCTAACACCTCTTCCTCAGCGATTTGTTTTAGGATATGGGTGGTTAATATCCTTGTGTACGTTACTTATGTAGAGTTTGGTAATGTTAGAAGGAATTTTATGATACGGAATAGCACAGTAAGGGGAAACAAGCAAAATAAATCGCGTAGGAAAAGGAGTTTAGATACGACCGAGGGTGCTGCTGTAACGAGGGAACGAACCAATTACGTTGTTAGGAGGTCAGAGCGAGAAAATATAACTACGGTAGATGAAGCGAGGAAATATAACTATGGTAGATAAGGAAATATAACTACGGTAGGTAAAGCGAGGAACTATAACTACGGTAGATAAAGCGAGGAAATATAACTACGGTAGATTCTTTTTGTGTCCTCGGGGTGAAGGGAAAAAATGGCGGGAATTTTGAAACCATGAGAACGACGTTGCAAGAAAGACTTTTTTTTTTAACCTTTGTGCAACACCTGTAATTAAAAGATGGTTAGCCTGCATCCCAGTTTATGGAGTGCAGTCAGCAACGGTACAGAGAGGTCAGATCTAGGTCCGTATTCTCGTGGGGTGAGAAGGCTCCCTAGCACTTTTTCCTTAGCGATTTGGTTTTGGCTATGGGTGATTGATATCATTTTGTGTGTATACACACACCTTAGCACCCCTTCCCTAGCAATTTATTTTTGGATATAGATGATTGATATTTTTTTTGTACATATGCAGACACCGTAGCACCTTTTCCTTAGGGATTTGTCTTTGGATATGGATGGTGAATATCCTTTTGTATGTATGTAGAAAATGACGATGTTTGATGGATTTATATAACACGGGATAGGGTAGCATGGTTTAATAAGCCGGATAAATCGCCTAGGAAAAGGTGTTAGGGAGACTCCAGTCCTAGTGTTCCCTCGTTTCAGAAATTATCATCCATTTTTTTCGCTCAGTGTTAATATGGTCGTTAGTGATATTGTTGACAGGACGGGTTGGCATCTTTCGCTACACTTTTTACTTAGCGATTTATTCTCAGATGATATGCAAAGTCGCAGCGGGATCTTTAGCAACACCTCTTACTAAGCGATTTATTCTCAGTGGTGTTATTCTAAGTCGCAGCGGGATCTTTCTCTACACCTCTTACATAGCGATTTATTCCCAGAGATGTTGTTCTGAGTCTTCGGTATCATTCGCAACACCTCTTACGTAGCGATTTATTCACAGAGATGTTATTCAAATTTGGAACAGGATCATTCGCTGTGCCTCTTACTTAGCGATTTATTCTCGGAGATGGTATTCTAAGTCGCAGCAGGATCTTTCGCAACATCCCTTACAGAGCGATTTATTCTAGATCTTTCGCTACACCTCTTTATGTGGCGATTTATTTTCAGATGTTATTCTAAGTCGCAGCAGGATCTTTCGCAACACCTCTTACTTAGCGATTCATTGTCAGAGATATTATCATTGTAGAATTATGTCGATGTTAAAACGATGTAAGTACGCACAGTATGATGTCGATGTGTAATACGTAGAATAAATCTCTTAGGAACAAGTGCTACGGAGCTCTTGTACGACTGAACGCACGATCACTGCCACCCTTCAGTGACCAGACCACGAATACGATAAAGATCTTCACTGAGTAGGGATGTTTCGTGATTAAAACACTGTAAATACAAAGCATTCTCGAAATGCCTGTGTAAATCGCCATAGCTATATTGTGTGTGTGTGTGTGTGTGGTGTGTGTGTGTGTGTGTGTGTGTGTGTGTGTGTGTGTGTGTGTGTGTGTGTGTGTGTGTGTGTGTGTGTGAGAGAGAGAGAGAGAGAGAGAGAGAGAGAGAGAGAGGCTTATCGTATTCTAAATGGCTTTCCATACGTAGCACATCATCTCTAGCGATTTATTTTGCACGTTACACCTCAATATCATCTTCTTGTAACTGGTGCCATATGCATACCATACAGCAGATTCTTAAGGTGTAATATGCAGACTAAATCGCTCAAGAAAAAACGTTACGAAGCCTCCTGGGCAAGCCTTCTGTGTAGTTCCCAATGGGTTGAGGGAGGCCGGAGTGACAGCCAGTAGAGTGTTACTATGTTGGTGTGTAATATGCAAACTGAATCGCTCAAGAAGAAATGTTACGAAAGTACTTCTGTCGATTTGAATTCAGCCTTCGTTCCTTCGTTGTAGTTCCCTTGGCTGTTACGTAGTTGGGTTGCGGGAAATTGCAGTAACATACAATAGAATGGTAGTGTGTAATGTGGAGACTAAATCACTTAAGAAGAATCGTTACGAAGCAGCCCATATTCAGCTTTCGTTGTAGTTTCCGTGGCTGGTATATAGATGGGTTGAGGGAAATGGCAATAACGTAATGTTTATGTGTAATATGGAAACTAAATCGCTCAAGAAGAAACGTTACGAGGCTTCTTTGTCGTTTGGGATACATCCTTCGTCGTCGTCCCTCCTGGCCTGCTGGGATAGGGGTAGCCGTAATAACTTCCAGTAACTTAATAATGTCTGAAATGTTTTAATCTGGAGACTAAATCGCTCAAGAAACAGCGCTACGAAGCATCCCGCAATTCAGCCTTCGTTGTGGTTCCCCGTGGCTGGTATATAAGTGGGTTGAGGGAGGCCGGAAGTACTTGCAATAAAGTGTTGATGTGTGATATGTAAATGTGTAATAAGCAACGTAAATTGCTCAAGAAAAAACGCTACGAAGCAGCCTGTATTCAGCTTTCCTTGTAGTTCCCCGTGGCTGATATGTAGGTGGGATGAGGGTCGCCGGTAGAGCATCCACCAAGGGACTCTCCCAGCATCCCTCCCACTTACCCCATGAAGCCGAGTCAGGTCCACGCCAGCGAATATTCGGATCAATATATTTTCCGGTACAGGGGACGCCGGAGGAGGCCACGGATTCCGCCGACAGCTGTTCCGCCGGCACGTTGGAGCGGGTGTGTGTCGTCGGCGTCGCTGGCTGCCCCACTTTCACCTTGATACGCAGAGTCGGGGGAGGCCTTGGATCGCGCGTGAAGAAGTGGCTTTGGCTTACGTACGAGTGGAGGGAGAAACTATTAGAGGGAATATATGATTTTTTTCTCTATATGCTAATGGGACTTCGGGTTAATGGCGAGAGACTCTTACCTCTTTGGGGAGTTTGGGTGGCGATGGTAGGGTGAGTGAGTGAGTGAGTGGTGACAGGGAGTGATGGTGGTGGTGAGCGAGGGGAGACAGACGTGCGTGTGTTGTGGAGGGGCGGGGCGAGGGGAGTGAGCACCTCTCTCGATGATGGCTCCCCTTAGAATGACTTCCCGTCCCCTCGCGGCCAGGTAACTCCAGGTGAGGGGAGGCGCTGAGGGGGGAGAGGGAGGGGAGAGGGGAGATGGCGCGGGAGGGAGAGGTGGGGGTGATTGAGGGGGGAAAGATGAAGTGAGGAAAGATGAGCGGGAGAGGAGAGACATTGTAGAGTGAGGGGAGGCTGGAGAAAGTGGGAGAGGTGATAGATGAAGGAGATGAGTTAGAGATGAGAGACATTGTAAAGTGAGGGGAGATTGGAGAAAGGAGGAGATGCAGGAGATGAAGGGAGGAAAGATGAGCCTGAAGAGGAGCTTGGGATGAGGGGAGATGAGTAGGGAAGAAGAGAGAGACTGGAGGAGAGGGAGTGAAGAGGAAGACGATATGGGATGAGAGGTATAGTAAGGAAGAGGAGGACCGTCGTTGAGTAAGGAAGAGAGAGAGAGAGAGAGAGAGAGAGAGAGAGAGAGAGAGAGATTAGGATTAGGAAGGACATTGTTGAGTGAAGGAATATGAACATGAGAGAGCTAAAGATAACACACACACACACACACACACACACACACACACACACACACACACACACACACACACACACACACACACACACACACACACACACACACACACACACACACACACACACACACACACACACACACACACACACACACACACACACACACACACACACACACACACACACACACACACAGATAAAGTTAGGAGGAGGAAGGCCATCATTGTAAGAGGGAAGATGAATAGAACAGAAGAAGGAGAGGAGCAATGAAGATGGGTGAAAGAGAGAGAGAGTGAGAGAGATGAAGGGAATGGGAAAGGGATGGTGGAATGACGAGATGAATAAGAAAGATGAGTGGTATTGATGGAGAGGCGAGAGAGAGAGAGAGAGAGAGAGAGAACCAGGAACGAGAAGAGAGTTATTTAGAAAGATTGTGTAAAGATAAATCACCACCACCACCACCACCGTCGTCATCATCATCATCATCATCATCATCATCATCATCATCATCATCATCATCATATCAACCTTTTTTCCCGCTAAAGAATAAAAAACGAATGAACTAGATAAGTAACATTATTATAAAAAAGTACTTAAAACTCATATACATTAACTAATATTGTTGTTACTGAAAAAGTTTGAAAATGGGGCGAAAAAATGAACGCTAGAGTTGAGAAAATGGAAGAGGGGGGGAGAAAAGAAAAAAGAGGATTTGAGGAGGAGGAAGCCTTTAGAGAGAGAGAGAGAGAGAGAGAGAGAGAGAGAGAGAGAGACCTGGAATGAAAAGGAAGAGCTAGGGAAAGAAAGGAAAGAGGCCTGGAGGGAAAAGGAGGAAAGCAAGGAAAAGAAGTTCTAGTAAGAAGAAGCTTGGAGAAAGAAAAGAAGAGGAGGAGGAGGAGGAGGAAAAGCAGGAGAAAAACGAGGAAGAAAGCCTGATTAAGAGAGAAGAAAAGAAGAAACAGAAGAAGATTTGGAGAAAGGATGAAGACCAGATTAGAAGAAGAAGAAGCAGAGGAACAAGAAGAAGACAGGGATAAAGAAAGGAAGACAACTATATAAGAAAAGAAGGAGGAAAAGGCCAGGAAGAAGAGGACGAGGAAGTAGCGAGAGAAGAGAGGATGAGGAATAGGAGAAGAAGATTTAGGAAGTGGAAAATGAAGGTAAAGACGGAGGGCTGGGATGAAGAAGAGGAGAGAAATGAGGAGGACGTGAAGAGAGGAGGAGAAGAGATGATCATTAGAAAGAGGAGGAGGAAGAGTTGCAGATGAAGGGAAGTTGGAGAGAGAAGATGAAGATGGAGAAATGGAAGGGGAGAATAAGAATCGAGGAGGAGGAAGAGGGACAGAGGAAAGAAGAGGAGAGAAGAGGAGGAGGAGGGAAAAGGAAGAAAATGGAGAGAAGTAAAGGAGGAGAACGAGGAAGGGAGAGGAGGAGGAGAGTACTAAGAGAGAGAGAGAGAGAGGATGATGATGATAATGAAGATGAATATATGTAAAATAATGATGATGATGGTGATGATGATGATGATGATGATGATGATGATGGTGTGTAAAATAAGAAATTACTAAGGGGAAGGAAGGCACAGGATTAGAAGGGGGAGACGGAGGTTAAGGGGTACATTCTCTCTCTCTCTCTCTGTCTCTCTCTTTTCTCCTCCTCCTCCTCCTCCATTCTTCCCTCGCTTTTCATCAAGTTTCTCCCCTTCCATCCCCTGTTTTTCGTCTCATCTTTCCCTTCCGTCCGCCCCTCCTCTTCCATTATCATCTCCTCTTTCGTCTTCCCTTCCCTTTCACCATCTTCCTTTCCATCTCTCTCCCTTCCTTCTCTTCATTTTCCATTTTCTTCTCTTATCCTCTTCCATCCCTTCCTTTCCTTCATTCCTGTGCTTTCCCTCCCTCCCTTCTCTCCATCCCTCCCATCCTCTCCTTTCCTCCCATTTTCTTCCATTTTCTCTTCTCATTCCTTCCCATCCTTTCCTCACACCCTCTCCTCTCCTCTTCTTCCCCTCCATCCTTCCCTTTCCATCCATCCTTCCTTCCTATCCTGTCCTCTCCTTCCCTTCCATATTTCTCTCTTCCATATTCCTATCCCTTCCTCCCTCGCCGATTTCTTTTTTTTTCTTTTCTTTCTCCTCGTTTCTATCTACCTGTCTGTTTCTCCTTTCTCACTGTCTCGTATCTTAAACATCATCATCATCATCATCATCATCATCATCATCATCATCATCCATCTGCTTTCCATTCATTTCCCTCCTCCATCTTTCCTATTACTTTCCCTCCTCCTCCTCCTCCTCCTCCTCCTCCCCCACTTTCCTGCCACCTGCACCCTCCCTTGTCACCTTTCCCCTTCCATCTCACAGATCATTACATATGTTATTTTACACTCTGATACAGGTCACTGGCTTACACACACACACACACACACACACACACACACACACACTCTCTCTGATACAGGTCACTGGCTGGGATTACTACTTTTTTAACCGTGGTCATTCTCTCTCTCTCTCTCTCTCTCTCTCTCTCTCTCTCTCTCTCTCTCTCTCTCTCTCTCTCTCTCTCTCTTTCTCGCTTTCCCTCCATTCAATCTATCCTTCCTGTCGTTTCCACTTCCTATCCCCTTTCTTCTTTCTCCTCTTGTCTTTCTCGTCTTTCCTTTCTTTTCTCATCCTCTCCACTCCCTCCTTTCCTCCTCCTTCCTCTTTCTCCCTCTATCTACATTCCTTTCCTCTCCTTTCTCTTTCCCTCTTTTTTCTCCCTCCAACTATTCTCCTCCCCACCTTTTCTCTCCATCTTTCCTTCTCCCCACATTCTCCCTCTGTCTTCCCTCCTCCCCACCTTCTCCCTCCATCTATTCTCCTCCCCACCTTCTCCCTCCATCTATTCTCCTCCCCACCTTCTCCCTCCATCTTTCCTCCTCCCCACCTTCTCCCTTCATCTTTCCTCCTCCCCACCTTCTCCCTCCATCTTTCCTCCTCCCCACATTCTCCCTCCATCTATTCTCCTCCCCACCTTCTCCCTTCATCTTTCCTCCTCCCCACCTTCTCCCTCCATCTATTCTCCTCCCCACCTTCTCCCTTCATCTTTCCTCCTCCCCACCTTCTCCCTCCATTTATTCTCCTCCCCACCTTCTCCTTCCATCTATTCTCCTCTCCATCTTCTCCCTCTTACACCCCTTCCCCCCTCCTCCCCAGCTCTCACCCCTATAGTCTGTGTATTACAATGAACTTAACCCATTCAACCCGAAGACTTCTTTTTTATTTGGCCTAGCCCCGGGATCCTACGCACTTGATGGGGAAGGATTGGATAGATGGATGGATGGATGGATAGGTGGATGGATGAATGAATGAATAGGTGGGTGGATGGATGGGGAGATGGATGGATGAATGTATGAATGAATAGGTGGATGGATGAGAATAGATGGATGGATGAATGAATGAATGAATGAATGAATAGATAGCTAAACTGATAGATAGATAGCTGGATAGATAAATGGCTACTAAGACGATTTAATACCATTCAGGGGAGACCTTTTGCAGTGGAGGGGTTAAATGAAAGCTCTGTCAAACCCCTCCAGGTCACGAAGTCTAGCCTGGGGTCGAGAAAATCGTCTGAAGATAGCAAGAAGGAAGGAAAATACGTCTTGGGGGTGAAGGGGTTGAATGGATGTGAGGAGGAGGGAAGGAACAGGGGGGAAATACTGGATGGGAAAGAGAGAAGAGGAGACACACACACACACACACACACACACACACACACACACACACACACACACACACACAGGGAGAGAGAGAGAGAGAGGGGGGGGGGAAGCTGATAAACAAGGGAGGCAGGACGAAAAAGCTAATAACAAAAGCAAAGACAAAAAAAAAAAAAAAGAACAGGAAAAATTCATCTACTTTTATTTTCATCACTAGAGCTGCTTTCTCCCGGTGACTCTGATCAGGCGATGGAGGAGAGGAGAGGAGAGAGACGAGAGAGGAGAGGAGGAGAGAGAAGGGAGAGGAGAGGAGAGGGAGGATAGGATAAGATATGGAGAGATAGAAGAGAGGAGAGGAGAGAGGAAAGGAAAGGAGAGGGAGGGATACGACTGGAGAGGAGAGGAGTGGAAAGGAAAAGAGGAGGAGGAGGAGGAAGAAGGAGAAGAAGAAGCGGGAGAGGAGTGGAATGGAAAAGAGAGAAAGAGGAGGGATAAGAGAGAAGAGGAGAGGCGAGGCAAAGGGAGAGAAGAGAGAATTATAATCGGTAGGTTGCATTAAAAAAAAAGAAAAAAAAAAGTCGGGCCGAAGAGGTAAACTTTACTACGGTGAC
Organism: Coenobita brevimanus; assembly: GCF_032717465.1. Taxonomy (NCBI): domain Eukaryota; kingdom Metazoa; phylum Arthropoda; class Malacostraca; order Decapoda; family Coenobitidae; genus Coenobita; species Coenobita brevimanus. The sequence continues at coordinate 62,670,446 of NC_136977.1, forward strand.
GCCTCTTTATCTGTTTCTTATTCTTGCTGTCTCCAATAATTTTACTTAGCTTAGGAAATATCTCTTACGGATGGGGTTAATAAAGGAGGATGTCTCTAACCCCTTTTGCTATGAGGCGTTTTCCTAAGCTGAGTAAAATCGTCGGGTGGTAACCATAGCAAAATTAATATGACCTTTTACGAGGACGGATTTCCCAGATTTAATTGTTGGCTACCTCTAGACGATTTTAATTTACTTTGGAGTGATTTTTCGTCTCTCTCTCTCTCTCTCTCTCTCTCTCTCTGTACGATCAGTCTTCCTCCCTCTCCTCGCTACTCCCCCCCCCCTCCCCCTATCTTCCTAACCTCCCATCCCTCTCCACACGGTCAATCTTCCCTCTCCGCTATATCTCCTCTCCCCCTGCCTCCCCCTGTCAGAAGTTGGGTTGTTACAGAGTGGTGGTGTGTTGTGATGGCCGCCTACCCCTCCCCTGTACCTGCAATTTACCTCAAACTCACCCACTCACCTGTACTCCACTATTCCACTGCGCCGGACACGAGTATACTGTAGAGTGGCTTTATCTTGTCTGCTGTTGCTTAGTCTTCTCTACTGTTGCTTAATCGTGTCTACTGTTGCTTCATCCTGTTTACTGTTGCTTAGTCTTGTCTACTGTTGCCTAATCTTGTCTACTGTTGCTTAATCTTGTCTACTGTTGCTTAATCTTGTCTACTGTTGCTTAATCTTGTCTACTGTTGCGTAATCTTGTCTACTGTTGCTTAATCTTGTCTACTGTTGCTTAATCTTGCCTACTGTTGCTTTATCATGTCTACTGTTGCTTAATCTTGTCTATTGTTGCTTAATCTTGTTTACTGTTGCTTAATCTTGTCTACTGTTGCTTTACCTTGTTTACTGTTGCTTAATCTTGCCTACTGTTGCTTAATCTTGCCTACTGTTGCCTAATCTTGCCTACTGTTGCCTAATCTTGTCTACTGTTGCTTAGTCTTCTCTACTGTTGCTTAATTTTTTCTGCCGTGTACTAGCGTGAGGGTACGTTCATTGATTCTTCAGCGTACGTTCATCAGGTGTGAGGTGGGTCTCCCGAGTACTTTCGAGGAATGTGTCCACGCCTCGCTGTCATCCATACAGGAGCTTGTAATGGTGGCTTTCCTTTATTTGTCTTCATATGGATATACTTATTTATGAGTACAAAAACAGTATAAGATTTTAATTTTATTTTTCTTCCTTTCACCTTTTTCCAGGGGGGAGGGGGATAAAACTTGTCTGCGGGAGCTTATGGGACATCGCAGATACCTTCAGCGTCGGTCGTCCTATTTCTGGCATTAGTTTTTCATCGCTAACAACCTTGTCAATGAAGTTGACCAGTGATAAAGAGTGAGTAGTTGTAATTAACCACTTAGGAAAGCCACGTGGTCACTTAGCCTTGCAGGATCGTAAATCCAGACTGACGTGCGAGACAGCCGAATGGTTTTATAAGTGTGGCCCTATGTAAGCAGCACAACAGGCTCATACCAGTAGTTGTTGGACAGTTAAGCGTTGCACAATCAGTACTTCAGCATTTTATCATTCTAATTGGCTCTGTAAGTATACATATAAAAGCCTAGTGTAACTCAGATGATTAATTCACTTTTCCTACACCCAGGAGAGGCTAGAATATGAATTCAGTGGAATCAACACAGGCACTTCATGTGTCCCACCGAAACTCACTCACAGCCACCATGGGAGCCTGATGTACCATAGTTATTTTTTCTTTTACGCAACTTTGATTTCAGACTCTTGAAACTAGGCTTAAGCAAGTTATGTATAGGTTAGTCACCGTTGTTAGTTCGCAAGCTCATCTGGACTTTCGACATCATAAAACGATAGTCCAGTCCTCTTGATTACGTTGTTGAGTAGGTTAGCAAGATTTCTAGGCCTTGACACGGTTTCCAGGTGTATGGGAACTCTTTATTCGAACTGTACTGTCAGAATTAGAAGTTGTGGTGTCCTCTTGGAAGGAAGGAGGAACTCTTGAACACGATCGTATCCTTCTTGACAAGAATTAAATGGCAAAATCGTCTTCGCAGGGAAAGGGTTAAGAGGCAGGACCCAGCCTTTTGAGTACGAGGACGATTTTTCCGACAAATTTATTTCTGTCGTAGAAAAATAAACATGGATTAATTGAAGAGTTAGGATTCCCCTTTGTTAACCCCCTAAACATGGTAATTACCGTATTATGATCACCACGGACGATTTCTCTCAGCGTAAGGAGATTTTCTCATGCTCACCGTAGCCTTTATCTTTCCTTTCTTCAACCTTTTCATATCGCTATTAGATTTCACTTATTATTTACTTACACGTACCTTGTACTTTACTTAAATATACACTTATTATTTTGGTCCTGTATCTTTACGTATACCTGTTATATTTACCTTCCGTCACTGCGTATACCTGTTTACTTACCTTGCGTCACCTTACCTTGTCTTAGTCATTTCCGTCTTACCTGCCTCAGATGGATAGAGGAGGTGTGAGTGAATTTATTACACACACACACACACACACACACACACACACACACACACACACACACACACACACACACACACACACACACACACAGTTAGGTTGCCAGGCACCGCCACACCACCACTTCATTCCCCTCGTTCGTCTCCAAGGCAAAAGGAACTTGTTAATTGCTGTAAGATATTTTCCCTCCACTATCTCCCTCTTTCCCTCCATCCCTTCCTCCCTCTTTCCCTCCATCCCTTCCTCCCTCTTTCTCTCTCTCTCTCCATTCCTCCCTCCTTCTCTCCGTTCCTCCCTCCCTCCTTCTTTCTCTCCATTCCTCCCTTCTCCTTCCTTCGTCATTTCTCGTACAGTCCTTCATTATTTGTCATGGATCACTGTTTCAGGCTAGAGAGACGAGATCCCCCCCCCCTCTCTCTCTCTCTCTCATAACGATGTACTAAAATGTGTTTGTATGTTTTAACTCAAATGAAACGAACGAATCACAAGACTAACAGGCCAGAGGGCTTGTTCGAATCGTGCTTGCTCCAAACCATAACCCCGATTGACGCCGAGTATAACAAGAAACTAGAGAGAGAGAGAGAGAGAGAGAGAGAGAGAGAGAGAGAGAGAGAGGAGCATTTTCTCTCGGGGTAACTATCGCAACTTTTTTTGTGTGTCAGCTTTCGCCATGGATTTTTTTCTTTTATTTTTCCCCTCAAATTCTTTCCATGGTTGGTGTGTTTCTGAATATGACACGTTTATTAAAGCGTGTGTTTACTTATCATCTTTTTAAATGTTTCAAAATATTGCAAGTTTTTTCCCTCATGGATGATGTGTTGCTTCATCCATCCATCCATCCACCATCTCTCCTTCCAACCACCATTCGTCCTTCCATCCATCCATTCGTCCATCATCCATCCATCCTTCCAACCACAATCTATCTATCCTTCCATCCACCATCTGTCCAACCACCATCCATCCTTCCATCCATCCTGCGAACCACCATCTCTCCAACCACCATCCATCCATCCTTCCATCCATCCATCCATCCTTCCATCCATCCATCCATCCATCCATCCATCCATCCATCCATCATCTATCCAACCATCCATCCATCCATCCATCCAGGCCTTGATTGGCTTTATGTGATCAGTAAACTCCAACCACTCTTCGGATGTCAACCCTTAACAGGCTTAATCCCTTTGAGGCACCGTAACCCACTAAACCACTAAGTTTCGCCTGTATATGGTTACCACCCAGGTTTGTAAATGGTCTGGCTTGTCAGTCAGTGTAGTCACCCAGGGCAGCAGTACATCGAGTGAGTGGATGGTGGTCAGAATAGCTATAATCCTTTTACTTTAACTTGGCGTCAAACTGCCATCTCTTCATCTTGAATACAACGGTGTAACAGACTAGCAATGGAATATGATGCTAGTCACGAAGAAGAGCAGTGGAAAAGATGTAGAGCCGTAGTATTGTCTTCCTGAGCCACTGAGCTACGTGAAAAAGGGCTGCAAGAGGAGGAAAATTTTGGACCAAGTTAAGATGAAAGAACTGTAGTTATTGTCACGCGTCGCCGTTGTTTTCGTGTTTTTTAGTGTAATATTAAGTTTTGTGTGTGTGTGTGTGTGTGTGTGTGTGTGTGTGTGTGTGTGTGTGTGTGTGAATTTTTAGGTATGGGAAAGTTACGAGTTTTTTCTGAATCATGGTAACGTGGAGAAAGTCTTTGTAATTTGGTTAGTAAATGTAATAATGAACGATGGGGAAAGTTTATGGAATGAAATAAAGGAGGAAGAGAGAGAGAGAGAGAGAGAGAGAGGGGGGGAGGGGAGAATGGTAGTAGGTATAGAAGGGTAGAGGAAGAGTGAGAGAGGGGCAAGGAAAGAAGAGTAGTGAAGAGGAGACAAAGGGAGGTAAGGAAAGTGGTGTAAGAGGAGTAAATATTAATAAAGAGGGGTAGATAAAGAGGAGAAGGAAAGACGGGTTTATAAAGAGAGTTAAATGAAGAGGGGTAGAGAACGAGAGGCCAATGAAGAGGGGTAGAAAAAGAGGGGTAAATGAAGTGGAGAAGAGAAAGAGATTGCAAAAGAGAGATGAATGAAGAGGGGAAGAGAAATAGATAAAGATGTTAATGAAGAGGACGAGAGAATGAGAGGTGGAAATGTGGAGTAGAGGAAAGGAGAAAGAGAAGTGGGATAGACGAGGAGTAAAGAAAGACTTGCAACGGAGAAAAAGATGAAGGAAAGAGGGACGGTGTGGTGGTGGTGGTGGTGGTGGTGGGGGTGACGTTGAAAGGTGTTGTGGTGCAGTCGGGGCGAGGTCGACAGGGCCCCGACAGCACCCACTGACAGCCCTCCGTCTCCTCGCTAATGATGGACCCCTCCCCCTCCTGTCCCCTCCTGTCTGTCTGTCTGTTCCTCTCTCCATCTCCCCGTCCTAGCTTCTCACAGCCTCTCTTGTTTTCTTGTAGTCTTTTTCTCCCTGTCTTTTTCTCCTCACAGCCTCTCTGTCGCTCTCTCTCCCTGTCCCATCCCTCCTCCCTTGTCTTTTTTCTCTCTCCGCGTCCCAGTCAAGCCCACACTTCTTTCCTGTCTGTGCCTATCCCATCCCAGTCCCTGCTTTTCTGACTTCGTCGTTTCTTAGACCTGTTCCTCTATTCCTTACTAACCCTGTCCCATCCCAGCCCACCTCAGCACTTCTTTTTGGTCTGCCCTCATCCCATCGCATTTTTTCCTTTGCTGTCTACCCCGTCCCAGTCCACCCCACCTCCTCTTTTCCTGTCTGTCCCGCTCCCATCCCAGACCCTTACCCATCTGTCCCCGTCCCAGCCCAGACCAGTATTTTTGTTCCTGTTTGTCCCTCTCTTAACCCATCTTCTCCCAGCCTTGTTCAGCCCAGTTCCTCCTTTCCTGTATGGTCCCTTCCCAAGCCGTCTCAACCTGACCCATCCCATCCCAGCCCACCCCATCCCAGTCTCTTCCTGTCTGTCTCCGTCCTAGTCCATCCTAGCTCCTCTCCTGTCTGTCCTCCGTCCCAACCCATCCCCGTCTTTCATCTGTCTATCCCCATCCCAGCCCATCCCAGTCCTTCATCTCCTGTCTGTCCTCATCGCAGTCTTTCATCTCCTGCCTGTCCCCATCCCATCCCATCCTAGTCTTTCCTCTCCTGCCTATCCCCATTCCATCCCATCCCATCCCACTCTTTCATTTCCTGCCTATCCCCATTCCATCCCATCCCAGTCTTTCATCTGTCTATCCCCATCCCAGTCTTTCATCTGTCTATGCCCATCCCATCCCATCCTTTCCCGCCTGTTCCGTCCCAGGGATTACGTCTACCAGCCAGGGATGAAGAAGGATTTACTCGCGCTACATGATATATATATGATAAAACGAATCTCCCCACCCTCCTTACCCTACCTATCTACCCCACCTGCCTACCTGCTTACCTACTTGCCTACCGACCTACCTACTCCACCTAACATCCGACTCACCGACCTACCCCTCCTGGCCGCCTGCTATATACCCGTCTTCCCTACCTACCTACCAATAAATCCACTCACCCACCTAGCTGCCTGCCTACCAGCCAAACTACCTACCTACCTACCTACCTGTTTAGCTACCTACCTACCTACCTACCTACCTACCCATCCACCCGACTTCCTACTCACCTACCTACCCATCCACCCGACTTCCTACTCACCTACCTACCCATCCACCCGACTTCCTACTCACCTACCTACTGTACATCCACCCTCTCACCCACCCACCTGCCTACCTATCCACCCTTCCACCATACCTACCTGCTTACCTACCTACCTGCCTATCCCCCCACCCACCCACCTACCTGGCCGGATATATAGGATTTGGTCTGATTGGAAGATGGTCTGATTTCAAGGGGATGTGGTCGCGATTGAAGCCGAGGCGACGATGCGGGGCAGGTAAAATTTATGGCGCGTATGAATCCCCCGTGAAATGACGTGTTGTGGTGGGGAGACGAGGCTGGGGAGGAGGAGGGAAAAAAGGGAGGAGAGGGATTTATTTACCTCATCCCCTGGGCCGGAGGAGGTGTGGTGGAAGGAGGGAGGGAGAGGGAAAGAGAGGTGAAGTGATCTCGTGGGCTTAATAGAGGAAGGGAGTCAAAGGAATGGAGAGAGAGATATTAGAGCTTATACTTGGGACCAGAGAGAGAGAGAGAGAGAGAGGAATTGGGGTGAACGAGAGAGCATTGTGGTGTGGATGATGATAAAAAAAATCCAATCAGAATTACTGATCGAATTCAAAACCACATTCGAATTCTGCATATAGTTTTGTCGTACCATTTTCTTGATCTTAGTATAGTCTTTTTCACCCTGGAGAAATTACACAGTCTTATTAATACCTTCACTATCAGGGGGTTTTGTTGGGATGAAAAAGGTCGTGTGTCAGTAGTAGAGAGAGAGAGAGAGAGAGAGAGAGAGAGAGAGAGGGAGGGAGGGGGGGGGAAGAAAACTCATCCACCTTGGCCCGTATTCTTGTGTGTTTAGTTGGGTCTCAAACATGTCCTCCTGAACTCCTTCATTAAAATATTATTATTATTGTTATTATTATTATTATTATTATTATTATCATTATTAAGTAGTAGTAGATGTAACAGTAGTAGTATTTTATTATATTTTATTGATTGATTTATTTATATTTGCTACCTGTCGAACATAACTTTGGAAGGAGCGCCATTAATTACAGAGTTAATGAAGGCAACATACACCCCCCCCCAGCCCAAAAAATATAAGCTGAGGAGCCACCAGGAGAAGTTTAAAAAAAAAAAAAAAAAGTAATGGGACTGAAATGGTTTGTGTAGCGTGTTCAGATTTATTCCCTTTCAGCCCGAACCGAACAGACGATTACGTATTTGCAACAGACCTCTTAACCTCACCTCGCCCTCAGGAGCTCAAGGGTAGTCGGCGTGTGCGTCTACCACTTCCCTTGATCTGTGTGTTTGATCCTCCCCAGCGGCGGACATTTAAGAGAGTGCTGTAGTATGCCCTTTCATTGGTTATCATATGCCACCACGCTGTTAAAGTACTTTCAGTTACGTAAATCTAATTCTTTCATAAATACAGCCATTCCAACACCAAATCTTCTCATGCACTTTCAATCCTTCACTCCAAAAACCTTCCATGTGTACAGTCTTCACCAAAACTCCTGTCACTCCTCCTGCGTCTCTCTCCGCCTGCCTCGGAAAACGCTATGGTAAATTCGTATCAACTTGCATTGATGAATTTATTTGGAGAGAGAGAGAGAGAGAGAGAGAGAGAGAGAGAGAGAGAGAGGATTTTTGTGGGTAACTGTGCACGAAGTAATGTTAATCCTTGTTAATCCTACCCCACCGATGTTCTCTCGTCCCGTGGCAGTTATCAGGCGGGGTTAATCCACCAATCCTTAATCCACCAATCCCACCCGTGATCCAGATTAATCGAGCACGGCCTCCTAATCCCAGAGCATGAAAATCCCCAGAGGAGCCAGAGAGAGAGAGAGAGAGAGAGAGAGAGAAAGAGAGAGAGAGAGAGAGAGAGAGAGAGAATTTACTTGTGTCTGGTTGTACTCCTGTTTTGTGTGTGTGTGTGTGTGTGTGTGTGTGTGTGTGTGTGTGTGTGTGTGTATGTGTGTGAGTCTCTATACTTATTTTAATTATCATACAAGATTTCGTAATTCCTCTCCCTAGCGATTTATTTTGTCACCTTACACCTTTCTTTCTCATCCATATTGTATATGTCTACTTAATATCGACATAATTCGAATCAGTGACATACCTGAGAATTATAAAGGCGTAATATGCAGACTAAGTCGCTGATGAAGAAGCTTTGCGACATCCTGGGAGCCAGCATCAGAGGATCATGTGAAATAGAAAACAAAATCGCAGACGAATAATTAAATCGCTGACGAATAGGCGTTAAGAAGCCTCTTGATTTTGGTGTGAATTAACAGGATGCGAAAAATCAAGAAACACGCAGATCGGGAGGCGAATGCGGTAGCCACTGAACCACCGTTGTTCCGAGAGTAAGAGGGTATGAGGGAACTGCCATTGGGATAGTGTGTTCTTATAAAACATTTGGAAGTTTTGGTAAAGTGTGGGTGTGTGTGCATGTAGCCTACTTACTGCACTGTATGTATGTATGTATGTATGTGTGTCGAGATTTCCAGTATGTATATGAATGTATGTGTGTGTGTGTGTGTACTGCATGTATTGATATGTATATACTGTATGTATGTGTAATGTATGTACGTATACCCACAGGTGCTGTTCATTTGTGTGTGTGTGTGTGTGTGTGTGTGTGTGTGCTTGAGTGCGTGTGTGCGCAGAGGAACAAAAGACTATGATGACGGCGAATTAGTGTTGCTTCTGTCTCAACTCCGCCCAACTTTTTAATCCGGCCGGAAAGTTGAAGGGGAGACTGTGTGTGTGTGTGTATGTGTGTGTGTGTGTGTGTGTGTGTGTCTGAGAGAGAGAGAGAGAGAGAGAGAGAGAGAGAGAGAGAGAGAGAGAGAGAGAGAGGAGGTATACTGAGTGGCTGACTTTTTCTTTTATGCGGTGGTGATGGTGATTATTATTGACCGAAGCTCTTCCCTGCTTCACTATTGACTGAATATGTGACCACCAACTGAAGGACTCACTACTTGATGGTCTCACTGACTGCTTAACAATGCTTTGTTACCGACTGAGGGAATTAATGGCTCCTTGACGCTGACTGACTGATGTAGTGAGTGACATGACTTTCGTGCGTAGCAGTTTTGCCGTCAGAGTTTTTTGGACCGTCAATATTTTCAGCATTAGTGTCTCAGCTGTGACATGCGAGGGTGTGTAGTACCCGGCATTGTACGCTGGAGAAATGCAAGGACTTAGGGATTGGATAGTCTGGTCTCTATCGCTAAAGAAGCCGCCACACTCTCAGGTAGTAGGTTTCTAAAGTTGATACTTATATAGAACAGTTTAGAGCATTAGATTCTGTAGGTCAGCTAAGCACACTGCAGTCTTAAGGGATGCACTGGTGGCTGGCTGATATTAAGAGATGTACATACAGCATGTCCCTTTGTTTTAGCAATACCACCAACCAGTACTGTATCGTAGCCTACAAAGAAAGCATGAGAAAGATTGCTGTTGTTTCGTCCCTGTTTGCTGTTATTTCCTCGCTGTTGTTTGCCGTTATTTCCTCTCTGTTGTTTGCCTTTATTTCCTTCCAGTTGTTTGCTATTATTTCCTCCCTGTTGTTTGCTGTTGTTTCCTCCCTGTTGGCTATTATTTCCCCCCTGTTATATGTATGCTTTATAAATCCTCCTGTACATAGATTTACATTGAGAATAAAGTCAGTGTAGAGCGACAAACGTACTTCGCCAGTGCCATAAATAAGAATAATCCTTGTCATCCAGCTTCTGTGCATCTTGCTTCATATTTTTCCAAAGTTGTTGCTAATAAAAATGCCAGGTGCAAAGATAGATTGTGCTTTTATATTATTCCAGTCAATCTATCTATCTGTCTATAGCCCGACGCCCTAATCCCGCAAAGGGTGACCGCAGACAAAATGCCTCTAACTGCCCTCCCCCCAGCTCACTCCCCCCTCCCTCGTATACCTCTCAACTCCATTCCTCCACCTCATCCTCGGTCTTCCCCTCCCTATCCCTCCCTCCGCTTCACCTACATACACCCTCTTAGTCAGTCTTTCATTTTCCATTCTCTCCACATGTCCAAACCACCTCAGTGTATTTCTTCTAATTTTCTCAGCAACATCCACGTCCACCCCACAACGTTCCTTCACTTCTTCATTCGTCAACCTGTCCCTCCACGTCACTCCACATGCTTCTCTCAAGTAACTCATTTCCACTGCTGTCACTCTTGACTTTTTCCCCTCTAGCAAGGTCATGTCTCGCTTCCATACGTCAGAGTAGGGATCACAGTACTGTCATGCAGTGACTTCTTAACTTCCATACTCACTTCCCTATTTCTCATCACTCCTTTTAGTGAACCAACAACCTTCCTTCCCTGCTGTACCCTTTCACGCACTTCATCCCCCAAAGTTCCATCCTTACTCATCACACTACGCAAGTACTTGAATACACTCATATTCTCCATATCCTCACCATCCAACCTCACTGTGCATTCTGTGACTTCATTCCTCTCAAACACCATAACTTGACTCTTGTTTACATTAACTTTCAGATTCCTCTTCCTACACACTGTCCCAAATGATTTCACCAAAGTTTGCAGCTCCCATTCATCTTCACTCAACAATACTGCATCATCAGCAAACAGCAACATCGGAATCCTCCACATCTCATCCTCATTCATTAGAGCCACCCCCACATCCACTGCCCTACCTTGGATCTTCTTTACAGCCCCATCCATGTATATATTAAACAGCCATGGGGACATCACACATCCCTGTTTCAGTCCCACATTTGGTCAAAGAACTCAGCACACCATCCACTCGCACCGTAGCCCAAGCTCCTTTGTACATACGGTACTCTTCACTGCATTTAACAATTTCCCCTCCACTCCATATATTCTTAATACCTTCCACATACCTTGTCTGTCTATTCTGTCATAAGCTTTCTCCAAGTCCATGAAGTCAACATACACTTTCTTTCCCTTCTCCAGATACTTCTCCACTAAACATCTTAGAACAAGTATCTGCTCTACACACCCTTTTCCCTTCCTTAATCCCCCTTGTTCTTCCCCAACAAGCTCCTCTGTTATATGCCTAACCCTATCAATGAGTATTCTACCATATATTTTACCAGTCACATTAAGAAGGCAAATACCCCTATGGTTACCACATACTTCTCTCTCCTTTTTTCCTTTGTATAAAGGAACAATTATACCTGATTTCCAGTCCTCTGGAACCCTTCCCTCTTCCCAAGCCAATCTACACAACTTCCATAACCACTCCACAACAGTCTCACCCCCATACCTCAGCATTTCACCACACACTCCATCAATTCCTGGGGCCTTTCCCATCTTGATCTTCTTCATGGCTTCCACTGCTTCCGCTCTGCTGATCTCTTCCTCCCTCCTCTCATCTTTTCTTCTCCCAGCCACTCCCCGACCACTTAGACTCGCAGTGCTCTCACTCTCTACATTCAACAAATCCTCAAAGTGCTCCTTCCATCTCCTCAATTTCTCTCTCTTCTCCACCAATATGATATGATACTGACATTTGTTTTTCTGTAGCACGAGGATGTGACTGGGATGCACCTGAACTAACCAAACCTACCTATTTACCTACCTGCCTACTTTACCTTCCTACCTACCTACTGACCTACCACTATATTGTTCCACTATCTGTGCCCTGTCCTACCTCTTCCAGACCTCCCTATGACTACATTGACTCATCATGCCATCACAGCCCCATGCCCGAGAGCCTTGTGTGGTGAGGCCAGTGTCAGTGTCAGTGGATATGAGTGGAAATGTCGTTCCCGCGGCGTGACCTCATCCTGGCCGCTGGTGACGTCAACCCACTTCACGCGGCCTTCAGTACCACGGATTCAATTGTCGCATCACACCGGCTGTCCTGTCCTCTCCTGCCTGAACCTGCCCTGCCTCTAATCTGATCACCTGCCTCACTTTGCCTCACCTGCTTGATTTCTCTTACCTGCCTTTCTCCTGCTTCACTTGTCTCACACTTCCTCTCCTCTCTTATCCCTTCGTACTTGTGTTCACTTTGCCTCACTTATGCTCACCTTGCCCCACCTGTGTTCACCCAGCCTCGCCAGTGTTCACCTTGCCTCACCAGTGTTCACCCAGCCTCATCTGTGCTTACTCTGCCTCACCTGCCTTCACCTTTTCTCATTTACCTTCACCCTGCCTCACCTGTCCTCACCCTGCCTCAGCTGTGCTCACCTTACCTCACCTGTTATCACCCTGCCTCACGTGTGCTCACCTTGCCTCATATGACCTAATAGATGTTGCATTGACACTTCATATAATGCCAGTATTGCGCATATTAAAATCCTTGCTAGGGTGAAACAGAACGAGGTAAGCGCAACTCGCCATTAGGATTCCAATTTTTTTTCTTAGTCCAAGATATCTGATACTTTGTTCTAACTGATACCAGGATACTCTATGTGGAATTGAAGGAGATTAATATTTTAGATGAGCCGAAATAGTTTGTCAGTTTCCCCCATCCCTTCTCTTCTTGCTTTCTTATCATCGGAGGGAAGGACTGTATTGATTAAGTCTAAAATGGATTGGTTCCGAAGACGAGGTTCGCAGTGGAAGCGCTAATGTTTGGGGCTGTGTGGGCTTGAGAGAAACTGTAGACGGACGTACAGAAAGATTGACTAATAGCCAGATTATATTCCATGTGGTTTGGATACGAGATTAGTTATTGTATGCCAGTTATTTCCCCTAAAGCGGGAGTGGGGAACGTCCGGCCTCCGGGCTGTATAAGGCCCACAAGACCATTTGATCAGGCCCGCGAGGCAATTCATAAATGCATTTTCATAAACTCATGAACGAATATATATATATATATATATATATATATATATATATATATATATATATATAATGTACTGGGAGTTTAAGTTGATAATTTTGTATGGCCCGCGAATGATGTTAAAAGTATTGTAATGGCCCTTAATAGGAGAAAGGTTCCCCACCCCTGCCCTAAAAGAAGGAATGACTGGAAATAATCAAAAAGCAGTTCATTGTTAGTATGGGTCTTGATTTCACTGTGGTGTGAGTTGTTGAGAGTGGAAGAATTTTCTAACCACGTACTGAAGTTGTGTATTTCGTAAAGATGTAAAAGTTAGGTCTTCATATTGAATACAAGGCCTTGCCCCTCTGTCTCCTCACTCCCCCCCCCCCAACCCATCACTCTCCTCATCCCTCTCACCCTTCCCTCATTCCTCTCACTCTTTCCTCGCCCCTCCCTGCCCCATCCTCACCATTCCCTGCCCCTCCTCGCCTCTCCGCATCCCTCCTCACCCTTCCATGTCCCTCCCCACCGCCCTCATCCCTTCTTCACCTCTGCGTGCCCCTCTTCATTCCTCCTCTCTCTTCACTTCCTTCCCTTAACCACCCCTCACCCCTCTCCTGCCTTTCACTCACCCTTTCCAGTCCCTGTCTCCCCTGACCTATCTCACTTCTTTTATTCTTTCTCAACCTCTTTTGTCTTCACTAACATCTCAGTAGCGCCTTCGTTTTTCTGTAAGACTAGAGATAAGAGTTATTTTCTCATACGTATGTTACGAAAAAATATACGATGAGTAAGTGCAATGAAGAGTACGAAAAATTATATCCATATTAAGAAACAAACCATACGAGTAACATTTAGAACACTATAGACGACAAGGGATCCGATTCAGATGTATAGAAAATTTAAAGGATTTGGTTTTGAAACTCGATAGCTTCTTAACAATTACGATGGAGGTATGGTTATGAATTTCGCGGTAATGGTTATGAATTTCCCGGCAGAGTTTTCAGTCCAGGTAAAACACTTCCTCTTCAACAGACTTGCAAACATACGGAATAATTTACCTGAGGAGTATGGTAGGCTGCAGTACTGTAATAGCATTTTAAAAGTTGTTTGGTTAAGTATATAGCTTTGAATCTTCAGCAGAACACTAATTTGGCTAAGTGTTTTTCTTAATTCAGATCATGGAAATTATTCATCAGCACGGGGGGGAGGGTATAAATCGCTAAGGAAAAGGTGTTAACCGAATACATCTCTCTTCATAGTAATTACCAACAAAAACTCGTCAGCATAATTTTGTCTAATGTTTTTTTCTTTCTTTCAGGTAAGTGACTCTTGCTGGCTGTTAAGGAGGACTTGTGAGAGAGTGATACCAGACTCAGATGCATCATGTTGGTAGGATAACATAGCTTGCAATAATACCATACGTGTGGTAGTGTCTGTGAGTGTGGTGTGGTAGTGTGGGGTGTGGTAAGCGTGATGTGTGGCAGTGTGAGGTGTAGTAGTGTGGTAGTGTGGGGTGTGGTAAGTGTGATGTGTGGCGATGTGAGGTGTAGCAGTGTGGCAGTGCGAGTGTGGTAGTGTGGGTGAGGTGTAGCAGTGTGGGTGTGGCAATGTGGGTTAGGTGTGGCAGTGTGGGTGAAGTGTGGCAGTGTGGATAAGGTGTGGCAGTGTGGATGAGGTGTGGCAGTGTGGGGGTAGCAGAGTAGGTGAGGTGTAGCAGTGTGGGTGAGGTGTGGCAGTGTGGGAAGAGATACACTGAAGCCTAGAGTGCTCAAAAAGGCACAGGGTAACCGGGAAGAGAAGCTGCCTTCATTGTCTCTTGTGTATGTCTCTTGATCGATGAGGCCAGGGACGAGAGAGAGAGAGAGAGAGAGAGAACTATTGCCACTCCTGAACCCATTGGATACGTCTAAGTGGGTAAAAACAGGGATGTGGATAGGTGGACCTGATGTGGGTAGGTTGGGAAAGATGTGTTGGAGGGGCATTTGTGTATTGGGTTTTCATCTGACGGAACTAGACCACTCCCATAACGTTAATAGCCTCCTTAAGTCTTGATTACATGATATTCGGCAATCCATAGCAGTGAGGTGGAAATGAGCCTCCTTGGTTACTAGTCAATTTAGCCTCCCCATTCCGAGCTGAAAGGGGGTAGGGATCTGCGTTAGGTAAGAATTCGTCATAAGCCTCCTGCCTGAGTCTGGGGAGGGGCGCCTTCACATGGTGGCACTGATATAACTGGATGGTGGAGCTACCTGGTTATGCAAACGTCCCTGAACTTCTACCTGTCCCCGAAAGGAGAATGGTGGACTGCAGGAGGAGGGCAACACTCAGCCAGCAGTCCACTGAGTGTAAGTTTCAGATGAACCTGTGGCAACAACAACAACAAAATTAATAACACCTCCTCCTCCTCCTCCTCCTCTTCCTCCTCCTCCTTCTCCTTCTCCTCTCATTTTATTCTAACTTGGCCTAAAACTGGCGTCTCTCCATCTTGAATACTGACTTGTAATAAGAGGTGAACACTAGATTATTATGATAGTCACGAAGAAGTGTTATGGGAAGCGTGTAGAGCCATAGCAATTATTTTATGCAATAGAGACTTGATATAAGCTGCTAAAGGGCGAGAATTTGAGCCAAGTTGATGTGAAAGGACTATATTTCGTGTTTGAGAAGTCACTCCATACGCTGAATAAAATCGTCTGGAAGTATCCAAGGTAAAAATATATGTATCCTCGTACTGAAGAGATGGTATCCTGTTTAATTTTGCTAGTATGTAGGGACGTTTTCTAGGAGGTATCGTTGCACCTCTTCCCAAGCGATTTATTTTGCATAGTATACCTTAACATTCGCCTGTATGGTATATCGTTTTAATATCGACATGGTTTGCGGTAACAGAAGGGGATACTGAAGTGTAATGTGCAGAATAAATCGCAAAGAAAATGGTGTTCGGAAAGATTCAGAGCCCTTTAGAATCGGCAAAAAAGGAGGTAAACACTTAAACTCGTGACACCGGCGATGTATAGGTGTATCATTGCCTTCTCCAGACGATTTTCTTCAGCCAAGGGACGATTTTTTGATATGGAGGGGGAGAGATTAGCTTAACAAACCCCCTCACTACCACTGATTATTCCCAGGATGAATAAAATCGCTTGGAGATAGCAGGAATGAAGAAAAATTCCGTCTTAGGAGTTTAGTGTTAAGAGGTAGGCAGAAGTGTAGTCAGGTGAACACAGGTGCGTATTTCCATCCTAACGCCTCTTCGTCAGCGATTTATTGTTTCTTATGACTGTAAATTTTGTTTGAGGCCAGCTATGTCGATACTAGAAACATATGACAGAGTAGATTGTAAGGATGTAATATATAAAAATAAATCGCCGAGGAATATGTATTAAGAAGCCTCCGTGCTGCTTGAAGATGTGCCGCTTAGAATATGGCTCAGAGGTTGAGAAGAGGAAGTGGTGAGGGCAAGTGATGAGATCTTGCTAAGGACAGTTGCTTATTGGGGTGAAGGAGGGGGATCAGGTGGTACTCCCCCCCTCTTCCACGTACCCCTCCACCCCCTCCACCCTCACACCTCACCTGGGCACCTGGTATTAGCCCCGTGTCCCCTGTGGTGTCATGGGGAAGTGGGCGTTATGTGGTGTGGCCGTAAAGGTTAGGTTGGCCTGACCCGAATGTTTTGCGATGTATCCTGTTGTCATTTGGTTGCCATAGTGACGTCTGAGTTGTACCGGTATGCCTCGCAGCTTATTATTGCTGACACATCTACCTTCCCCCAGCCCCAACCTGCCTATCGCATCCCCAGCCTGTCTACCTACCACACCCTTCCTCCCTGTCTACCTACCCTGTCACTTTGGCTCACCCTGTTACCCCTGTCCACCCGCCGCCTTACTGCCTGCTGTCTCTGTCACACCCTGTCTGTCTAGCTCTGTATCTGCCTATCCTGTCAACCTCTGTCGCCCCCTCTGTACCTATCCACCCTGTCGCCGTCTGTCACTCATCTACTTACCTCCTTTCTTATCCATCCTGTCGCACTCTCACTTTCTGTCTGCCTAACCTCCTTACCTACCTACCCTATCACACCCTGTCACCACCTGTCTGCCTCCCTACTCACTTGCCGACCTACACTGTCCCCCCCCCCTCCATCTTGTCACCCCCTGTCGCTCACCCCAGTCACTTTGTCACCCCCTGCCACTGTCAGCCTTGTCACTTTGTCACCCCCTGCCACTGTCACCCATTTCACTCACCCCTGTCACTTTGTCACCCCCTGCCACTGTCACCCATTTCACTCACCCCTGTCACTTTGTCACTCCCTGCCACTGTCACCCATGTCATTCACCCCTGTCACTTTGTCATCCCCTGTCACATTCATTTCCCCGACGTCCTCTGCCTATTATACCTTCCTTAGCCTATAGACCCCCTCCCCCTACCCATCTTCCTTTCAATCACCCTATCTCTCATTGTACTCTCCCTCTCTCCCTTCCTGCCCTAAGCTCCCTGTCAGCGCTGTTCCTCCCCTTTTATTTTCCTGTTGCACCCACCCTTCTCCCTTCTGACCTTCCCTTGTCTCCCTCTTCTGGTTTATTATTATTATTATTATTATTATTATTATTATTATAATACTATTAAGTTTATCCTGCTCATTATTTTTCTTTTGCCGTCATCAGCGGTTCTCTCTCTCTCTCTCTCTCTCTCTCTCTCTCTCACACACACACACACACACACACACACACACACACACACACACACACACACACACACACACACACACACACACACACACACACACACACACACACACACACACACACACACACACACACACACACACACACACACACACACACACACACACACACACACACACGAGAGAGCTTATTCTTTACGATCCCTTTATTGTATCGTAATCAGATTTAGACTTGCTGCTACTGCGGTACGGTGCTCTTAATACGATCAAAGTACTGGGCTAAGTCTGTAATAGAGTAGGTCCCTCTTTTCCTTTGTGCGCGCGTGCGCGTGTGTGTGTGGGTGGGTGGGTGAGAGAGAGAGAGAGAGAAAGAAAGAAAGAGAGAGAGGGGTCACCTGTGCTTGCTCTTCGTTTTGTTGCTGATTCTTCGTTTTTCTTGGATGTAATTTTGATACAGTCCTTCACCTATACTACTCGATCAACAAATGCCATTATCTTCAGGTGTACTATATCCTCCCTGTTCTACCATCCCCCACCATACCATCCCATCCCATCCACTCCTCTCAGCCCACTTTTCCCTCTACCCTATACAGTTTCTAACCACGCTTCATACAGCACTCATCTTCACGGGGTGTATTCGTCCCTGGCTTCTCCACCACCCTTCACCGTGTTATCATATCTTGCCCATTTTTTTTTCTCCAATACTGAACATTGCATAAGGACATAACCAGGAAAACTATCATCTTGCACATGGAATCACCACCTGATTTCCCATAATGCTCGCCTCGTTTATGATGATATACAGTGATACTTCAGTTATCCCACCCTCATCAACTGGCGTCTGGATTATTACCCAGACCCACTACTTTAGTCTGTCAACCGCCTGAGCACTGATGAATATCTTTGTCTTAGATCGCCATCCATCTTTTTCAGTGTGAAAGTTTTCCTCTCTCTCTCTTTCTAATACAAAAGTGATTACTGACGTCTGAGGTGAAGTGGAGAAAAATGTGTGGTACTCAGTTTTCAGCACAAACTAGAAGAGCCAAACTGTTTCTTGCCGGAACCTTGGGGGATTATAGACTGGGAAAAAAAAAAAAAAAAAAAAAGAGGAAAATGGGTCTAAGACGACCCCCAAATGATAATCTTATGAACTTGACTATTCATAAAGAATCCTAAGGTAATTATAAAAATTCTGAACTTTAGAAACTTTATGTATTTGACTCTTAGGGAATCATTACCTAGCATCAAGGTAAACACTAGGAAGATGGCTGGAGCCGCCCTGGGGACTCCAGCCTGCTCCAAGTCTCTTCTGCTAACGAGTGACTGCTGGTTAAAACGAGTACTCAGAGACCAGTACGTTAGTGGGCCGATTCC
Source organism: Coenobita brevimanus (assembly GCF_032717465.1). Lineage (NCBI taxonomy): Eukaryota > Metazoa > Arthropoda > Malacostraca > Decapoda > Coenobitidae > Coenobita > Coenobita brevimanus. The sequence goes on from NC_136977.1 coordinate 62,689,438, forward strand.
TGCCATTGTCAAGGTCCGGCAGTTAAAGATCTAGAAGAATTTTTGATTCGATATTTACGTTGGCATGACGTCTGAATCCTTAGTCTGTTAAAAATAAAAGATCTTATGAATATTACGTATTATTCATATCTTGACAAAACGGACGTCGGGCAAATTGGGATATTGAGAAGCCAGGTGATCAGTGCAACAGTTTTTCCTAATGCCTCCGTCACTAATTAACAGTAACCAAGATTGTATCGTGGGGTAAGACACCGAAAATCACTGAACCACTCACGGCGAGGGAGATGTTAAGCTTTCTACGAACTGACCAAATTAGACTAGAATGGATTCACACTAAATTGATGGACGTGAACCGATGTAGGAATAACAGGGAACTGGAATGGACCCGACTGGACCGGAATGAATGTGAAGGACCGAAGTGGACCCGAAGTGACGACGTGATTAGTGGATTTTTGTAGCTAATTATATCACGCAGGAAAATAAGGGAAACTTTGATTATTCTGGTGGTTTTTCCGAATTATGGTTTTAATGACGTGACGCAGGTACATGGTCGTCAAATGAGCTTATTTTCTTTCTTTAACCTGTTGCTGCTTTGCCCCCCATTTCGTATTTCCCAGTTTCTCTCTCTCTCTCTCATCCTCCTCCCACCAGCTTATCCCTCTCTGTGTCCACGATCTTTGGCTCAGCTCGCCTTTAGCTCCACTTCACCACCAGTCTTTGCCTTGATCTGTGCACTATTGAAATGCTCTCTCTCTCTCTCTCTCTCTCTCTCTCTCTCTCTCTCTCTCTCTCTCTCTCTCATCCTCCTACCCTCCAGTACCTCATCCTCATTCCTCCATCTCAAAACATTCCCCACAACGTCAAAACAATTTCCAGACGCCAAAGAATCCAAACAGTTAAGTCCCCCCTTCTCTATCTTCTCTGTGTCGCATTTTCTGTTTCGTCTTTCATCTTGATCTCGATAAAAGTAAGCGTGCTCTCTCTCTCTCTCTCTCTCTCTCTCTCTCTCTCTCTCTCTCTCTCAACATACACGAGTATATATCTATCTGTCTAATTATTCATGTATCTAGCCGGCTATTTGTCTACTAATCTGTTTACCTATCTCTACCTGCATATCTAGTTGTCTATCACACACACACACACACACACACACACACACACACACACACACACACACACACACACACACACACACACACACACACACACACACACACACACACACACACACACACACACACACACACACACACACACACACACACACACACACACACACACGTACGTCAGATTCACAGTCTTACCCCTCATCAAAGGGCAAAACAAAAGACCTGCTTCGACAGAGACACACACGAAAGATAAAAAGAACTTGATCTTATAACCCCTCCCCCCTTACCTCACCCCCTAGTCTCACCTCCCCTACCCCCTTGGAGAGAGAGACGCCGATGCAAATAACAGACGGAGGAGGAGGAGAACGAGGATGAGGAAGATGTAGAAGAGTGGCAGGCAAAGGGTAGAGGATGAGAATGTGAAGGAGTTGGGGTTGGGAGAGTAAGAGGGAGGGGGAGGGAAGATCGAGGGGGAAGAGGGAGGAGAGGAAGGGATAGGGAGAGGAGAGAGAGGAAGGGATAGGGAGAGGAGAGAGAGGAAGGGATAGGGAGAGGAGAGAGAGGAGGGGACAGAGATGGGGAAAGGAAGAGGGTAGAGGAGAAAGAGAGAGAGAGAGAGGCATGGATGGTGGTGTTTACGTGAGGCAGCGACTGGTTAAACCTTCACCGCATCGCACACACTTTGAAGATCGAGGGCCTCCTTTACGTGTGTGTGTGTGTGTGTGTGTGTGTGTGTGTGTGTGTGTGTGTGTGTGTGTGTGTGTGTGTGGTGTTCTCTGTCTAGGTCTGTTACTTTCTTTCTCTACCTGGGTCCGATTCTGTATCCCTTTCTCTCCCTGTGTCCCTTTTTGTGGCTTAGGGTTTTTGCTTCCCTTTGTACTATTTTCTCTATCCCTTTTTTTTGCATATCTTTCTTTGGGTCTTTTTTGTAACACATTTTCTGCCTAGTTTTTTATTTTTTTGTAACACTTTTTCATTCTGGTCTTTATCCTATTCTCTGTCTGGTTCTTTTTCTGTTTCTCATTCTCTGCCTGGGTCTCTCTCTCTCTCTCTCTCTCTCTCTCTGGGTCGTTTTCTCTGTCTTTCTCAGTTTGTTTTTTTCCTGTATGCGTGTGTTTGTCTCAACCTGTATTTCTTTACCCCATTCTCTGCTGGGATCTGTTTTTATTCTTCCTCTGTGTTTTTTTCAGGGACTGTTTTCTCTTCGACGTTCTTTGCCTCTCTGGTTTCTTTGTCGCCTTCCCTACCGTTTTTTTTCTATTCTTTCTCTCTGTGTGTGTTTTAATTCCTGTTTTGTTTTCTTTTTTTTTTCTGTGATTTGAGATGTGTGTTTTTGTGTTTTTCTTTCGAACGTGTTTGGTGAGCTCTGTTTTTCTCTCGTTTTTTTTTTTCATGCCTCGTTTTCTGTCAAATGTTTCTTCTAAGGGCTTTTTCTGACATGTTTATTTCGTCTGTTTTTTTTTCTCACTCTCTTCTGGTGTTTTACAAGCGTTTTCTATTTTTCTGTCAAACGGTTATTCGTAGATATGTTTTTTCTGTGTAATGTTTATTCTTAGGTGTTTTTCTGTCGGTGTTTGGTCTTGGGTTATGTTTTTCTGTAATATTGATTTTTTGTGTCTTTTTCTGTCATGTTTTTCTGCTTATTTTTTGGTGTTTTTCTGTCTAATGCTTATTCTTAGTTCATTTTCTGTCAGGTGTTTAGGCTTAGTTTTTTTTTCTGACTAATGTTTATTCTTGAGTGTTTTTCTGTCAGATGTGTGTGTGTGTTGTCTGTCAGACATTTATTGTGAGATGTGTTTTTCTGTTATGTTTATTCCTAGATGTGTTTTTGTCAAATGTTTTTGCTAGTTTTTTGCCAAATAATTTTCTATATTTTTTTTTTGGTTTTGTGTTTTATTCATAGGTGTGTTGTTATGTTTATTCTTAGGCTTGTTTTTCTGTCAGGCTTATTCTTGTGTGTTTTTTTCTGTCGTGTTTATTCGTGTGTTTTGTTGGCATCTGAGTCAAACATTTATTCTTACCTGTGCTTTTCTGCCAAGTGTTTATTGTTAATCTGTTTTTCTGGTTCGTTCTTCTGTCAGATGTTTTTTTTAGTGTTTTTTTTCTCATATATTTTCTCAGGCCTGTTTTTCTGTGGCAGGTATGTTCTTCAGTCTCTTATTCTGATCATTATATACTGTGTTTTTCTGTCCTTTTGCTCCCGGTGTTTTTCTGTGATGATTTGTTTTCCTTCCCTACCGTTTGTGTGTGTGTGTGTGTGTGTGTGTGTGTGTGTGAGAGAGAGAGAGAGAGAGAGAGAGAGAGAGAGAGAGAGAGAGAGATGGAGGGAGTATGCTTTTATGGATAAGAAAATGCAAACAAAGGATTTTAAACAGGCAAGAAGATTGAATGCAGAATGAGAGAGAGAGAGAGAGAGAGAGAGAGAGAGAGAGAGAGAGAGAGAAAGAAGAAAGTTAGTGGCATAGATTGGGCAACAAGAGAGAATAATGAGAGAGGACGACGGAGGGAGAAGAGGAGACAGAATGTTGTTGTTGGCAAAGCTGGTAATGAGAGAGAGAGAGAGAGAGAGAGAGAGAGAGAGAGAGAGAGAGAGAGATTATGGGGAGAAGAGGTGAGTGGAAAGAAATGAAGAGATTACGAAGAGGGAGAAGAAAAGTGTGGGAGGGCAGAGAAAGGAGGAAGAAAGGAGAAGTAAGGAAAAAAAAAAACAAGAAAAAGGATTGGAAGGAAGGAGAAATGAGGAGGAAGTAGTAGAGAGAGAGAGAGAGATAGAGAGAAGAGAGTCCAGGGAATAGGAGGTGAGAGAGTAAAAGAGAGGGGAATGGAAGGAGTAGAGAGGAAAAGAGGAAACAGTTAAGATGGAGGGAAGAAGAGAGTAGAGGGAAGGAGAGGAGAGAGTAGAAAAAAAAGGAGGGAGTTGGAGGGTTGATAAAAAGGAAAGGGGGTGGGGGGATGAGGGATGGGAGAAGGGAAGGAGAGCAGAGGGTGCAAGGGAGAGAGAGAGAGAGAGAGAGAGGGAGAGAGAACAAAGGAAAAGAGGAGAGAGGGAGGAAGTGAGGGAGGAAGGAGAGAAGAGGAGGGAGAGAGGGAGGGAGGAAATGAGACAGGAGTGAGAGGAGAGAGGGAGTGGAGGAGGGGAGAGAGAGTAAAGACAGTAGGTGTAATAAGGAAAGATATAGCTAAGGAAGAGGCCCTTTGAAGTCTCGTGACACTTCCTCCCTGGCGATTTATTTTGCCTGTTACCACAAAACAGACTCACAAAATCGTCTGGTGTTGACTCAAATCCTAAACCCATATTCTCGTCGGTTAATGAAGCTCCCTAACACCTTTTCGTAAGCAGTTTATTTTTGGATACGGGTGGCTAGTATCCTTTTATGCAGTGTTTCGTTATTACAAGGATTTATGTAACACAGACGAGGACAGTAAGGCGTAATAAACGAAATAAATCGCTTTGGAAAGGGTGGTACGGAACTTTGTAGAGTCGTCCCAGTCATTGGTGGGTTAACTTTGTCTTACATGTTATTTTTATCGTGTTAGCATGGTATATCCAAAAATAAATCGCTTATTAAGAGGTGTCGCGTGTTATATCGTGCTAGCATGACTTATCCAAAAATAAATCGTTTAGGAAGAGGTGTCAGTGTGCAGCAGGTACAGAGATACATATAATTAGATGTCGTAAAACGGTATCCAAAGATGGCATAAGCAAAATAAATCGTAACCAAAATAAATCGCCCAGGAAGAGATGTTGAGATGCCAAGCGGAGACGACCACGGCACTGAAGACGCTTGTTATGATGACGTGATGAGGGTAATTAAGGAAGCAGTGATGAAGGAAATGAAGGAAGCAGTGATGAAGGAAATGAAGAAGGCAGTGATGAAGGAAATGAAGGAAGCAGTGATGAAGGAAATGAAGGAGGCAGTGATGAAGGAAATGAAGGAGGCAGTGATGAAGGAAGTGAAGGAAGCAGTGATGAAGGAAATGAAGGAGGCAGTGATGAAGGAAATGAAGGAGGCAGTGATGAAGGAAATGAGGGAGGCAGTGATGAAGGAAATGAAGGAGGCAGTGATGAAGGAAATGAAGGAGGCAGTGATGAAGGAAATGAAGGAAGCAGTGATGAAGGAAATGAAGGGAGCAGTGATGAAGGAGATGAAGGAGGCAGTGATGAAGGAAATGAAGGAGGCAGTGATGGAAATGAAGGGGGCAGTGATGAAGGAAATGAAGGAGGCAGTGATGAAGGAAATGAAGGAGGCAGTGATGAAGGAAATGAAGGGAAACAGTGATGAAGGAAATGAAGAAGGCAGTGATGAAGGAAATGAAGGAGGCAGTGATGAAGGAAATGAAGGAGGCAGTGATGAAGGAAATGAAGGAAGCTGTGATGAAGGAAATGAAGGAGGCAGTGATGAAGGAAATGAAGGAAGTAGTGATGAAGGGGGCAGTGATGAAGGAAATGAAGGAGGCAGTGATGAAGGAAATGAAGGAAGTAGTGATGAAGGAAATGAAGGGAGCAGTGATGAAGGAAATGAAGGAAGCTGTGATGAAGGAAATGAAGGAAGCTGTGATGAAGGAAATGAAGGGAGCAGTGATGAAGGAAATGAAGGAGGCAGTGATGGGGATGTGGATGGGACAAAAGGCACTAAAATGGTACAGTGATGACGCTACTGTGAGAATGGTCCAGGGACGACGGTGCTGTGGAATTGGTGCACGAAACACGGTGAACTACGGTACAGTGATATTAATATAGTGACTACGGTGAAATGCCTGCCGTCCGACTACGGTACATGAGAAGTGACTACGGTGCTGAGACGGGTACAGTGACTGATAGTGTGTACAGGAGTAAGTGGAATACAGTGAAGTGATACAGTGACTTAACACAGTGATTACAGTGCAGTGAAGATATACAGTGACTTGGAGTTTACTGGGTGTTGAATGAGGGGCGGAGAGAGACGGGTGGGGGGGGGGGAAGCGAGTTAGTTAGACAAGGAGGGAGTGAGAGAAGATGAGAGGAGGAAATGATGTGAAAGGAGAGGAGAGGAGAGCAAAGTGTGTTAGTGTAGTGGAGAAATGCAAGGGGTGTGCGTGTAGAGTAGAGGAGAGGAGAGAAACAAGGGGTGTGCGTGTAGTGGAGAGGAGAGGAGAGAAGCAAGGGATGTGAAGGTAGAGTAGACGAGAGGAGCAAAAGGTGTGAGAGTAGAGGAGGAGAGAGTCGTGGGTAGGTGAGAGGAGAGGAGAGTGCAGAGCAGAGCAGGAAGAGAAAAAAGAAGAGAGGGTTGGCGGAAGGAAAGACGAGCAGAGCAGGAAGAGAAGAGACGAGAATGGGCAAGAGGTGAGGAGAGGAGGGAAGGAAGAAAGAGGAAAGTGTAGGTAGAGGCGAGGAAGGTTGTGGCAGAGGAGATGAAGAGGAGAGTGAAGGAGAGGAGAGAAGAGGGCGTGAGAGGAGAGGAGTGAAGAGGGTGTGAGAGAAGAGGAGAGAAGAGGGTGTGAAAGGAGAGGAGAAAAGAGGGTGTGAGAGGAGGGGAGAGAAGAGGGTATGAGAGGAGAGGAATGAAGAGGGTGTGAAAGGAGAGGAGAGAAGAGGGTGTGAGAGGAGAGGAGAAACGAGGGTGTGAGAGGAGAGAAGAGGGTGTGAGAGGTGAGGAGTGAAGAGGGTGTGAGAGGAGAGGAAAGAAGAGGGTGTGAGAGGAGAGGATGAAACTATGAGAGCAGAGAAGGAGAGAGAAGGATGAGAGGGAGTAGGGATGGAGAATAAAGGAGGATGAGAGGGATAGAAGAGAACTAGGGAAAAGGAAGAAGAGAGGGAGGAGAGGGGAGAACGAGGAGAGGGAGGGAAGGCAGGAACAGGAGGACGAGAGGAATGAAGGAGAGGAGGAGAGGAGCGAAGGAGGGAGGGAGGGAGGTAATTACTAATACATTACGGCAGCAACTTGGGCCACTTAGCCGCTTTAATAACTGGGGCGGGGACTCGTAATGAAGTTCACTCGTAAATTACCACCCCACCCCCCCTTACACACACACACACACACACACACACACACACACACACACACACACACACACACACACACACACACACACACACACACACACACACACACACACACGTCGCTATTATTAGTCCCCCACCGGTCGGACGGGTCGGGGACTATAGGTTTGCGCGGTTCCATAAGTACGTCCGTCAGTCCGTCAATCCGTCCTCAATTTCGTGTCCTGCCTGTAGCTTCCACATGTATGGAAAGATTTTGATATAACTTGACACAGTTGTTCCCCATAGCATGACGGTGTGTCGCGCGGAACAACCAGCCATCTACTCCCAAGGTCAGTTGCATGTCCGGTAGGGGAGGTATTGGACGGCAATATTTCATTTACTTATTACAGTTACTCTTACTCCTGTTGATATTTTTGGTGCCCAGCTCGCCTTCTTTTCCCTTTCATTGACTTCATTATATTCTGTTGATGTCTTTGTTTGTGTGTGTGTTTAGCTTTGATGATGCTGAATACCCGTCCCCGCCCCAGAGGGGCTTGAGGACGGGTATTGTTTTCACTCGGTTTGTCTGTCTGTTTAACGAGTTTGCGCGAAAAGTACTGATGCAATTTTGACCAAAATTACAGGGATGATGGGCTATGACCTTCCGATCACCTGATTAAATTTTGGGCCAAATTGAGCCAAGGCCCAGGCTGTAGCCCCCCCCCACCCCCCACCCCAAAATAAAGGGACGTAAAAATCGTTTTTTCGCCATAACTCCTCAATTTCGTCATGTCTACATGAAACCAAACCTAAAGGTGCATCTTTCAAATCTGCATCTTAGAACATGCCTCATCAGGGGGGTCACCCCCAAAGTTAGCGGTCGGGGGTAATGTCAGGTGGGTCGGACGTTGAATTTCAGATGGGCATAAAATTGTCATTGTTCTCCCGATTCACTCAAAATTTGATATGTGACATCTTTGATTAGATATCCTGTTGTGTTTATATGACACCGCTAAAATGACTGCCGGGGACGGGTTTGCTTTGTCTTGACACCGCTTCTTGTTGATCTGTATAATATATTTTTGCCGCTTCGTTGTAAATTCTGTTATTAGCCCCTTGTATCCGTGAACATCATTATTTTGTTGTTTAGTGTTTATTATATAGTCTTGATGCTGGAAGAGGACGCCTTCAAGTGGTGGGACTGACATGACTGGGTGGTGGGGCTGCTTGGTTATTCCTCCCTATCCCCCGACAGGAGGAAGGTGACGTGCAGAATAGCAGTCCACTAGATTCACATTCGGATGAGCTTACTACTACTACTACTCCTGCTAACTACTACTACTACTACTACTACTACTACTATTACTACTACTACTACCTGACTGTATTATTCACGCAGAGAGCATCTTAGAAGAGAAAGGAATGATGAAGTCAACTGATAACCCTGGGAGGTCAGCATTCCCCCTGACCTTAGTAAAATCGTTTGGAAAGAGAAAGCATGGGAAAAAAGACATCGTATTGCAAGGGTTAATTCTCCTACACGTACCACGTGCATTGCTCTCCCTTTGATGATGATGATGATGATGGGTTTCACGTTGTTGGTTGATGTTTGTATTATCGTTGTGGTTCATTCAGATGTCTCTTCGTGTCTCTTAATTCGCTTCTCCTGCTTGTTTTTTGTGATGCCTGATTTGTATAGCTGGTAGTATTTCTTGTCCTCCCCCCCCCCCTCTCTCTCTCTCTCAGGGTTGGAAAAAAAAATCGGTGATTTTAAATAAAAAAAGATCGATTTCTTTCTCTAAATCGGATTTTTATTTCTTTCTCTTAATCGCATTTTTATTATTTGAATCGATTTTTTTTTTTTTTTTCACTTTTTTGAAGACCTTTTCTCGCAATAAACCTTTGCCAATGTTAAGTGAAACCATATTTACCTCTGCCAATGAGGTTATGTTTTATCCCGCGTTGGTTTGCTTGTATGTGTGTTTGTTAGCAGGATTATTCGAAGTTTTGATCGGAATTTTGTGGAACGGTGGTCCATGGGCCAAGGAAGAAATGATTAAATTTTTTCCTGGAGTATCCCACACAATTTCTCCAAAAGTTCTTAATGAATTTCAGTGAAGTTTTTTGCAAGGTGGGTCATGGACCAAGAAATAATTGATTAAATTTGGGAACGGATCCGGATCCTTTTTAATGACAGTGGCATTGGCGGAGGTATGTGCTTTCTGAGCACCTTCTAGTTAGGTATCAATTTTGGGAATTCTATCAGATAAGTACCATATTGAGTCTTTCTTCCTCCCACTTGCTGCAGTGCGTCCGTTAGGCATAATTATTGTTTAAGTTTAGATAAATAGACTTACAAAGTAAATACCGTACATGGGAAGTGGGATTAAGCCAGTGCACCACAGGCCAGCACTCCTTGGTATGGGGCAGGTTACTCCTGCTGCTGCATCACTGTGTGTCACGTACTGATGATAGTTGCTAACTAGTAACTTGTCTTTTATATTTTGTCTGATTTGGATCATAATCATTATATTGAATCATGTTACTCTGTATTCAAAGAAGAGTTGAGCTCGTATGTCAGCATCAGACATAATCACATTTATTGTTATTATCAACAAAAGAGCCATCTTTCCTGTGTTTAATTTTTGAATATTTGCCTTGTAACAGAAGGCATTGGTTCACTGGTGCCTGAACTGATACAGGATCAGTACAAGAAGAGTACAGGACAAGGAGACTTGATGCATCTGTGCAATACACATCCAACACCTTCCCTATCTCTTCTATTTTACGGTATTTATAAAAAAAGTCCATTTTGATTTAAATCATTAATTTTTCACCCTGATTTTAATCGATTTAAATCACCTGATTTAAATCAAGACAATTCTGCTCTCATATATATATACACACACACACACACACACACACACATTAATACATTTATTAATATCCTATCCACCTCCTCTCACCCCTCCATCCTGAAGTCAGTGATCCCTTCATCCCCTGACACACACACTCCGGCATCTCATTAGCAAACAGGTAAGTGCAGGTGTGACGCTTGGGATCCCAGTGTTTACCTGTAACTAATTAAACTATCGCTTAATGCACACCACACGCCTCATGTAGCCCAGGTGCCAGCAGGTGTTAATGAGAGGTGTGCTTGTGTGTGTGTGTGTGTGTGTGTGTGTGTGTGTGAGAGAGAGAGAGAGAGAGAGAGAGAGAATGATAGGCCTGTGTCGACTGTAAGTGGCAGGTGTACACAGGTATTAATATGGGTGGAAGTAGTTGTTAATGAGCGTTGTGTGTGTGTGTGTGTGTGTGTGTGTGTGTGTGTGTGTGTGTGTGTGTGGAGGGGAATAGGTGTAAACAGGTGCAGGTCCCGTCACAGATTGAGCATGAGACCAATGATGCGACAGGTGTGTGTGTGTGGAAGACAGGTGTATCCGTGATTTAGATAGGTGTAGGCAGGTTTAGAAAGGTGTAGGTGAGTGTAGGTAGATGCAGGTAGGTGTAGGTAGGTGAGGGAAGGTGAGTGAGGGTTTGATTATGGGTGGGTGGATGAGACACAAAGCCCCAGCGGCAGCCATTGTCCCCACGACCTCTGCCGCCCTCTGATACCACCTGCTGATGAGCTACACACCCACCTGCATCACCGGGGGGAGTACCGGGAGGAGGAGCTGCAGAAGGAGGAGTAGGGAGAGATGGAGGAGGAGGAGATGGAAGAGGAAGAGATTGAAGAGTTGGAGGAGAAGGAAGAAGAGCTGGAAAAGAAGAAGGAGCATAGGTAATGAGTAGGAGCAGCCTGAGGAAGTGGAGTAAAAGGAGATGGAGGAAGAGGAAGGACTGGAGGAGAGGAAGAGGAAGAGGTGGAGCCGAGAGTGAGTAGAATTAGCTGGAGGAGGAGTAGGGGGATCAGGATAGAGAGCAGGTGGACTAAAGAGAGAGTTGGAGGAGTAGGAAGAGAAGAATGGAGAAGAGAGAGTAGAAGTATCAGTAGGAAAGAGAGAGAGAGAGAGTACAAAAAGAGGCTGAGGTGGGAAAAACATTGGTATTTTTGTGGTCTCCCCAAAGCCACCTCATCCTACCATTCTCCATTTTCTTTTTTCTTGACTTTTCTCTCTCGTTTTCCCTCTGTGTCTTTTCTCTCTCTCTGTTTCTCCCTTTCTTTCTTTAACCTCTTTATTTCTTTTCCTTTTTTTATACCGACATGATTATTTATTTCCCTGACTCTCATGTTGATAGTCTCTCTGTCTCTGTCTCTGTCTCTGTCTGTCTGTCTGTCTCTCTCTCTCTCTCTCTCTCTCTCTCTCTCTCTCTCTCATTTGCTGGCTTCATCGATCACCTGTTATGCTCTTTATACATCATTCCATTTTTTTTTCTTTCTCGTAAAATTTTCACCTCTGATCTTCCTTCCCCCCCACCTTTCCCTTCACTCCCTCCTCTTCCTCTCCTCCCCCCACGCTTACCCACACCCTTCATCTCCCCCACGTTCTCCCTTCATTTCCCCTACCCTCACCCTTCCCACCCTTTCCCCCTATTCTCCTCACTTCCCCGTCTTCTCCCTTCTCCCATTCCCTCGTCATTCCTCTCTCTCCCTCTTCATTCTTGTTCAGTCTACCCTCTTTCCTTCCACCTGTTCTGTCCAGCCTCTTTTCTTCTTCCGTCTACTTCTACACATTCATCTACCCTCTTCCCCTTCTCCCCTTCCCTCCATCTTCCAGTCCTTACTCTCCTCTCCCCCAACCAGCATCTCCCATACCACTTCCCCATCCCACTCCGTCCCCACTTTCACACTCCACCCTTCACTCCCTCTCCCCTCACCCATCTTCCTTCCTCTCTTTATCCCTATTTTCCTTCCCTTTCATCCTTGCTCCTTTCTCCTCAGTCCCCGCTTTCCTTCCCACATTCCTCTTCCATCCTTCTCCTAAACCCTGCTTCCCTTGTCTTTTCCTCTCATCTCTCGTTTAATCTCTTCTCTTCCTTCTCTCCTCTTCTCCTCCCTTCTCTCTTCTCTTCCCTTCTCCTCCCTTCTCTCTTCTTCTCTTCCCTTCTCTCCTCTTCTCCTTTCTCTCCTCCTATCCTTTCTCCCATCTTTTCCCTTCCCTCTTGTACTTTCTAGTCCCATAACTATTACGTTTCTCTCCCTTTATCCTCAATAAATCCCTTCCTCTTCCCTCCCTCCCCCTTGCTTCCTTTCCTTCCCCTTGCCTCTCTTCCTTCCCCTAGCTTCCCTCCCTTCCCCTTGCTTCCCTCTTTCCCTTCCCCTTGCTTCCCTCCCATCCCCTTGCTTCCCTCCCTTCCCCTTGCCTCCCTCCCGTCCCCTTGCTTCCCTCCCTTCCCCTTGCCTCCCTCCCTTCCCCTTGCTTCCCTCCCATTTCCATGCCTTACCTCCTTTCCCCTTGCATCCCTCCCTTCCCCCTTGCCTTCCCTCTCATCCCTTCTCTTTCTTCCTTTTTTTCCCCCTCTCTTTCCCTGCATATATTTTTTCTTTCCCTTACCTTACCTTTCCCCCCATTTTCCCCTTTCCCGCACCCTTCATTTACCTTTGCTGCCAACTTCTCCCCTCCCCTAACCCCCTCCCTTAACCCCCTCCCTTTCCTAGCCCCCCTCCCTCCCTTAGCCCCCCTCCTCCTACCTTCTCCCTCCCCCTAACTCCCTCCTCCTACCTTCTCCCTCCCCCTAACTCCCTCCTCCCTAACTCCCCCCATAGCCTCCTCCCTCCCTACCCCTAACTCCCTTCCTCCCCCCAACCCTCTCCCTCCCCCCAACCCTCCCTCCCAGAGCACTTTTTCGCTTTGTTCATCTCAGACTTTCTTCCCCTCCTTCCATTGTTCTCTCTCTCTCTCTCTCTCTCTCTCTCTCTCTCTCTCTCTCTCTCTCTCTCTCTCTCTTTCTTCTTTTTCTTCCCATTCACTCCACCCATCCCACATCTCATCCTTCCTCCCTACTGTCCTCCTCTTGTCCCTCCTCCTCTCTCATCTTCCTCCTCTCTCATCTTCCTCCTATCCCATCTTCCTCCTCGTCTCATTCCCTTCACTATCCCACATTTCATCCTTCCTCCCTTCTACTCTCCTCTTATCCCTCCTTCTCCTTCCTCCTCTTCCTCCCGTCTTCCTTCTCTCCCATCTTCCTCCTCTTCCAGTCTTCCTCCCCCTCCCCCCCTTGAGGCCGATAACCCGCCTAATGACGCGGTATCCTAATGAGGCTCCTCCTGCCCTGGTATTTTGTTACTTATACCTCCCCACATCCCATCCCATCCCATCCCATCCCAGTCTCCCCCCATTCCCCATCTCACTTCCCTTCCTTCCCGTCCCTTCCTCACTATCCCTGCCTTCTCCTCCTCCCCTCCTCTTCATCTCCACCCTCCCCCTGCCTTCCTAACCATCCCCCCCTCCCTTTCCCTTTTCACAATCCTGTCCAATTTCATCCCTTCCTCTTCATGACCTCTGCAGTATGATCCTTTCCTCCCTCCCCCTCTCACGATCACCCCCTCCCCTTCCCCCCTCCCCGTTTTCATTCCCTCCCCTTCCCCTTCTTCATCTTTCTTTTCTCCCCCTCCCTCCCCACACGACCTCTTCAGTTGAATCCCCCTTCCCACACTCCTGTCCACACACCCCTCGCCAGCATCCCACCGCCACACCTCCCAGCCCACACACACCTTGTTTTGCTGTGTGTGTGTGTGTGTGTGTGTGTGTGTGTGTGTGTGTGTGTGTGTGTGTGTGTTTAGGATTGGGGGGAGCCTCACTGCGTACAACTCTTTTAAACACAGTGTAGTCAGTGCCTTTCGTCTCATTCACTCTCTTCCTCTCCCTGACAACCCTACTACTCTCTCTCTCTCTCTTTCTCTCTCTTTCTGAAGGGGGAATTTTGATGGCTTCTAGAGTGATTTTTTTGTTTGTTTTTTTCCATAAGAACGTACCGGTATATCAGTTTCTCTTGACTACATGTCCTTCCAACATCTTGCCCAAATCTTACTTACACCCTTCCCCACAGCTTACCCACACCTCCCTTACACTCTTGCCCACACCCTACCAACCCCCCTCGCCACATCCCTGCCCGTATCATACCAACACCCCTGTCCACAGCTTAGCAACACCCTACCCACACCCATTACCACACCTTACCAACACACCTGCCCACACCCTGCATACACCACCCCCACATCACTGCCTACACCTTCCCCACACCTTACCCACATCCCCTCAATTTTCATCACCCGAGCGGCCCCACAGCCTTTTGATCTGCCCACTGCTGCTGTCTGCTCTTCTCTTCTCTGCTCTGCCCTTGTAGTCGCTGGTAAGGGCAGCTAAAGGCCGTGACTAGGTGGGTGGAGAGGTGGGAATAGGGCTCAGTGAATGGGATTGGATGGGCAGGGATAGGCGAGAAAGGAGTGATGGATCAGTGGGTAGGGATAGATGAGGAGGGGTAGACGGATTGCATTAATAGGTAGGGGTGAATGAGGATGAATAGCTAAGGAAGGTCTGATGGATTGAAATTATGGGTTTGGGATGGATGGGTAGGGATAGATAGGAAGGATAGATGGACTGAAATAGGGGGTAGGATTGGATGATTATGAAAAATGGAGATGGATGGATAAGTTAATTGAAGGCTGATATTACTAGGAAGGGTGGATGGAAAGGTTAGAATGGGTATGTGAGAGGTAGATGAGATGTAGTAGGTGGATAAGGATGGATGGGTAGCGGTAGGAGAGGAAGGATAGTTGAATTGCAGAAGCGGATAGCAGTGGATGAGTCAGGATAGACGAGGAGGGATAGATGGATTTTAATACGTGGGTAGGGTTGTTTGAACACTGCACACCTCAAGAAAATATTGCCAAACATTGCATTTTTTCCTTGTAAGATGATCACACGCCTTCTAGATATTGTTGGGCGAAAACCGCGTATTTCAAAACGTCTATATTTCGTTGATTGGTCTTATAGATGACGGGATTTCTGATTTGTGTGAAAATTCTGACGCAAAATTTGTGAAAAAGTGAAGAATATATTATGTTATAGGATATAACCTCATAGGGAGAAACACACACACACACACACACACACACACACACACACACACACACACACACACACACACACACACACACACACACACAATACTATGAACCTACATCATATCCTTACCACTCAAATGAATAGCACCATATTCTAGTGTTAATTTCCTTTTACAATTGAACATTCAAGATGGAGAGACGGAAGTTTTATGCCAAGATGCAGTGGACAGAGTATCGTTAACACCTTAATTAATTTGCTGGATCTAATGTCTTCCAGTTGTTATTAAAAAAAAAAAATAAAATAAAGAAAATAAATAAAAAAAAAGATAGGCTACGTGTTTTGCCACCTGCACCAGAACCCACCTGTAACACCTGTGACACCTGCAGCTACATAATACAACTTGCTGAACAGTAAGGCACATAAATTGATTACAGTATGGGTACAGTCCTTGTAAATATTCTCCCCCTTCACTCGTTCTTGAAGCAGACTAATTGATATCACGAGATCTAATGTCTCCAAGGCTACCTTACGTGTGAGGAATTGCGAACATTAGGTAGGTAGGTAAGGGGGGAGAGAGAGAGAGAGAGAGAGAGAGAGAGAGTGAGTTACGTACAGCTTCACCTAAATTCTCAAAACCATCGCTTATTCCTGCAACAAACTTATTCGTCTCACAGAAACTAGAACATCTCAAAGGGTAAAAACACCGGCTCAGGTGAAAAAGAATAAGGCCGTGCAGGTGAGGTAAAGGCAGGTAGATGGATAGTCCCAGCCACATCCAGGCGGGCGAGCACAGTACCAGGCATGAGATCAAAAGCTGGGGTGGCCGCCAGAGTAATGAAGGCTTGGGCAGGGGAGGCAGGGGGCAGGTGTGTGTGGGAGGCTAGGGAAGGTGTGGGAAAAGGTGCGTGGCAGGGGAGGTGTGTAGGTAGGAGCAGGTTGTCTAGGGGAAGGATACTGGTAGGGTAGGTGTTTGGGAAGTGGTGTGTTGGCAGGAAAGCTGTGTGGAAAGAGGTGTTTGGACAGGGAAGGTGTTTGGAAAGAGGTGTGTGGGCAGGGGAGGTGTGTGGAAAGAGGTGTGTGTGTGTGTGAGAGAGAGATGTGTGGGCAGGGGTGGTGTGTCAAGTTTGTGAGCAATGGAAGTTGACAAAAGCAGCAGTGATAGAGGTGAATTTAGTCTGCGGATGTGACGTGGGGGTTGTGAGTAGAGATTTTTGGAAGGTGAGGGGGAGTAGGATTATGAGCAAAGAATACGATGTGGTGGAGTGTGTAAATGATGTTGGCAGAGGTGTGGGCAAGGAAAACGGTGTGTGTATAAGGTGTTAGCAGATTCTTTTTTTTTTTTCCACAGGCGAAGTGTGTAGGAATAGACAAGGGACGTTTAGTAGGTGACACAGGAGGCTTCAGAGCATAGCCTAGTTTATTTATTTATTTTTTTAAACATTACTACTACTACCACAGCCACTACTAACACTACTACTACTACTACTACTAC
The DNA here is from genome assembly GCF_032717465.1 of Coenobita brevimanus. Classification (NCBI taxonomy): domain Eukaryota; kingdom Metazoa; phylum Arthropoda; class Malacostraca; order Decapoda; family Coenobitidae; genus Coenobita; species Coenobita brevimanus. The sequence continues at coordinate 62,706,010 of NC_136977.1, forward strand.
TACTACTACATATTACACCTTAATTCCCATACCGTCTGTTATTTATATTATATCTCGTATCGACTAAATTTGCTTCAGTAACGTACCAAAGGATTTAAAAAAAAACATACGATAGGCAAAATAAATCGTTAAGGAAAAGACGTAACGAAATCCCCGAGTCGACAAGATATACTGGTAAAATAAGGTATGGATGATGGCCGAAGGAGTTGGGGATGAAGGCGGCATGACGTGGGTTGTATTAAATTCGTGATGCCGACCAACAACTGATTTAGCTTAGGAGACACTGAAAATAAAGAAGGGATTAAACAGCACTATCAGTTAATCCTTTCAGTTTTATTACTTTATTCTGTATTTTATTTTATTATTATTTTTATTGCTACCTTTAGATTATTTTATTCCCTCTAGAAGACAGTTTGTGATGAGGTCAGGAGCAGTCTACCCTATGGCCTCGGTACTCTCTCTCTCTCTCTCGCTCTCTCTCTCTCTCTCTCTCTCTCTCTCTCTCTCTCTCTCACTCAGTAATCAATAAACCATCTCAGATTTTAAGGTGTTTAAGCGAGGGATAATTAGGGAAAGAACGAAATGCCCCGGCCGGGTTATAAATGCCTATTAATTTTAATGAGAGAACTGATCACCCTCTCGATGGATGGATGGATGGATGGTTGAATGAGAGGGGTATTGGATGGGAGGAGAGTTGGTGGGTGGTTAGGTGGATGGATGGATGGATGGTTCAGTGAGAGGGTTATTGGACTGGCGGATGGATGGGAAGATCAGTGGATGGATGGGAGGAGGGTTGGTTGGTCATTAGGTGAATGGATGGATGGATGGGTGGGTGTGTGAGAGGGTTGGTGGGTGGGTGGATGGATGGATGGATAGATAGATGGATGGATTGGTGAGAGGGTTGGTAGTTGGATGGATGAGTAGTTGAGTGGATGAATGGTTGAGCGGGTGATTAGGTGGATGGGTGGATGATTGGGTAGATGGATGGAAGGGTGGGTGGATGGGTGCGTGAGAGGGTTGATGGTTGGATGGATGATTAGATGAATAGATGAATGGATGGATGGTTGAGAGGGTGGTTTGGTGGATGATTGGGTAGATGGATGGAAGGATGGGTGGATGGGTGCGTGAGAAGGTTGATGAGTGGAAGGATGAGCAAAAGAGTGGATAGATAGGTGGGTGGGTGGGTGGGAAGATGGGTGGTTGGATTGATGGGTGGCTAGTTGATAGTTGGATGGGTGGGTCAATGATCAGGTGGGTGGATGGATGGATGGATGGATGGACGGTGGATAAATATCTTCCTTCATCTTTTCCACCACACGCACTTCCTAACTAACGTGGCTCCCTGTTCATTTCCTATTCCTCCTATCCTCTCCTTGTTTCCTCCCTACCTCCCTCGACTATCCCTTTCCTCCTCCTCCTCCTCCCTACCTGATTTTCTTCCTTCATGCCTCCATCTTCACTCCTTGTCCTCTTCCTTCCTTCTTCCTCCTTCCTTATCATTCCTTCCTCACCCCTCCTGCCTCATCATTCCTTCTTCACTCCATCCCCTCTCCTTTCCTTCATCATCCTTCCTCATCATTCCATCTTCACTCATCCATCCTCCTGTTCCTTCTCTCTGCCTCGCTATCCCTCCTTACTTTTCTTCATTTTCATCTTTCCTTCCCTACTCCTTCCCTCATCATTTTACAAGCCATCCTAGTCTGTCCATTTATCATTCGTTTTTTATACTTTCTCATTTATTTTATTTATTTTCTCCCATGTCTTCGTTTTTCTTCACGTATGTAATTCTCTCTCTCTCTCTCTCTCTCTCTCTCTCTCCTCTGCCCCAAAGCCTGGTGTAGCGGAGGGGGGGGGAGGAAGAAGGGGAGGGGAGAGGGGCGGAAAGAGGGAGATGGGAGAGGGCAGAAAGAGGGACAGATAGGGAGAGAGGGGAAGGGAAGAGAAAGTGGGAGGGGGAGGGGGCAGAGAGAGGGGGGAGGGAGGGAGGGAGGGGAGGACTGAGATAATGGAGAAGAGAGCAGAAAGAGGGAGAGGGGAGGAGAAGAGAAAGCCTGGGATGGGAGGGGAGGGGACACAAAGGGGGAGAGGGATAGAAAGGAAGGGAAGGGGAGAGAGTGGAGATGGTGGGGGTTAACAAGGAGAGGGGAGCTGGGGGCAGAAAGAGGGGTGAACGCCCCCCCACCCCCCGGCTACGCTATTGATACTGTCCGGAGCAGCCCCCAGTCACCAGGGGTCGCCGCCCCCCGCCAGGGTAGGGGGGAGGGGGTAGTGGGTGAATAGACGTGAATAGCGAGGAGAGAGAGAGAGAGAGAGAGAGAGAGAGAGAGAGAGAGATAAGGAAGAAGTAGAAAGGATGAAATGAAGAGCAAGGACAGTACGAAGGGGGGAGGAGGTAGGAGAGGAGAGGAAGAGAAAAAAAGAAGAGAACAGAGGGAAGAGAAAAGAAGGGGAGGAAAGGAACAGGAAGGAGAAATGGAGGAAAGGTGGGGAGAGGAAAGGAGATAGAGAGGAGGAGAGGTATAGGAGGGAGAAATGGAGGAGAGGAGGACAGAAGGGAGGTAAATGAGAGGAGGAGAGTTTATGGGAGGTAGAGATAGAGGAAAGGAGATAATAAAGAAGAGGAGAGATTATGGGAAGGAGGAGAGGAAGAGGAAGTTGGGGAGATGATAAGGAAAAGGAGAGACTGGAAAGGAAAAATGAAGAGACAGAAAAGGTAAATAGATACAGGAGAACAGGAGAGATGGAAGAGAGGAGAGAGGAGAAGGGGAGATGGAAGAAAGGAGAGACGGAGGAGAGGCAGAGTACTGAGGGATGGAGGGGAAACAGGAGATCATATTTAGGGAGGGGTCAGAGGTCTGGATGGGCAGGAAGGAGAGAGAGAGAGAGAGAGAGAGAGAGACAGACAGACAGACAGACAGACAGAGAGAGAGAGAGAGAGAATTAAAGTGAGCTGGAAACAGGAAATAGTCGATGAAAGTTAGATGGAAGGGGTTAAGGGGAAAAGAATAGGGTGGAAGCTTTGAAGGGAGGGAGAGGTGGAGGGTAGAAGTGGAGGAGAGAGAGAGAGAGAGACTTGGAAGAGATTTTGGAGGGAAGGGATTGTGGGAGAGAAAGGGAGGTGAGGAGTTCTGAGAGGGAACGGGAGAGAGGACGGAAAGGATAGGCCAGGGAGGGAGGGGGGGGGAAGAGGAGGAGGAGGAGGAATTGGAAGGAAAAGTATGAGACAAGACGTAAAGAGCAGAGAGAGGAGAGAGAGAGAGAGAGAGAGAGAGAGAGAGAGAGAGAGAGAGAGTTTCATTCTTCACGTAAAGCGAGTTGGGAGGGAAAGAGGGAGGGAGGAAAAAGATATTTAGTGAGGAAATAAAAAGGTAAGGGTGGAGGAAGGAGTGAGCTAGGGAGATGGAAAGAAAATAGAAGCGTGGGCAAAATGAGAGAGAGAGAGAGAGAGAGAGAGAGAGAGAGAATCTTTCTGCCACTGAGCTACGTGATAAAACAAACGGACGAAAATTTGGGCCAACTTAAGGGAAAGGAATAATGGTGTTAGTGAAGGCCTTTTCTAACCCCCCCCCTCTCTCTCTCTCTCTCCTAAGCTGAATAGAAATAAATTAGAATTAATATTAGAATGGAAACTTGGTCATCGGAGGGCTGGAGTTAACCCTTTCACACCGAGGACTTTTTTTTTTTTTCCCCTCCATTTACCTGGGGACGGAGTTTTCGAAATGGAGGGTGGACATAGTTTTGATTAACCCGTTCACGACGAGAAATCATACCTGAATGAAATAGAATGTGTGATAAGAGCAGACTAATGTGAAAAATGCGTTGGGTAAGGAAGCTTCCTAAAACCTCTTCCTTAGCGATTTATTTTCGGATATGACGGGTTAATATCCTCTTGTACCTGCAGGGCGTAGACCCGTAACCCCGTCAGGTAAAGCAGCCCCCAAGTTCCTCTTCCTTAGCGATTTATTTTCGGATATGGCCAGTGAATATCCTCTTGGACGTTATCTGTGCAGAGTTTGGCGATATTAGAATCATTTTCGCCACACGGAGAAGGACAGGAAGGTATGGGAAAAATAAGTCGCTTAGGAAATGGTGTTAGGGAGCGTCCTTGACCGACGAGATTAGGGACCTAAATGTTTACGGAAAGTCACCCCTTCCCTGTTTGTTTTTTTTTTTTTTTTTTTTTTTTTTTTTTTTAATGGTGGGTCGCTCCGTCTCAGTTTGTTTTGAAATGGGAAGAAGTATGTGAGGCTTATGTTTTTTATCTCTAAATTTTGGACTGAGTTTGTCGAGTTTGATGTAGGTTTATCACTGATGATGATGATGTATGTTGTTATGTCAGGTGGTGTTGTTGTAAATTCTATTATTCACATATAAAAAGTAAATTAAAAAGAATAGCAGCACAATGGAAAGCTTAAAAACACAAACTGCAGACTCATGTTAATAGGTACACAGGTGCTCTCTTACACTCCACCACTACAGAGACTTGGCACACACCCGTCCCTCAACTCAATTACCCTTTAATTTGACAAGCTAACTGAGTTGCATCATCATTTTTATCACGTTCCTCATTCCAGCCTTGAAAAACATTAGCACACTTTAAATCATACTTTCATTGAGTCATTTTGCATTTGCACCCATCATAGAGTAGGTACCATACAAGCTCATGTGTGCAGTGGTCTTCACAGTGGTATTACAGCTGTTCATAGTCATAACAATAAAAGCAATGCATCTCATTTTAAAACCACAACTTTGGTTCCACACACCCGGATAAGCGAGGCAGAATAATGCAGTGTGTGGTGCGCGGCATTCTCCACAGCCTCCTTACGGCAGCTCGCCTTGCCTTACAAACACCATCAATACGATTATTAATGGCAAAATCTGAGTGCCATAGAAACAAGGGCAGTATTTGTGAAACCGATAATTTCCTATATTGGAATTAGCATGCCTAAAATCAGCCATGAATAAAGAACATTGACGATTGAAATCCTCATTACAATTACCAGCATCATAGTCATATATATTTGGTGTAAGTCTACGAACAAGGTGTATGACCTCCTGTGCAACATTAACTTTATCATTATTGATATACATGGAGCTGGTACGGCTGTATTACTTGACTGAAAAATAATAAGTTGACTCTTAGCATTAAAAATGACCTGATACTCTGAAGCATAATCAATACAAATTTTAGACATACCCGGTACTATGAAGACCAGCTACACTCGGTGACATTAATGTCAAGTTATCTTATGCGTAGGCACAAGCCCCTGCATAAACATTGCCCATGTAACAGCCCAAACCACTTTTACTTAGAGTCTTTAAGTAATCCATCCATGTAAACACAAACTAGGACTTGGGATATTACTCTCGCTTGCATCACACCATTAGTTACATTAATCACAGTGCACACCATTCCACTTTACTCATAAACGCTGGTGTACATACATATTTAGAAGAAGCAGTCTGCAATAAATAGGGCATACATTTCAGTCCAGCAGTATTTTGGGTAGTTATCGTTTTGAAGAAGAAAGAGGAGGAGGAGGAGGAAGAAGAAGAAGAGAATTGGTAGTGGTAGGGTAGTGGTAGTATTTGTGATGCTAGAGATAGTAATAGTAGTACCGTAGAAGTAGTAGTAGTAGTAGTAGTTGTTGCTATAGTACCGGTAGCGTTAATAACTGGCGTAGTAAAAATATATATACCTTTAATAATAACGCCAGTGATAATATTGAAGTATGACTACGTACACACACACACACACACACATCAATAATCCAGATCTCACAGGGGAGTGAGTGAAGCAGCAATAGCCGTATAATTTAACACTCCATCTCACACAGCAATATTACATCACATCCAGCCCTTGACATCATATTTTGAAGGAGAGGCAAAGGGGATGCTGGTGTGTGTGTGTGTGTGTGTGTGTGTGTGTGTGTGTGTGTGTGTGTGTGAGAGGGGGGAAGAAGAGGAAGCATGTGACAAGCGATGAGTAGGGAAGTGGGAGAGGGAGAGGGGGAAGTAGGGAGGTAAGGGAGAAGGGTGTGGGGAGGGGGGGAGGAGGTAGCCGTCCCTTGCCTTGCGTGAGGTAATTATTTTCACCCGGGAGACCACCTAGAGGAGAGGCAGGCAAGGGAGGCAGCATGGTGAGGCAGGAGGAGGTAGACAGCAGGATGTGGCATGTGTAGAGTGAGAAGTGTGGGTGAGGCAGGAGTGAAATAGGGCAGGGGTAAGGTGAGGCCGGTGTGAGTAAGGCAGGGTGAATGAGGCAAGGGTAGGGTGAGGCAGGAGTAGGATGAGGCAGGTGTCAGGAGAGGTAGGTGTAGGGATGAGGTGAGGCAAGTGTGAGTAAGAAGGTGTTGTGGAGGGTATCGGGTGAGGTAAGTGTGAATAAGGCAGGTGTGAGTGAGGCACGAGTGAGGCGAGGCAGGTGTGAGTAAGGCAGAGATAGTGAGGCGGGTATGAACCTAGACTTACAGAGCTGGGAGAGTTTGCTTAAATAAATAATAAATAAATTTAAAAAAAATCTTATTATTTTAACCTTTTCCGTCAGTTATATTTTTATTTTACTCTTGCCATCGCCAGCAGGTTCTATTTAATTCTCTTTGCAATGGAATGGCTAATAGTGGGTATATTAAACCCCTCCAGTTCAAAAGGTTAGCGTCAAATAAATCGTCTAGGTGTTTCACGAATATATAAAAATACGTCTTAAAGGGGTTGACCATTCGCTGACGCAAGTTTCTGCTGAATAAAATCGTCTTAACAGCACCTCACCAGTATCTGCCCGGGGTCCTTCCCACGGCGAGGCGAAAGGAAGTATTTGGAGGTTTGGCTCCCGAGTGGACGCCGTAGGTGCTCCACCCCCTGATGCACAGTGCTACCACGTGTAGGCTCCTCGTCAGCGCCAAAATCGTCTATAATTAACGGGAATGACATAATAAATTTGAGCATTGGAATGAAAAGATGGTACATAATTATTTGGAACACTTAAGCCACGTATGATTTATGTCTGTGGAAGAAGAACGAGAATAATGTAGCGAGAATTAAATAAGTTGGACCATCCCAGTGGAGAGATTTTCTACGTACCCAGCCTGCCGTATTTCATAACCTACCGAGTAAGTCTGGAATTCTAAATGTTTAATAATAATAATAGTAATAATAATAATAATGATGATAATAATACTAATAATGAAAGTACTAGTAGTAGTAGTAGTAGTAACAGTAATAATAATGATAATAATAATAATAGTATCCTGATTTATTGATTTTATCGGAACTCAGGTTTACTTCAGTAATTCTCGCCATCCTTTATTTCTGCCACGTTTATCAGATTTCTCCTCTTGCTTTTATTTCTCTTTACTTCCTTTATTCTTACGTTCCTTGAAATTTTTTTGCTAGTTACGGTTTTCATATTTTTATTTTATTATTATTAGTATTTTTTTTTTCTCTCTCTCCCCTCCTCCTCCTCCTCCTCCCCCCTCCGTGTTGTCCCCCCCCCCTTTTTTTCTTCTTCCTCATCTCCTAACCTCCACTCCTCCTCTCCTCTCATTTCTTTCCCTTCACTCTCTTCCTGTCATCTCTCGTCTATTTCTTCCCCCTGCTCTTCCTTCTCCTCCTCTCTGTCCCTGTCCGCTCTCCTCCAATCATCCTCCATATTCATTATACCTCTCCCCTGCCTCACACATACCCCTCTCCCCTCTACACCCCTCCCCTTCATTCCCCCTCCCCTCTATGTCCCTTTCCCCCTACACCTCCCCTCTCCTCTACACCCCCTTCCCTTTACACCCACTCCTCCCTTTCTACACCCACTCCCCCCCCTCTACACCCCTCCCCTTCATTCTCCCTCCCCTCTATACCCCCTCCCAAACCCCTCTCTACACCCCCTCCCCTCTACACCCACTTCTCCTCTCTACACCCCCTCCCCTCTACACCCCCTTCCCTCTACACCCCCTCCCCTCTACACCTCCCCCTAACTACCAGAGGGGTCGACCTGACAACTAAATTACACCACGCACTCTCCCTCTGCCCTACACCCACCTCTCGAACTGCGCCAGGTGTGGGAGGTCAGGTGTGGCGAGGTAGTGTGGGGGGTGTGGGGGGTCAGGTGTGGCAAGGTAGTGTGGCAGGTGTGGAGTGTCAGATGTGTCGAGATAATGAGGCAAGTGTGCTGGTGTGGCGAGGTAGTGTGGCAGGTGTGGAGGGTCAGGTGTGCGAGGTAGTGTGGCAGGTGTGGAGGTGAGGTGTGGCGAGGTAGTGTGACAGGTGTGGAGGGACAAGTGTGGCGAGGTGGTGTGGCAGGTGTGGAGGGTCAGCTGTGCGAGGTGGTGTGGCAGGTGTAGAGGGTCAGGTGTGGCAAGGTAGTGTGGCAGGTTTGGAGGGTCAGGTGTGCGAGGTAGTATGGCAGGTGTGGAGGGTCAGGTGTGCGAGGTAGTGTGGCAGGTGTGGAGGTCAGGTGTGGCTAGGAAGTGTAGCAGATGTAGAATGCTGAGTGTGGTTACTGTGGAGAGGTGTGACACGTTAAATGAATCAGATGTGTAATGAGCGTGTGAGAAGGTGGATGCAGGTGGAGGTGGAAATTCAGGTATGGATTGCCACATACAGCGTGCAGCACCCATATACCTACACATTCTCGCCCCATATTTCTCTAATGCAAGATTGAAGCTAGTATTGTCCGTCTTTTATGGTCATTTCTGGCACGATCTTCCTCACCCTTTTCTTTCACTTTGCCTACGACCTCCGTTTCTTTCACACACAGTCCAGGCGTCTCGAAATTTCCGAGTCTTTTTCTTTTTTTCTTAGTCCTTTTTCGTAATTCTATTGGAAGGACATCTTTCTGTATGACTTTAGTGTTAATTCGTTTCCTTGCACCAAAAAAAAAAAAAAAAAGTAGGTGGGACACGTGGGTAATTGGGAGTGGTGTATGTGTGTGTGTGTGTTTGAGTATGTGTGTGTGTGTGTTTGAGTATGTGTGTGTGTGTGTGTGTGTGTGTGTGTGTGTGTGTGTGTGTGTGTGTGTGTGTGTGTGTGTGTGTGTGTGTGTGGCGGGGATGGGGGCAGAAAGCAGGCAGGTGTGGAGTGTCCAGACTGAGACGTTTAGCAGGCGTGGAATGCAGAGTTTGGGGAGTGAGGTTTGGGATGTCAGGTGTGGGAACTCAGGTATAGGATGTCAGGTATGGGAAGTCAGATGTGGGATGTCAGGTCAGATGGGTGGTGTCAGGTGTGGAATACAGCTGTGGGAAGTCAGGTGTGGGAAGTCATATGTTCACTATTCTGTTCCAACATTCCCAGTCTCGTGACATATATTTTTGTCGGCTTTTATCTATTTACCAGACCAATTCTATCTCTCCATTCATATATTCATCCGTCTCTATTTATCTGTTCTTCTTTCATCTGTCTCTTTCCTTCTCTATTTTTGTCTGTCTTTCCTCCCTCCCTCCCTCCATCCATCCCTCCATCCCTCCATCCATCCATCCCTCGGTGCTGAGTTGACCATGGTAAGTGAAACATGTAAATATCCTATACATGTCAATAGCCTGCGTGGGAACCTTTGCCTTGAGGAGAGAGAGAGAGAGAGAGAGAGAGAGAGAGAGAGAGAGAGAGAGAGAGAGAGAGAGATTACTGGGTTGGAAATATTACGTGAAAATATCGGGAAAGAATATCATGTCAAAGGATCTGGGGAAAGTATCACGTGAAAATAATGGGAGAATTACGTGAAAATGCTTGAAAAAAATACCACGACTCTTCCCTCTTCTCTCCAGTCTCCCCTCTTCCCTCCAGTCTCCTCTCTTCCCTTCAGTCTCCCCTCTTCCCTCCAGTCTCCCCTCTTCCCTTCAGTCTCCATTCTTCCCTCATGTATCCACTCTTCCTTCCAATCTCCCATCTAGCATTCCATTTCCTTTTCATCCCCTTATTCTTAAGGTTTGTTTTTTCCCCTTAATGCACCCTAGAGATTCCACCTCATCCTCCCCCTCCCCTCCCCTCCCCTCCCCTTCACAGTACCACTACAAACCCATCTCTTTAGCCCCGTCCCCTCACGTTCCCTTCCTTCCTAGTTTCCTTACTTTCCCTCCCATCCCATCCCATCGCATCCTCTTCTTCCCTCCCCTCCCATCCATAGTACAGACCTGCCTCTCATCCCCGTCCCCTCGCGTTGCCTTCCTTCCTTACTTCCCCTCCCTTCCCCTCCTGTCCCCTCCCTTCCATCCCTCCCTCTCTCCCTCCGTCCACGTCTTCCCGACCCCCATCATGCAGCCGTAAACAACTTAATCTCAACACGTCTTACTAGCCTGGAGAGAGAGAGAGAGAGAGAGAGAGAGAGAGAGAGAGAGAGAGAGAGAGAGAGAGAGAGAGAGAGAGAGAGAGGCAATCCCTGGGCTCCCAAAAATGCCCCCAACCAATACAACATCGCCTCCCTAATCATCCCAATCCCTCCCAAATCCCAAGGAAGGAAGAGAGACGAATCAGGTGTTAAAAATGAGGGTCGTGATATCTTAGGTGTAATTGGAGAGAGAGAGAGAGAGAGAGAGAGAGAGAGAGAGAGAGAGAGAGAGAGGGGGAGGGAGGGAAGGAGGGGGGTAACTCAGATACATATCGTAAGCAAAGGTAAATAATAACTGTGTAGAAGACAAATTTGGTGTGTGTGTGTGTGTGTGTGTGTGTGTGTGTGTGTGTGTGTGAGAGAGAGAGAGAGAGAGAGAGAGAGTAAGCCAAAGCCGAGGTCCATACTGGGGAGGAGGATTGGGATGCTGGGGCGGCCGCGTAATCTCCCGTAGCATCCTTCATTTCGGGCGAGCGGCGACAGAATTTCAGAGACGCATTGATGTCAGATTGAAAAGTCTGAAAATATTCCGTGATGTGCTAACGCGTCTTAATTAACACCTTCCTCGCAGCCACCGGAAATGCAGGTAAAGGTAAATGCAGGGAGGGTGAAAGGAAGAGGTGAGATTTATGTAAAGGCGAAAAACGGAAAAGGTGAATGAATTGGGGGGAAATTCTAGTAATGGTGGATTTTTATGGAAGCGAAAATGATGAGGGAAAAGAAGGTAAGGAAAATATGAAAGAGGGAGAAAAGCATGATGGGAAAAAATTGAGTTAGTGTAGATGCAAAATAAATAAATAAATAAGTGGAAGAAATGAGAAATGAGAGGAAAATGTGACGACTTGTTTTTGAAGGGACGGAAAAAAAAAAACTGGAGGAGAGGAATGGGAGGAAACTTGATTATATCTTTCCGGAGACGAAAAGTAAGAAAGGAAAAAAAGATGTGAAGGGGAGAGGGAACTGTGCACTTGACCTGTTATTGTAGAGGTGAAAGGTGGAAGGAAAAAAAAAGAAAAATATGGAGTAAGATTATAATTATTATTTTTTTTAATTATTATTGTTGTTATTACTGTATTGTCATTATTATTATTATTATTATTATATTATTATTATTATTATTATTATTTTTATTATTATTATTATTGTAGAGACGCAAAACAGAAGAAATAGGTATGGAGGATAATGCGACGCCTTTTTAATGGCAGAAAAATAGGAGGGGAAAATGGGGGGTGGTGGAGTGGATGGGAAATGGATTTTTTTTTTTTTACGTCGAGGAAAAAAGTGTATGAAATAAAAATTTTCACATAATTTGACACCATGACAATTGGTAGTTAGTTCTCTCTTTTTCTTACTTTCGTCTTCCTTGTATTTTTTTTTTTTTTATCATACCTCCTGCCATCTTTGTGTGGGAAAATGATGGTGATGATGATGATGTTGGTAATGTTGATGCTGCTGATGATGATGATCGTGGTGGTGGTGGTGGTGGTGGTGATGATGATGATGATGTTCACGGTAAAGCATCAAGAAACAGGTAAATACGTACGTAGAAGCGAAATGTGGGAGAGAGAGAATGTGCCTTTATTACGACACAGTGACATCCCGAGTCCTTTAGGGAAAATAAGTAAGGAAAACGGCTAATAGATCAAGGAAAATATAAATAGATAATGCAGAGCCGAAAAGTGGGTGGTGGAGGTGAGGAGGAGAGGCAAAGAAACGTCAGGGAAATATAGAACTTTTTTATTTTTTTCTGCTTGTAAGGAAAGGTTTGGAATAATATAGAGAAATTTGAGTAAAAAGTAAAAGAAACATTAGTAAATTTAGGGAAAGGTTAAGAAAAGGTCAAAGAAAAGTTAGTAAAAATAGAGAGATTAATTAAAGTTAAAAGAACAGTTATTAAAGAATTAGAGAAATATTAATAAAAGGCCAAAGAAAAGTTAGTAAAAATATAGAGTAAGGTTAAAAGGTAAAAAATATGAAGAGAAATTAATTAAGGTTAAAGAATAATTAGTAAAGAATTAGAGAAATATTAATAAAAGGTTAAAGAAAAGTTAGTAAAAATTTAGAGAAAGGTTAATAAATAAAGAAAAGTTAATAAAAATATAGAGATAGGTTAAAAGATCAAAGAAAAGTTATTAAAAATATAGAGAAAAAATAATAAAAGGTCAAAGAAAAGTTAATAAAAATATAGAGAAAAAATAATAAAAGGTCAAAGAAAAGTCAGTAAAAATATAGAGAGAAATTAATTAAACATCAAAGAAAGTTATTAAAGAATTAGAGAAATATTAATAAAAGGTCAAAGAAAAGTTAGTAAAAATATAGCCTAGAGGAAGGCTAAAAGATCAAAGAAAAGTTTGGAAAAATGTAGAGAAATTAATTAAGGAACAAAGAAAATTATTTAAAAAAATTATATTAATAAAAGGTCAAAGAAAAGTCAGTAAGGATTTAGAGAAAGGTTAATAAAATATAAAGAAAAGTTAGTGGAAATTAAGAGAGAAGTTAGTAAAGATATAGAAGAAATTATGTAAAAAATAAAAGGAAGGTAAATAAATTAGAGGAAAGTAAAGAAAAGTTAGTTGTTGAGTTACCATGGTCTGTCTCGCGGAGCAGACCCATCAACCACAGACAAGCAGCCGTTCCTGCAGGGCCATCCCATGCAGTGAGCCGATGTTTTCCCCCGCGGCAGATAGCTCTCGACGCGGGGAGAATTACGGAGGTTTGGTTCCCAGGTGGACGCCGCTTTTGCGTCTCCTCCAAGTTAACAGGGGGATCGTTAGTGAAAAGTAATTAAACAAATAAATAAAAAAGGTAAAATTATAGGGGAAGGTATGTTAAACGAAAGAAAATAAGTGAAAATGTGGAGAAAGTTTATTGGAAAACAGAGAGGTTAGTGAAAATATAGAGAATAACTAGTAAATATAAAAGAAAGTTCACGAAATATAGCTTTATAGAGAAGTTAAGAAATATAAAAATATATTAAAAAAAGAGAAAGTGGAAAAAATGGAGGAAATTCAGTAGACAGCTTATGAGGAAGAAGATGAAACCTTATGTAGAGACGAAGAGTTAGGAGGGGGAAGTGGACTTGGAATCGTCAATACTCTGTTCATTTCAACTTGGCGTAAATTTCTGCATCTTGAATCCTTAGCTCTTTGCAAGGGATTAACACGTGGGTATGATGCTAGTCACGAAGAAGCCCTGTGTAAAGGGATGTAGGTCCGTAGTATTGTCTTATTCTTACACTGCAGGAAACAGGCAGCCCAAGGACGAACATTGCGCCAAGTTAAGGTGAAGGGAGTACAGGAGGAAAAAATTAATGTGGGCCTGACCGCTTTGACCTCATGTCACCTGGATTCCTCGGAGTAAAATAAGTTAAAAGAATAATATGTAAAGATCATCCATCCATCCATCCATCCATCATCCAGTCCTGTGTTGCCCCATGAGGAGCACAGGTGCCTGGGGCTAGGCAAGTTGGTCCTGACATTTAAGATGAGAGTGACCAGCCTTACTCAACCCAGAGTACCGTTTCATGAGCAATAAACCTCATCCACCTCCTGGATACAAACCTTCATCGACTCAATCCGGTTGGAGTGCCTTAAACCACCAGGCGTCCTAGTTTGGTTATATGGTTACCACTCAGCGTGGTAAATGGTTTCCTGGTGTACAGTAAACCATTTGGCTTGTCACTCATTGTAGAGTCACCCGGAGACAGAAGGAAGAGGGAAAAAAGAAGGAAAGAAAGACAGAAAGGAAAGAAGAGAGGAAAGGGCAGTCACCCGAGAGCTGCAGTACATCGAATGAGTGGATGGTGAGCGCCCCCACCTGCCAGTTAAGTAAAGAAAATAAAGGAATATCATGGAAAAGGAAAATACTCTAGGTAAAAATAATAATAATAAAAAAAAAAATAATAATAATAATAACAATCCATCCATCCATCAGCTAATCCCATGTTGCCCAATGAGGATCGTAGGGGCCTGGGGCTAGGCAAGTTGGTCCTGACATTTAAGATGAGAGTGACTAGCCTTACTCATCCCTGAGTGGCATTACTTGAGCAATAAACCCCAACCACCCCTTGGATATAAACTTACACCGGCTCAATCCGACTGGAGCGCCATAATTTCCGACTAAACCACCAGGCACCATAATTTGGTTATATTGTTACCACCCAGCGTAGTAAATGGTATCCTATAATAATAATAATAATAATAATAATAATCGTAGTAGTAGTAGTATTTGTTGTTGTTGTAATTATAATTATAAAAAATAAAGTAGCATCAGAAACTGTAAGTATTCATGAGAGACGGGGAAAAATCCAATATAAGAAGAATGTTTTCGATACTTTACATTTTGGGGCGACTTGGCATCCTCAGTCCTGTTGAATAAATGAGCAAAAAGATTAGTAAAGATAATCAGGAAAAGGATAAATACGTGATTTAAAGGAATTATATGTCATTTTTCCCTAGACCTCTTTAACCCCTTCACTCCAGTGACGTAATTTCATCTTATTGTCACCCTCAGACGATTTGGTTCATCCTGGGGGTGATTTTTTTTTTTCCCCCAGTACAGGAGTTTTAGATATAGCCTTCATTGACGGCTTCGTAGATTAAAATTAAAATGAAAGAGAGAGAGAGAGAGAGAGAGAGAGAGAGAGTTATAAGTAAATGTTTTAAGATTTTAGAAGGTGTGAAAATAAAAAACGCAAGATTAATAATCGAAAGAAGAAGGAGGAGAAGTTCAGACCAAGCAAACCTGGACGACCCAAGACAAATAATACGAAAAATGTGAAGAAAAAAGAAACGAAGAATTTTATGGGTGATTGACATAAAAGTAAGTTCCCCTGCCATCTCTCCCCCTCCCACTGCCCTCCCCAGCTCCCCCTTCCCCTCCCCAGCTCCCCCTCCCCCTCCCCAACATGGCTGCCATTAATTAAAACCTAGCATTTCAAAGGCCTCACAATCCCATATGGATGTTTTAATTACACAGAGTCGCCGTCGCTCGCCTGGATTAATTATATCAGAGGCTAAATCTATTGAAGGAGCAGTGACACCCTTTTCTAGACACCCCCACTCACCCCCCCACACCCCCACCTACCCCCTCATCCCCCTACCCTCCTCAAGACACCCCCTACTCCGGCCCATTTCTCTTTTCTGGACACTTAACCTCCCCTCCTTCACCCCAGTCTTACTCCCACCCCTCTCGTAAACACATCTTACTCCTTGCCCAATTTCTCACCTCCTACATACACCTACTCCCCACTCTTTCTCCCCCTCTATCCCCGATCCCCCCGTTCTCTAGACACCAGTCCTCCCGTTATTTCTTTATACACACTGCCTCCGTATACACCATCTGCCTCTACCCCAACTCCTCCCCACCCTTCACCCGTCGACACACCTCTCACCTTCCCCCACATCCCTAGTCATCCCCCAGTTCTCTATATTTTCTAGTCTTTCCATCACTCCCCCCCCCCCCGAGTCTTACTACGCTAGCTTATCCTCCACCTTCCTTACCACCCCACCTCCCTTACCCCCATTCCACTTCCCCACCACCCCACCTGCCATACCCCCTCCCCACTTCTCGTACCCCCTCCCCGTAACACCTACCCTTCCCTCCTTATCCTTAGATATCTCTCCTTCTCCCACCCCCCCTCTCTCTCTCTCTCCCCCTCCCTTCTTCCCAGGTACCTCCCCCCACCTCCCCCTCTGCTCACCCTCCACCTCCAGCCACGCGAACTTACCTCGGTTAAGCATAGCCTTCTCCCTCTCGCTTCTCTGTACACCCACCATGCCCCTTCCCTAGACTCTACTACCACCTCCCCACCACCTCCTCTATTCACGCCTTCCCCTACTCCCCTCCCCCTTCCCCTTGCTTTGGTATCTGCCACCCTCACCCTCATTTTAGCCAGACACCTATTCCTCTTACCCCTTCCCCTCTTCCCCACGTGCCACCAGCTCCTTCCATTTCTGTAGTTCATTCACATTAACTTGATATATCCCGTAGTACAGGAACAGAAGAAGACAGTACTACAGCCCTTCATCCATTCCATTGCTCTTCTTCGTGACTAGCACCACATTCCAGTGTTAATCTCTTGTTCGCAGTATTCTAGATGGAGAGATGGCCAATTTTTACGCCTGTTTGAAGTGAGAAGAGTATAGTTTCCTGTACTCTTCACGGTATACCCCACCTCCCCTTCATCTCTTGGTATACCCCACCTCCCCATCATCTCTTGTTACACCCACCTCCCTGTCATCTCATCATGGTATACCCCACCTTCCCCTTCCTTCCCCACACCCACATCCTTGTACCCTCACCTAACCCCAACCTCTCTCTAGATTGTACACTACCTCCTCCTCTTCTGAAATTTTGCCTCCTCTTCCCCACCTTCCTTCAGTCAGGTGCACTATTTCCCCCCCCATCATTTCCTGCCATCTCCTTCCCCCCCCTCCCCCTATCCTCCATTCCCCTTACCATACCTTCTCTTTGTTGTCCCCTTCTCCTTTCCCTCCTCTCATTAACCTCTTCTTTCCCCAACCCCCCACCACGCAATTGCCCTCCCTCTACACACCCTTCCCCTCCCCACAGCCACTCCCTTCCCATCCCCACAATCATCCCTTCCCCTCCCCCAGCCACCCCTTCCTCTCCTTCAACCACCCCTCTCCTCCCCTTGCCACCTCTCCCCCTCCCCCAACTTGCCCTCTTCCTCTCCCTTTCCCCTCCCCAACAACTCCCTTCCCCTCCCCAACAACTCCCTTCCCCTCCCCAGCCACTCCTTTCCCCCCTCCCAACTATCCCTTCCCCTCTCCCTCCTCTCATTCACGTATCCCTGCCCCCTCCCCCTCAGTTATCTCCCTGCCCTCCCCCACACCACCCCCACCTCGTCCTTAGTTTAATGAGGACAGGATGGGCTGTTTTAATGTTATTGTGCTTTGGTCGCTTTTTATTAGTGCTTTGGTCGCTTTTTATTATTATTATTATTATTTTTATTATTATTATTATTATTATTAAACCTTGACCCTTTATTCTCATCGTATAGTCTTTCCTTGTGTTATTCTTGCCTTCCCTGCCTTACCTTGCTATTTCCTGCCGTTAATTACCATGCTTCAATATTTCCTTCGTTTTTTCCATATTCTCCTCTTCTGTTTCCTTCCTTGACTTATTTTCCCCCATATTCTATAGTTATTTTCCTTTTGTGGTTAATTTTCCCTGATTCTGTGGTTAATTTTCCCTGATTCTGTGGTAATTTATCTTATCCTCCCATCTCCTGCCACCACTTGAGCCTTAGAATCGGATGGAGAGGCAGACCGAGAATGTCAGGGCAGCATCAGAGAAAATGCTTCAAATAACATTAACCCCAATAGTGAGAGAGAGAGAGAGAGAGAGAGAGAGAGAGAGAGAGAGAGAGAGAGAGAGAGAGAGAGAGAGAGAGAGAGAGAAACGTTTTGATTTGATTTTGGTGGATGGATTCATGGTTAAGTAAAACGCGAGTCTATTTTCAGAACACTAGGTAAAGGGGTCAAAGGTCAAGGGTCAAGGTCAAGGGGTCAAAGGTCAAGGGTCAAGGTCAAGGAGTCAAAGGTCAGGGGGTCAAGATCAAGGGGTCAAATTTCAAGGTCACGGGATCAAGGTCAAGGGGTCAAGATCAAGGGGTCAAATGTCAAGGTCAAGGGGTCAAGGTCATAGGCAATAGAAAGTTCGTCCCTACGACTGTAAGGAAGGAGATGTTGCTTTTCATTGTGTTCTTGCTTGTTTTGTTTGTAATTGATGCTACCCAGGGGCGATTTTATTTTGTATAGGAAGACTCTCATTTTGCTGATTAAAACTATCTCTAATTAGAACTATCTCTAATACCTCCCGCGCAGAATAAAACGGAATACACGTCTTGAATTTGGCTCTCTGTTATCTTGTTTTTATTTTTTCTTGGAGGGAACACTCTTGCTGCTACTGGCCTTGGGTTCCTTCTTCCTTGCATTAAAAAAAAAAAAAAATATCCAGAGCTCTTTTGTCCAGCGAACACGGTAGAGGGTCAGTCTTAGAGGCCGTGGAAATGAGGTCAGGTTTCCCATTCTCTACCTGGCCTGGGATGACCTGGGTTGACAGATTTCCACTTAGCTGACCCCGGATAAGCGTAAAAAATTGGTTTCCTCAAAATCCGTGGGCTAGAAGTGAGTGAAATGGTGTTTTGGAGAGGGTTAGAGATCTTTGTCATATTAGAGCAGTGGCGTTGATCTCCTTGGTTACTAGTAAAAATCACCCTCTAATCTGACTACACCTGGCCGTCAACCGAGCCGAAAGTGTTTAAGGATCTTTGTCACATCAAAACATTGGCACTAGTCTCCTTGGTTACTAGTAAAAATCAGCCCTCCAATCTGACTACACTTGGCCATCAACCGAAGCGAAAGGAATTACAGATCTTTATAAAAAAAAAAAAAAGGAAAGCAGGAATAAACCAATCAGAATAAATCGTCGGAGCGAAGGTGTTAAACCCCTTTTGATTCTCTCTCTCTTAAGCCAGTCTCAGTCTTATACTATTTTCTCAATATTGTCATCCTATTTTAATCCACTTTCAGTCTCTGTTAAGCCAGTTTTAATCTGTATTCATAATATTCTCTCTCTCTCTCTCTCTCTCTCTCTCTCTCTCTCTCTCTCTCTCTCTCTCTCTCTCTCTCAAAAGACTCAAGATTTTCCCTACCATACTCTCTTAAAATCCAACTTTAATATATGCCTCATCACAGTATTTTCTATTTTAAGCATTATCGCTTTAGTAAAACAAGTTAGGTCTAATATCCTCAAAGGCCTTAACATTTTCTCAATTAATTACGTTAGGAAAAAAAAAAATCTTCATAATAGGGTGTATACTTAAAAAACCATGGGTCTTTTTTTTTATTTTATTTTTTTTTTTTAATTTGATGTCGAGGAGGTCATAGAATTTTAGCGAAGGGTCATCATTTTCCACTATACCGGCTTTAACGTAACACACCTCGCCTCCATCACACTATAATCTGTTCACTGTAACTATAATCTGTTCACTGTAACTATAATCTGTTCACTGTAACTATAATCTCTTCACTATAACTATAATCTGAATACGATAACTATAATCTGTTCTCTGTAACTATAATCTGTTCACTGTAACTATAGTCTGTTCACTACAACTATAATCTGTCCGCTATATTATCTGTTCACCATAACTTTAATCTGTTCACTATAACTACAGTCTGTTCACTTTAACTATAGTTTTTTGCTTTAACTTGGTCTAGATTTTCGTCCTTTTGCTGTTTATTTCACGCCGTTCAGAAGCAGAAATAATTAATAATAATAATAATAATAATAATAATGAATACTGGGGCTCTGCTTAAGGGCCAAAATCTCCGCCTAGTTAAGAGTCAATAAACTGTAGGCGTAAAATTTCCATCTCATCTTGAATGCTGAGCTGTGGGAAGAAACTAACACTAGAGTATGGTGCTAGTCACGAAGAAGTGCTGTGGGATGCATGCAGGGTCTTATACTGTCATTTAAGTACAGGAAATGAGCTTCAAAATCATGCAAATATTCGCCAAGTTTAGGTGAATGAACTGCAGGTCGGATTTTTAAAAGATTCAAACTATTTTATTACAGAAGCTTCCATGATAGTTGATTAATATTGCATGGCGTTTAGTGTATCATAATTTACAAGTTTAATATTGACATGGCGGGGGACAGGGGGACATGGAGGCGATTTGTTTGTGGCCACCCCTTACGGGATTAAGGCCTCTGGCAATAGATAGATAGAGGGATATTGACTCTCTCTCTCTCTCTTGAGGGCACGGTGGCTCAGTGGTAGAGCATCAAGCTCGTAATTGGAGGATTGCGAGTTCGAGCCTCGCCTGGGACTGCCTTGCCGGGAGTGGTAGCGCGCTCCTGTAACCTAGCGGGGCTATATGATCCAATACAGGGTCTAGCTCGGGGGAATTCCATTTCTCTCTCTCTCTCTTTCTCTCTCTCTGTCTCTCTCTCTCTCTCTCTCTCTCTCTCTCTCTCCCCAAAAGCTGAGTAAAATCGTCTGGGGGTCGCAAGAATACAGAAAATAAGTCACAGGAGGAAAGGTGTTAAGTAGGGTAGCCAGGAATGTTTGTGTGTTGGCGTAAAGTGATTAATTCGTAATAGCGAGATTCGTAATGACGTTAAATACCTCAGTTGATTGATATGTGTTCGACTTACCCCCCCCCGTGTGTGTGTGTGTGTGTGTGTGTGTGTGTCGGGTCAATCAGGGTTGGCTAAACAGATAATGAGTTACATGATTACTTCCGAGCGAGTGTGTGCGTGGAGGTTTGTACACACGTGATCGTTAATTGCCTCTGTTTGCATCGTCGACAGGTGTGTGTGTGTGTGTGTGTGTGTGTGTGTGTGTGTGTGTGTGTGTGTGTGTGTGTGAGAGAGAGAGAGAGAGAGAGAGAGGTTGAGCGTGTGTGTCTGTGTGTGTGTGTTTACTACTACTACTACTACTACTACTACTATTACATTGACAACAACACTAATGGTGATAATGTCTGTGGCTATTGACCTTTCCACATACGAACGCATTTTTCATTTCCTTCTTGCAACCAGCAGACGATTTTATTTAACCTACGAAATATCTCCCTCACGCCTCTATTTAACCCCTCCAGTCCGAAAAAAAAACCTCCTGAGCTGAATAAAATCGGCAGGAAATAGTAAGAATAAAGTACGAATTACGCGTTTTCTCTCCTCCGTGCATATTTATTTTATTTATATTTATTGGGCATACACCATACTGACTTAATAAGCTTATGAGAGAGAAACGTCGGGCTGAAGTGGCTAAGAGGTGTTGTAGGATTCCAGGGGCTTGAATGGTGAGTGAGTGAAAGTGGGGCCCATTTGGTGGGCTTGTTTTCTCCCTTGAGGGTTTTTTCTTGCTCCCAGGGCTTTACCTCGCCCCACCCTTAGCTGGGATGAGAGGTAGCGATAATGATGATGGTTGTGATGATGGTGGTGGTGGTTGGTAATGATGATGATGATGATGATGGTTGTGGTGGTGGTGGTAGTGGTTGTGATGATGCTGATAGTGGTCGTGGTGGTGATGATGATGATGATGATGATGATGATGATGATGATGATGATGATGATGGTGGTGGTGGTGGTTGATGATGATGATGATAGTGGTTGATAATGATGATGATGGTGGTGGTGGTTGATGATGATGATGAGACTAATTATACTAGTGATTAAATTCCCAGTACATTTAATACTGATGAGAATTATAAATGATGAGAGTAATAATAGTGATGATGAAAACGTTAGTGATGATGATGATGATGATGATGATGATGATGATGATGATGTATAGGTTGGGTCTCTCAGTTGGACAAGTCATAATTCTTCTTCCTCTCCCCCCTCTGATTTCTCATTAACTCTCTCTATCTCTCTCTCTCTCTCTCTCTCTCTCTCTCCACTACGAGAGTTTTTCTTACGCAGAGTTACCTTTGTCCTCCCAGTCTTCCCCTGGTCCACATTATCTATCTATCTATCTATCTGTCTGTCCATCTATCTATTTATCTATCTATCTGTCCCACTTTTCTTGTTCAGCTTCCTTTAGTTATGTCCATTTTGTCCAAGTCCCTCTCATTTTGTCCAAAGCTTGCTGTGCTATCCTCGTCGTCCCTATTTCGTCCCCCCTCGTCCTAGTCATCCCTATTTCGTCCCCCTCGTCCTAGTCATCCCTATTTCGTCCCCCTCGTCCCAGTCATCCCTATTTCGCCCTCCGTCCTATTCGTCCCCATTTCGTCCCCCATCCCCCTATTCGCCCCTATTTCGTCCCCATCCCCCTATTCGCCCCTATTTCGTCCCCATCTCCCTTTTTCGTCCTCCATCGTCCTAGTCATCCATATTTCGCCCTCCTTCGTCCTATTCGTCCCCATTTCGTCCCCCCCTCGCTCTATTCGTCTCCATTTTGTCCCCCCTCGCCCTATTCGTCCCCATTTCGTCCCCGTTCTCGTCCTACCTGTCCTCGTGGCCCGTCTCGTGGTGTGGGCCTCTGTGGGGTGATCAGCTCCAACACGGGGACACCTTATTTTACGCCCAGGTGACTTACCCCCTGCTACACGCCTAGATTACCCCCTCCCCCCACCTCTCTCTCTCTCTCTCTCTCTCTCTCTCTCATTGTTTGTTGAGTATTTTTTTTTCATATATACTGTAGGTACACACACACACACACACACACACACACACACACACACACACACACACACACACACACACACACACACACACACACACACACACACACACACACGACTTCCACTCTCGACTCACATTATCTTTTACTCACTTCCCATGGACGCATTTTTCAGCCACTCATCTTTCCCACTCATAATACATCCCGAACACCTGTTCCTAAGCGATTTATTTTGTTTGGTACACCTTTCTGTCCTCTTTCGTGTTGCACAAATCCTTCCAATATCGCCATACTCTTCATAAATAACGTACAAGACGATATTAACTAGCCTTGTCCAAAAATAAATCGCTTCGGAAAAGGTGTTAGGGAACTTCATTGACCCATCCTACTTAACTTCCCCCTACTTTGTACTTCTGTAATCCTTGCTTCTCTTGCCATCCTCCTAATCCTTGCTTCTCCTGTCATCCACCAGGGGAGCGTCCACACCGCCAAGGATAGTGAAGGAACGCACCTGGGGACGTGAGGGACACCTGTCGAGAAAGGTAGGGCCAAATTTTCGCCATTTCTACGTTAGGATTTACTTTTGGGGGGTGGGGGAGGGGGGTAATAGAGCGTTGTGTGTGTGTGTGTGTGTGTGTGTGTGTGTGTGTGTGTGTGTGTGTGTGTGTGTATGTGCGCGCTCTGACTGTTATGGTGTCAGATAAACGCGAATTCTGACGACAATACCTTTATACTGAAATTGTGTTCTGACAGTGATAGACCTGTGAGCATAATTCACCCATTAGTGTAGTGCATTTGAAGTATTACATTTACCCGTGCTTCAGGTAGTGGTAGTACAGATTAAGAGTACATTATCTTCTTTATTCACCTCTTGTATATGCAGCTGTGATAAGCAAAAATCCACGGACCGTTTGACAGTCCATTCGTCCTCTTAAATGATTAGTATTGATGTAGGCCAATTAGATGCGTGTCACAATTGTCATTTTGTTCCTATAACTCTTACTATATCCTGTTCATTTTACCTTGGCCTAAAATTGCCATCCCCCCTTCTTGAATGCCGAGTTTTAGTGATAGTAGAATATGATGGCTAGTCACGAGGAAGTGCCATAGAAGAGATGAACGCTGGAATATCATGTTTTTCCGCCATTGAGCTGCAAAAAGATGACGCTTTAGGCCAGGTTAAGTGAATGGAGTATAGCAGGCTTCAGAATAGAGCACTAGAATATGATGCTAGTCACGAAGAAGTGCTACAGAAAAGGATGAAGAGTCGCGGTATCATCTTTGTCCGCCACTGAAGCTACGTGATATAAGCTGCCAAAGGATGACTGATTAGGCCAAGTTGAAGTGAAAGGAGTGTAATAGGCTTGAGAGTAGAGTAGGTATCATTAGTACGTGTAGGAACGAAGAGCAGCGACCGTGAAATGGGCCCCATATTAGGTCAGAAAGGGTCATTACTTAACCCCTTCTGCCTGAGTACGAATTCTTTCTTTTATTCCGGCAGTCACCTGACTTTTATTTTGCTGAGGGAAGATTTGTAGTGGACTGGGGCAATGGATCTCTCTCTCTCTCTCTCTCTCTCTCTCTCTCTCTCTCTCTCTCTCTCTCTCTCTCTCTCTCATATTTCTAAAGCCACATAATACTGTCATTAGGTTGCACAATAATACATAAATTACCCCATCGTGGTGAAGAGGTTAACTCAGTGAGACCGATGATGTTTTTTTTAGTCTTTCTCTTGCCAGACCATTTTATTCATCTTAGGAGAGCCACTCGCATGTCACTACTTGGGTACTAATTCCGTTTCCTCTATATTAAGATTTTTTTTTTTTTATGTGTTCGACTCTGGGCATAGACCTAACAGCCCGTTTCCTGAGGCCAGCTGTCCTCCTCCACATGTCACCACTTCGGCACTAACACCCGCCGTCCGCATTGTCTCAGACCTTGCAGTCAGCATTCCATTCGTCTGCTGCTTCAAAAACTATTAATATGGAGTTGGCCTCTTTTGTATTATATATTTTTATAGGCTCGTTTATCAGAGTTAAAGTTAATTTTTTTTTTTTTTTGTTAGGTAAATATGAGACTTACATTTCCATTTTTTTTTTTATATTTGATTTATAGAGAGTACGAATAATGTTGGTATCAAAATTATTATTATTATTATTGTTATTATTATTATTGTTGTTACAGCGTTAAGGTAGTTTATAGCAAATATCAAATATGATGATGTATATGTATTTATTTATTTATTTATTTATTTATGTATAATGTTTATCAGTTTTAGGTTGTAGTGGGTCAGAGTAACTTGTTTATTTATTTAATTCTTTTACTTTCTTTAGAGCCTGTTTAGTATCGAGTGGGGTCCATGAGACTTATTATGTGTGGCTGTAACAAGCGGGTCACCTCTCCGCCGACCCCACCAGACCCGCAAATTGATGTCATTAATATGCAAATGAGAGGTAATCAACAATCCCAACTGTCAGGTGTAGGAGCGGTGCAGATGTACAGGTAGTCATCAATTATTCATTTGATATGTATGACGCCACAGCCAGCCTGGATTATGCCGTATATTTCACGTGATTGTTGTGGGGTAGAAATTTGGCGCGAGTGTTGACGTGATTGTCGGGTATTTGGCGTGATTGTTGAATATTTGGCGTGATTTTTGCGTGAGTGTTAGATTTTTGGCGTGATTGTTAGATTTTTGGCGTGATTTTGGGGTATTTGGCGTGAGTGTTCGATTTTTGGCGCGATTCTTGGATATTTGGCGTGATTATTGGATTTTTTGGCGTGATTGTTGGATTTTTGGCGTGATTATTGGATTTTTGGCGTGATTGTTGGATATTTGGTGTGCATATTGAAATTGATTGTGGGTGTAGATATCTGACGATTGTTTTGATTAGGTGAAGGTGATTGTTGCTGTGTGAATATTGTATTATTATTATTATTATTATTATTATTATTATTATAATGATGAGTGAGGATGATAGTGGTAGGGGAGGAGGAAGGGAAGGGTGAGGGTGGTGAAGGAAGGAGTGACGGAGGAGAGGGTAAGGGGTGAGGGAGGGAGAAGGAGGGAGGGAGGATGAGGGTAAGGGAGGGTGATGGAGGGAGAAGGAGTGAGGGAGGGGAGGGTAAGAGGTGAGGGAGGGAGGGAGAAGGAGTGAGGGAGGGGAGGGTACGAGGTGAGGGAGGGAGGGAGGAGGAGGGTAAGGGAGGGTGAGGGAGGGGAGGGTAAGAGATGAGGGAGGGAGGGAGAAGGAGTGAGGGAGGGTGAGGGTGGTGAGAGACAGCCAATCCCACGCCATGTTCACTCAGTCACGGGTGAGGGTGAGGGGTGAGAGGTAAAGGAGAGTGGGGTGAGGGGAGTAGGGGAGGAAAATTTTGAGAGGTGATGGGAGAGGGAGGTAAAGGGGAAGTAGGATGACAGGTGAGAAGATGGAAGCGAGTAAGAATTGATCAGGGTAGACAATTTACAGGAGAGAGAGAGAGAGAGAGAGAGAGAGAGAGAGAGAGAGTTGAAGGATGCAGAGAAAGGAAGAGGAAGATGTTTAAGGAACTCACAATTGGAATAAGGCGAAGGAAACATGGCAACAGGGTAATCTCTATAAGGTCTTCGTCTCAGCCGAATAAAATCGTCTGAGTTAGAATAAGATAGAAAGAGGTGTCGTGGCAGTGAAGGGGTTAGCTGAGATGACTTTTATCCGCTTGCTTACGAGAATATTCCTTAAACTTATTACAGTCATTTGGCATTAATAGGGTTAAGATTAAAGAAATCGTGTTGAAAGGGTGGATTAGGTGGAAGTGTGGGGAGGAAGAGGATGGAATGATGAGGGATGGGAAGGGAATGGAAGGATAGGGTAGGATAGGGTAGGGTAAGGAAGGGGAGGGGAGGGGAGGAGAGGGAAGGGAAGGAAAGGGAAGGGACAACAGAGGGAAGAAGGGAAGGAAAGAGAATGCTGAGGTAGCTGGGGGAGGAAGGAAGGGAAGGTTAGAAGAGGGGAGGGAGGGAATCAGTGAAGGGTAGGAGGCAGGAGAACCAAGGAAGGATGGCAGGGTAGGGAAGGGAAGGAGATGGAGGGAGAGAGTAAGGGAAGTGGAGGAGGGGGGGAAGGAGTGGGATGGAGTGATCCGGAAGTGAAGGAGAGGGGAAGGAAAGGGAGGAAGGGAAAGGAGCTGGGGAGAGAGGGAGTGAGGGAAGTGAAAGAGAGGGGATGGACTTGGAGGGAGGGAATCAGGGAAGTGGAGGAGAGGGAAAGACAGGAAGTGAGAGAAGTGGAGGAGAGGGTGAGGGGAGGGAGGAAGGGAAGTGGAGGAGAATTTCAGCAGAAGGGGGAGGGAGGAAGTGAAGCAGAGGGTAAGGAGAGGGAGGGATGAGATGATTAATAACCAGCGTATGGCGGGTTGACAGGGTGGGATGGTGTATTAGTTAACAGGGCCCGTGTTGTCACTCAGGTGGTGGGCTGGAGGAGGCCGTGCACTCACCAGCCCCACCAAAGCCACAACTCACTCAAGGTACACGGAACAGGGAATCTCCAGCAGTTTCCTTTACACTTGATAATATGAGTCATTTTTTGGCTACTCCAGTGTCTTCCAGAGAGAGAGAGCGTTGCCGTGAGAGTGGGTGGGAAAGGAACGATAAACACCCGATTCTATCACTGGAACAACAAACACAGTAACAGGAAGACTGAGGCTGCGGCTAATCTTGCTGTGTTATAATAATCAGAAAAGTTTATTTATAAGGGTGTTATATACACTGCTGTTCTCCTGGCTTAACTGGCACTTGTTTTGTGTGTGTGTGTGTGTGTGTGTGTGTGTGTGTGTGTGTGTGTTTTTATTCCTGTGAAGACAATACCCCGTGTCACGTTTCCTCGTCATATTTATAAGATTGTATGCCCTCTTTTTAATACTCTGCTAAAACAAAAGTACAGTAGCGTGAAATCGTATACACAAATATTAGGTGTGAGTGACGGAGTAAGGAATAGCCGAATTGCCTTGATGTTATGACTATTCACGTTAAACTGATTGGGTCGTATCAGTTTGTTTTATCAACTTCTTTTAAGGGAAGCAGAACAGTCAAGCATCATGTTTGTAACCCTTCCATGCCATATCAGTATCAAGGAAGGTGTTTTGAAAGTGTAATATGTGTTTGTTTATGTTCGGTGGAGGACTTGAAACCAAAGGCCAAAGCCAGCAGGGTTGTTCCCGCCAAGAACAAAAGAACAAACTCAAGATCCGTTTGTTTTGAGATGCCAGGACACATTGCTCTTTAAAGACTGGAGGTCATAGGCAGTGGGAAATACAGAGGGAGACAGTATATACATAGTCTTTGGTTAGCATTCGAAGAAGTGCTTTGGACATGAAAGAGTAAAGCTTCGATGTGGCGGTAAAAGTGTTAATTAGATCAGATAGAATGTGAAGTCACGTCGAGGTAATAAAAAAAAGAAAAAAAATTGAAAGTGTAGCCGTTAAGCCCTGAGTTCTTGCCTAATATAAAATTGAAGAGAGGGAATTACCCAACATAAATTTGTAAAGAGGGGAGGTCTGCTTGCACCGACAGCCCCATCATTGCTTTTAATATTTTCTCGTTATGGACATCATTTTTTTCAGTAAACAGCCATTAGCGTGTGTGGTTGCCGTAGTTACTGAATATTTCGCTGGTGTGGAGAAAGAGTTAGTGTTGTGCGGGTGTTGACGCAGCTGATGATGGGAGCTGTCTGGCCTCCCACTGGATCCTCACTCCTGCCCCTGCATTAATCTGGCTCATTACCTTCACTGACCACACCACCCAACCCACTCCACCCAGCCACACCGTCCAACCCACTACTCCAGCCTACTCTACTCAGCCACACCACCCCAACCCCACTACCCAGCCCACTCCACCCATCCACACCATCCCAACTCACTCCTTCCAACCCTACCACCATGCTTACATTCCCCACGACCACGGTGCCCATCCTACCCCACTCAACAACCACACTACCAACCTCACCCCTCCATCACCCCCACACCGCTCACCCCACCCCACCAAACTACAGAATCTCAACGCTTCCCATCCCACTCCACCACAACCACACTGCCCATTCCACGCCACACCACCCAACCTATCCCACCCCCACCACATCATCACCATCACCATTTACCACATCTCTCTAACACTTAATTTGTAACTCTGATGCTGCAGGTTCGAATCTAGTTGTATCAAGCGGAGTTATTATGGAGGTTTAGTATGTTGTAACTCTTAATTCGTCGAGTTAAAGATTACTGTTATTTTGCAGCCTAATTCCCGAAGGTCAGTGACAGAATAAGACAGTGCTGTGGTTGTATGTGCTTCATATAGCACTTTTTCGTGACTAGCATCATATTTTGGTCGTAATTTGATACACCTCAGCATGTAATACGAGAGATGGCAGTGTTGGGAAGAGTTAGATTGGACGGGGTGTAGGTTCAGTATTCCTCGCTCCATACACCCACCGTCGTGTACGACAAAACAATCCGTGCTGTTGCTAATACACCTTACTGTTGCCAATACACCTTACTGTTGCCAATACACCTTACTGTTGCCAATACACCTTACTGTTACCAATACACCTTACTGTTGCCAATACACCTTACTGTTGCCAATACACCTTACTGTTGCCAATACACCTTACTGTTACCAATACACCATACTATTGCTGATACACTACCGTATGGAATTCCTCAGTCTTTGGTTGTTCAGTGGGCGGGAAATACGCAAACAGGCAGCATGATCCACGCATAACACCTCCCATGATAAAGCTTGCTAGATCTCAGGGAACGCAGTGACTAGTCTATGGCCAGATTCTGAGACATAATTACACACAAACTGACACGCCACCACCACCACCACACCTGTCTTCACCATGACACCATATTCATGTTCTTTTTTTTCCACTGTATGAAGCACCATGATCACTACCTTACCACCACTACAACCTCAGTAAATTCGCTATACTCACCATACGCCTGTCACATTCTGTCCTCTGCACCACCACCACATCATTCGCACAGTCAGCTCGGCACGCCACCACACCATTGCCACAGTCACCACACCGCACCAAACCATACCATTGCCACAGTCACCACACCACACTACTACCACAGTCACCACACTACACCGCTACCACAGTCACCACACCACACCACTACCACAGTCACCACACCACACCACCCAGAAATATTATCACTGCCAGACTCATTCCTTCCACTGTTCCTTCCACCCCATCACAGCAACACATTAAGGGACGTATTACTAGCCCCTCGGCGATTTATTCCTTACAATACACCTCAGTATCTTTTAGGTTATTAATGCAACCTGATCCGATGTTTAAGCGGAATAAATACCACACAAGAGAATGATGAGGTATAATAAGCGGAATAAATCGGTAAGGAACAGGAGCTCCGAACCCTACAATTCCACTGATAATACCCAAACACGTCATCACTAACAGGCTGCTGCTTACCACGTCATCACTAACCTCACCACTCATTACCACTTTGCCCCGTCAGTTTGTCATTTCTCGAACTAACATATCACTCATCACCACGCATCACCACACATCTCCATTCATCACACATTACATTACTCGTCACCACACATTTCCAGTCATCACACATTGCTTCGTATCACTGCTCATCACCACACATCTCCATACATCACCTATTACCACGTCACCACGCGTCACCACACATCGCCATTCATCACACATTACATCACCAGTCATTACCACACATTCCCATTCATCACACATTACATCACTCGTTACCACACATCTCCATTCATTACACATTACATCACTCGTCACCACATATCTCCATTCATCACACATTAGCACACATCACTCATCAGCAGTCATAACCCCTCATCACAACACATCATGACACAACCACATATCGCACATCCGGTCATCACACATCACATCACATCCACTCATTACATACCCACTCATCACACATCACGGCACATCCACTCATCACACACCAGCATACATTATACCTCCACTCACCACTTACAGCAGATCACCAGTCATCACACCATCGCGCCTCCTCACATTACCACGCATCACACATCACACATCCACTCATCACCACTTATTACACCATCATACATGCACTCATCACCATGCATCACACTCAGTCATGCATCACATCTACTCATCACCACATATTATACATCCACTCATCACCACACCACACGTCCACTCATCACTCACCATCATCACACATCACCACACATCACACCTCCACTCATCACTCACCATTATCACACATCACACCTCCGCTCATCACTCACCATCATCACATATTCAGTCATCACACCGTTTCACTCACATTACAGTCACTCATCACAACTCATCACACCATCCCACATCAAACATCCACTCATCACTACTTAACATAGTACCACTAATTATCACCACTCATCACACACCATCACACATTCACTCACCACCACTCATCATAACATCACTCACCATCACAGTCACTCACCACCGCTCATCATTACACCACCACTCATCACCACGCACAGTCAGACACCACACATCACCACACATCCACACTCACCATCACACATCACCAGTCACCATAACATATCACCACTCATCACCAGCATTCACCACGCACACAGACACAGCACATCACCACACACCACCTATCCACACTCACCACACACCATCTCTCATCACCACTCATCATAACGTATCACCACTCATCACCACTACCATTGTGCATCATCTCCACGTGAAAAACTTCATTAGAATGCAAATTACAAATCATTCTCAATAATTGCACACTCAAACTCTCAAATATTTCGGAAAAAACTCGGAACAGCAAAAAAAAAAAAAAAAAAAAAAAAAAAAAAAAAAAAGTCGGCTCTGGTTCCATTAGCGAGGTTGTTGGTCACTGTTAGGTCACTGCTGGTCATGTCGGGTCACTGCTGGTCATGCCGGGTCACTGCTGGTCATGTCGGATCACTGCTGGTCATGTCGGGTCACTGTTAGTCCTGATGGATCATTGCTGGTCATGTCGAGAATACGGACCATATCGTTCATGACATCTGACCTTTCAGTCCATATGTGTGGGTGTATATAATCCGGATTGAAGGATTAAGATCATGTCAGATGTCATGAACGATATGGCCTGTTTTCTTGTTAGTTTAGGTTACCCAGTACCTCTCATAGCGAACAATTTTGCCTACTACACATTGATAACCCCCTTAGTGTTGCATATTCGTATTATATCAGTTTGGTCACACACTTTGCACAGATAACAAAAGCAAGAGTATTACCGTGCCGTGCGCAGATATAACCTGGGAAGGAAGGTGTACAGTTCTGGTCAAGAGTTGTGTCGTAGTCAGTGATGAAGGGAGTACAGTTGAAATTAGAAGTTGTGTTATTTGTGGTCAAAGTTGCTTAGTGTGCCCTCCATTACCACCGACTCATATGACACTTTTTGACCCCGATTTTTCCTCCATCTGGCACAACCGTACATCCATCTGACACGACTGTTGACCCGGACTGTACTTGTGAGACTCCTTAACCGCGGAGACTAGCGGCCTTTGTCTCTGTGGCGTCTCGTGTTACTATTGTTGTGGACTGGGTGAGGCCATTAGCGACTCGAGGGGGAGGAGGGTCATGTGACTGGTGGAGCCCCCTAGGTAGTCGTGTCACAGGTACAGCAATGGCCAGGTCAAGTTACTAGTGGTCCAGGGAGCCAGTGAGGACCTGCGCCCATTAACCACTTCGTTATAGTTGGATCTGTTTTATGTGACGGAATTGGGTCACTCCCACAAATTCGTTGCCGCAAATAATGATAAAAATATTAATAATAAAAACTAGAACTCGGTAACAATCCTGTGGACAGTCACTAAGCTCCACCTACTGTTCCGGATGGAGGTCCTTGACTAACGGTCACAAAGACATGAACAGGACGCCACAGTAGTGTTCATAGGTCATGGTAGGGTACATTCTGTAGTGATTTAGTTGAATTTGGTCCAAGGTCACCCTTCAGATTGCTTGTGCAGGTCGGATCGAAATCTCCAGTAGACACGACCAACTTATCCCGTTCACTCATAATACTGATAGGACTCTTTCTGTCATGACCTTCCACTTTGCATAAAGGATTTGGATTTTTTTTCTATCAGCAGTAGCCCGTGCCAGGACACATAACCTGGGCTCTTCAGATTCCTTCTGCAGTCTCCGGTTCTCCTGGATCGTCGCGAGACTCTGAGGCGGGAATAATAATAATAAAAATAATAATAATAATAATAATAATAATAATAATACCAGCAAAACAATGGTCTCCACCTGCTACACAGGTGGAGACAAATAATAATAGTAGTACGGTAGTATAGTAGTAATAGTAGTTGTAGTAGTAGCAGTAGTAGTAGTAGTAATAGTAGTAATGATGATGATAATAATAATAATAATAATAATGATAAATGAATAAATAAACAAGGAATGCGTCTCTTTGGTCACGAGTCAAAATGCCCCTCCAATCTGCCTATACTTCGCCATCATCTGAGCTGAGAGGGGTTAGGGATCGTCGTTATGTCCTTTGTAGGCCAAATAACGCGTCCGGGAGCAGCGATAGTGAAATTTTTAAGAGTAGCGACAGTGAAATTATCAAGAGTAGGCAAGGAAAGAGGATAACTACTTCGCTGCGGTGGCATATTAGGTAACTTTCTTCTTGGTTTCTTCAGGTGATTTTACGGGACTTAAGAATGACCCCTCACCTTGAAGGAGTTACTGAAGGTTGTAGCTAACCCTTCCTGCTCGAAAAATGTCTCCTTAACAAAATACAAAGACCTGGTGATACTAATAACACACACACACACACACACACACACACACACACACACACACACACACACACACACACACACACACACACACACACACACACACACACACACACAGTTCACCACATCACACATCCACCCACTCCCCCACACCCCTTCCCCCTCTCCTTTCCCCCTTTCCCTTCCCCGTCACCCCTTTTCCCGTGCCCCCCTCCCCAGCGGAAGAAGGTGGTGGTGGCAGTGGGAGGCTTCAGTAATCATGGTGTTAATTACCGGGACAGAGGTGGCGGCGGACCCACACAATGAGCCCGCCCCGCCCTTTGATGACCTAGCCAAGGGTCAGGTCACCGGCGCGTCTTGGCTCAGGACCACAGGTAGGCAGGATAACGAGAAGGCAGGTAGGCAGACGGGGGCAGAGAGAGGTAGGGAGGAAAGGAGAGGTGGGGAGGGAGGTTAGGTAGTATAGGAGGTAGGTAGGGTTGAAAGAAGGTAGGTAGGTACATGAGAGGTAAGAAGGGAGGATGGGTAGGGATGAAGGGAGGTAGGTAGGAAAAAGGATGATATGAACATGAAGTATGCTAAGTCGTAAGGAAGTGGGAAGAGGGTAGGCAGGATAATGAAAGGGCACGTACGTAAACGGAGGGAGAGGTAGGTAGGTGGTGGGAGAGATAGGTAGTGAGAAGGGTAAGTAGCAGTGGAGAGATGAGAGGTAGACGTTGGGAGTTGTAGGTAGGAAGAAATGTAGGGAAGATAGGTAGAAAGGTAAGAGATAGTAGATAGGTTGGAATGGAAAGAAGGTAAGTAGGATGACAGATGGGTAGACGTGGGCAGGGATTGGTAAGGAGGGAGAGAGGGTGGGAGGGAGGTTGAGAGAGATGAGTGGGAAAAGGCCCCCTCTCCTTTGAAAGTAAGAATTATTTGATGTGTGGATTTTGTTTAGCAGTTCCCCGTTCCCCCCAATAGGGATAAACGGTAACTCCCCCCCCCCCAGAGAGAAAGAGAGGGAGAGAGAGAGTCAGAACTATCATTACAGCCATAGAACGGAAGTGTATGCCAGAAAAATTCCAATGACTTTTTTATCACTTTCTAAAAAAAAAAAAAAAAAAATACCCATTGCCCGTCCGGTTAGGCTCCAGTCGCAGTGCATTTCTTTTCATGTGCATTTTTCCTCATTCATACCTGGCCATTTTAATTATTTTTACCTTTCTTGGTATTTTCCACCCTCGTTTTTATCTTTGTGTTCTCAGTTTCCTCGTTTCATGATAATTTTGGGTCCACTCTATCTGTCTGTCTGTGTCTGTCTGTCTGTCTGTCTGTCTGTGTCTGTATTTTTTTTTACCATTCCCTCCCTCTCCATTAATTATGTGTCTCCAACTTTCTTCTCTTCAGCTAACTCTTTCACACCTCCTTATAACTCGACAGCAGTCCCCTCCCCCTTCATCTCCTCACGCTCGCCACCATTTCCCTTTGCTCAATCAGCCCTCAGCACTACTGTGTCCCCCTCCCCCTACCTCCACTGCCAGCCCCCTCACCTATCACCAGGCCCCTCCACCACTCCCCACCACCACCCTCACCCTTCCCCACCACTTCTCCCACCACCCTCACCCTTCCCCACCACCTTCCAAGCTCAAAAGTCATCTTACTTCTCCCTGATCCCTCTCCAACTCCCTCCTCCACCTTCCCCTCCACATTTCCACCTGTCTTAGTCATTTCATCCATCATCTTAAACAATATCCCTCTCATCTTTACCCACAGCTCCACCACCCCACTCACTTCAACACCACTCCTCTCCATAAGCTTATCTTTTCCCCCTCACGCCTCTCCGGCTCCTTTACCATTCTCCACCAGCTGCATCACCCTTCCCTTCACCAGCTGCCCTACCCTTCACCATGTCCCTCACTTCTCCCTCTCCCTCACCCTGCCCGTTTAACTCCCTCACTCATTTCCGCCAGCTCCCTCACCCTTCACCAGCAGCCCCACCAGGTCCCTCACTTCAGCTTTCTGGCCCCTCTCCATCAACTTTCACTCTTCTCCATCAGCTCCCTCGCATCAACGGTTCCCTAACCCTTCTCCAGCGCCCCTTACCTTTCTCCAGCAGCTCTCTCACCCTCCCACACATCATCATTGCGCCACTTCCTTGCCTCATCTTCGCCAACTCACTCATCCTTCCCCACCAGCTCCCATTTCCCTCCCACAGCTTTCTCCACGAACCCCGCCATATGTCATCTCTCTCCACCAACTTTATAACCCGTCTCCACCGCTGTCCACTTGGCTCACCATCCTCCTCCACCACTTGCCACCACTCTCATCCCTCTCCGCCATCCTGTCGTCTCTCTCTATACCTCTCCTTGAGCCCACCCGCACTACCACCCCATCACTCCTTTCCACCACCCCTTTATCCTCATCACCCCCTTCCACCATTTCCCTCACCCTTTTACATTACTGTCTGCAGCACTTCTTTCCACACCACTCACCCTTCTTCACCACCATACCTCACACCCTTGCCCACCAGCTGCCATACCTCTCTCCACCGCCCCTCTCACCCTTCTCCCACCCCTCTCACACCTCCGCCACACCTCTCCATCCTTCTCCACTATCTCCCTCACCCCTCCACCACTCACCACCCTCTCACCTTTCTCCACCATCTCCCTCACCCCTCACCACCCTTCACCAAGCCTCACCCTGCTCCGCCATGTATCTCCACCCTTCTCCACCACTCCACCACCAGGCTGTTCATTAGGCTAGTGTGGTTCCCGTCACCCTCGTTTTCCTTCACCCTAATTGGTGCGCAAAAATAAGGGGGCGGGGCTGAGGCGGTGACGTCATGGGTGCTCTCTCTCTCTCTCTCTCTCTCTCGGCCCTGTGTGTGTGTGTGTGTGTATGTGTGTGTGTGCGTGCGTGTGTGTGTGTGTGAGAGAGAGAGAGTGCATGGAGGTCGCTTGAATTTGAGCGGAATTTGAGGTTGCCTTCACCTCTGATCTAACAAAATAATAATAATAGTGATGATAATAATAATAATAATGGTTACGGTGATTGTGATGATGATGTCCATAATAATAATAATAATAATAATAATAAGAATAATAACAATAATAATAATAATAAGAAGAAGAAGAACTGAAGGATCTTGGAAACTTATAAAAAAAATGTTATATATTTTTTGTGCTATCTTCAAACGATTTTTGATACAGCCACAGACGTCTTAAAACTGGAGGGGTTTGTACCGCCCTCATTAACCCTCTATACAGCCTCCATAAGCTGAGGCAAATCGTCTAGGGGTATTATGATTTTACTCTGCCATGGCCTAAAATTGCCATCTCTCCGTCTATAATGGTGAGTTACAGCAAGGGATAAACACTAAAATATTACGCTAGTCACGAGTAAGTGCTATGGAAAGGATGTGTAGCCATAGCATCATCTCTAAGTGCTCTGGAAAGGATGTAAAGCCATAGCATCAGCTCTAAGTACTATGGAAAGAACGTAGAGCCATAGCATCATCTCTAAGTGCTATGGAAAGAACGTAGAGCCATAGCATCATCTCTAAGTGCTATGGAAAGGATGTAGAGCCATAGCATCATCTCTAAGTGCTATGGAAAGGATGTAGAGTCATAGTATCATCTCTAAGTGCTATGGAAAGGATGTGGAGCCATAGCATCAGCTCTAAGTGCTATGGAAAGGATGTAGAGCCATAGCATCAGCTCTAAGTACTATGGAAAGAACCTAGAGCCATAGCATCATCTGTAAGTGCTATGGAAAGGATGTAGAGCCGTAGCATCATCTCTTAAGTCCTGTGGAAAGGATGTAGAGCCGTAGCATCATCTCTTAGTGCTATGGAAAGAACGTAGAGCCGTAGCATCATCTCTCAAGTCCTGTGGAAAGGGTGTAGAGCCATAGCATTATCTTTTCCTGTCACTGAGCTACGTGAAATAAGCTGCGAAGGGACGAAAATCTGGGCCAAGTTTAGGTGAAAAGGGTATAGTAAAAGTAAGCTAGATATGACGTCCCCGGGTTGAAGGGGTTTGATACTAGCTCAGTGCAAGAGAGAGAGAGAGAGAGAGAGAGAGAGAACGGTAATTGTTTCGTGTTTGTATTAACCCTTTTTGTACGATT
Source organism: Coenobita brevimanus (assembly GCF_032717465.1). Classification (NCBI taxonomy): domain Eukaryota; kingdom Metazoa; phylum Arthropoda; class Malacostraca; order Decapoda; family Coenobitidae; genus Coenobita; species Coenobita brevimanus. The sequence goes on from NC_136977.1 coordinate 62,743,405, forward strand.
GACAGAGAGAGAGAGAGAGAGAATGTATGGTGTTCATATTTAATCTTTTCTTTACGATTAATTTTTCGGTTTAATTCTCATCACTTTTTTTTTCCAGCTTAAAACCGATGCCTTGTAGTGAAAGGGCAAAAAAAAAACAGTTTCCATTAACTCCTTCAGTCTGATATCTTTTTCTTATATTGTTTATCTTATTAATTAATTATTATTTTTTTTTTAAATTTATGACTCCCGCCAGACAGCCATATTCTCCCTTCCACTGCCTCTCAGTTCACCATCTTTTTCTGCCATTTAGATCTCTCGTTTATCTTTCTCATTAACCCTCAGTCCAGCATCATTTTCTCTCATTTATCTTTCTCATTCGTTAACCCTCAGCAGAATAAAAATCGTCTTCTACCAACCTCAGCCTTAACCCCTTCACTAAGCTCAGTCTGCAGGTGTGGGCGTGGATGTGGCGGGGTTATTTATGGACCACCTTGTATTTATTATCATTATTTTTATTATTATTATTAGTATTAGTATTATTATTAGTATTACTATTACTATTATTATCATTATTATTTTTATTATTATTGTTCCAGCGTCTTGTAACACCTGTAGTACCGAAGGGATAATGAATTACTTCCTCTTCTCTCCATCCCTTCTCCTCTTTCTCTCTCCATTTTTCTCTTGCCTCCTCTCCCTCTGCTCTCCTTGCCTCTCTCTCTCTCTTTTCTTTCCTCCATCCCTTTCCTCTTCATTACTCACCTCCTTCCTTCTGTCCCAGTTCCTCCCGTCTACCGTCTCTCTCTCTCTCTCTCTCTCTCTCTCTCTCTCTCTCTCTCTCTCTCTCTCTCTCTCTCTCTCTCTCTTATATCCATGTTCTCTAATTATTTTCCCATCTTCATTCCTCTCACCCCCTCCCTCCTCTCGTCTCCTCCATCACCCTCTACATCCATCCTTCTTTCCATTCCTGCCTCCTCTCTCATTCCTCTCCTCTCCTCTCCTTTCTATCCCTTCCTTCCATCCCTCTCCTCTCCTCTCCTCTCCTCCTTCCTATCCCTCCCCTCCATCCCTCCCCTCTCCTCCCCACCTCAACCCTGGCAGTATCCCACCGCCAATAATCAATACGGTATCGACCGCCCACCCCAGGAAGACGCTCTATCCTTGTATGTGTGTGTGTGTGTGTGTGTGTGTGTGTGTGTGTGTGTGTGTGTGTGTGTGTGTGTGTGTGTGTGTGTGTGTGTGTGTGTGTGTGTGTGTGTGTGTGTGTGTGTGTAGGGGGGGGACACTGTGATGAAGCCCTATCCTATATAGGCTGAGGAACTATGAGGGAGAAGGAAGGGATAACCGGAAGTGTGTATGAGAGAGAGAGAGAGAGAGAGAGAGAGAGAGAACTATTGATTGAAAGAAAACAGTTTGGTAGGGAAACTGTGCAAGGAGGAACGTGGAACAGTTCCCGCCAAACACTTTCCTTTATCCCGGAATAAGATAAGCAGAGGCCAGATTTTCTATACGCCTTCTGTTTTAATTTGGCAAAGATCTGTAATTCCTTTTGGCTTAGTTGATGGTCTGGTGTAGTCAGAGTGGAGGTTAATTTGACTAGTAACCAAGGAGATTCATACCAGCGTCGTATGAGTAATCGAGTTTTAAGTGGAGAGTTAATTTGACTAATAACCAAGGAGACTCATTTCTGCTTCGTAACCCAGGATTATCGAGTTCCCTTCAGCCATGACAGTATTGAAGGTGTGAAATGTGCCCAGTTCCTTCAGGTGAAAGCGATATAACAAACCTTGCTATCATTTCCCCGTAACTATTATTTATTTATTTTTTTTATAGGAGGAACAAGAGATAGGAAGAAAAAGAAAATACACGATATTAATTTTCCTCCAAGATTTCGTTTCACAGGACGCACGGGAAGAGATAATTGCTGAATATTTCCCTTCCTCTTGCTCTTCTTGTCAAAATAAATCAGTCATGAATTTACCGTATGTTTGCTACAGTTCTTTCACCTCAACCTGGCTCAGATTTTCGTACCAGCTTATTCCTCGTAGCTCATGACAGACGAACACAATGTTATAGGTCTGCAGGCTTCTTATAGCACTTCTTCGTGACTAGCACCATACTCTGGTGTAAATATATTGTTCCAACTCAGCGTTCAGGTTGGAGAGATAGCAGTTTTAGACCAAGTTAGAGTAAAAAGAGTATAGTGAATCTGGAAATAAGTGTGTTTTAGCGTCAGGAAAAATACTCTTGAGGAGGTTTGGCCATGTGAAGAGGCTGGAGAACGAGAGACTAACTAGAAGAGTGTATGTGAGTGAGGTGGAGAGGGAGGAGGGGGAGACCGAGGATGAGATGAAGGAAGGGGATGTTTGAGAGAGTGGGGTATTTGAGTTGGGGGAGGACAGCCTAATGACAGAGGACAGGGTGACGTGGAGGCAATTTGTTTATGGCCGTCTTTTGCGAGATTAAAACGTATGGTTATTGATCGATAGGTTGATAGGTAGATAGACTGATAGATAGATAGATAGATAGATAGGTAGATGGGAATTATTTCTACTTGCGAAGGAGTTAACGAAGGCTGAATCCAACAACACCAGATGGTTTGAGTTAAGGTAGATTGAGTCCAGATGGTTTTAGGGAGGGCAGATTGAGTCCAGATGGTTTTAGGGAGGGCAGATTGAGTCCAGATGGTTTGAGATGAGGTAGATTGAGTCCAGATGGTTTTAGGGAGGATAGATTGAGTCTAGATGGTTTTAGGGAGGGCAGATTGAGTCCAGGTGGTTTTAGGGAGGGCAGATTGAGTCCAGATGGTTTGAGTTGAGATAGATTGAGTCCAGATGGTTTTAGGGAGGGTAGATTGAGTCCAGGTGGTTTTAGGGAGGGTAGATTGAGTCCAGATGGTTTTAGGGAGGGTAGATTGAGTCCAGATGGTTTTAGGGAGGGTAGATTGAGTCCAGGTGGTTTTAGGGAGGGCAGATTGAGTCCAGGTGGTTTGAGGATAGATTGAGTCCAGATGGTTTTAGGGATGGTAGATTGAGTCCAGATGGTTTGAGTTAAGGGTAGATTGAGTCCAGATGGTTTTAGGGAGGGTAGATTGAGTCCAGATGGTTTTAGGGAGGGTAGATTGAGTCCAGGTGGTTTTAGGGAGGGCAGATTGAGTCCAGGTGGTTTTAGGGAGGGTAGATTGAGTCCAGATGGTTTTAGGGAGGGCAGATTGAGTCCAGATGGTTTGAGTTGAGGTAGATTGAGTCCAGATGGTTTGAGTTAAGGAAGATTGACCCCAGATGGTTTTAGGGAGGGTAGATTGAGTCCAGATGGTTTTAGGGAGGACAGATTGAGTCCAGATGGTTTTAGGGAGGGTAGATTGAGTCCAGATGGTTTTAGGGAGGGCAGATTGAGTCCAGATGGTTTGAGTTGAGGTAGATTGAGTCCAGATGGCTTGAGTTGAGGTAGATTGAGTCCAGATGGTTTTAGGGAGGGTAGATTGAGTCCAGATGGTTTTAGGGAGGGCAGATTGAGTCCAGATGGCTTGAGTAGAGGTACAAAATGGTGTGAATTAGAGTATTGTTGGGTGAGTGTGTGTTGATGTGGGAGGGTGGGTAAAGGGGGTGGAGGGTGGGTGGTGGTAAGGGGGGAAGAAGGGGAGAAGGGAGGTGAGGGTGAAGGAGGGGAAACCTGGGCAGTCCTGGTGAGAGGCGAGTGAGGCTCAACGTGCCTAGGCTAAACTTGTTGATGGTAGCTCTCTCTCTCTCTCTCTCTCTCTCACCCCACTTCATCCCCTCTAGTCCTTTCTCGACTCTCTCCACCTATCCAACTATTCCTCTCCCTCACTCAACCCCTTATCTCCTCCCCCTCTCATCTCCGGGCCTCTCCTCTCCCTCTCATCTCCGGGCCTCTCCTCCCCTCTCAATCTCTCTGCTTCTCCTCCATTCCGTCTCTCGCCCCCTCACCTCCTCTTCCTTGCCACCTGCCAAAGTTGCATCAAGTTGCAGGTCTGGTTGCAATGAGGCCACTTGCAGTCACCACCTCCGCCACCACCCCACCACAAGCAGTCACCACCACCACCATCCCACCACAAGCAGTCACCACCACCACCATCCCACCACAAGCAGTTACCACCACCACCATCCCACCACAAGCAGTCACCACCACCACACCACCACAAGCAGTCACCACCTGCACCACTACCCCATCACAAGCAGTCACCATTCCCACCACCACCACTCCCTCCACTACCCCACCACCCCACCACAAGCAGTCACCACCACCACCACAACCACTCCAACCACCACCCCACCACAAGCAGTCACCACCACCACCACCACCACCCCACCCCCACCACCACAAACAGTTACCATCCCCACCACCACCACTCCCACCACTACCCCACCCCCACCACCACCCCACCACAAACAGTTACCATCCCCACCACCACCACCACCACCCCCACCACCACAAACAGTTACCATCCCCACCACCACCCTCCCACCACTACCCCACCCCCACCACCACCCCACCCCAAGCAGTCACCACCTGCACCATTACCCTACCACATGCAGTCACCACCTCCAGCACCACCACTCCACCACAAACAATCACCACCTCTACCACCACCCCACCACACACACACACTCCATTAGCAGTAGTCCCTAGTCTCTAGGCTCACACTTCGGGCTTCTCTGTTAACTTTAACCTGGCCTAAAATTGCAATCTCTCCACGTCACCAAAGCAGCACTCCATCAATCCTACTCCCACCTTCTCAGCCTCTATATTCTGTTCATTTTAACCTGGCCAAAATTTCGAAACATTACTTCTTTCCTGGATACACACTCTGTAGCTCAATACTCTGTTCACCTTTCTCTTGCCTAAAATTTCACTCTCCATAACGCCAAAATACTCTTCATTTTCTATACTCCATCTACTTAAAACTGCCCTAAAATTGCCATCTCCCCGTCTTGAATGTTGAGTTGTAAAAAGATTAACACTTGAATATGGTGCTAGTCACGAAGAAGTGCTATGGAATGAATGTAGATTTGTAGTAGTAGTATTCTGCCATTGAGCTACGGGAAAGACGTTGAAAATGGACAAAAGATCTGCCGGGTCGCATCGTTGTGTGTGTGTGTGTGTGTGTGTGTGTGTGCGTGTGTGTGTGTGTGTGTGTGTGTGTGTGTGTGTGTGTGTGTGTGTGTGTGTGTGTGTGTGTGTGTGTGTGTGTGTGTGACAGACAGACTTGGGACAGTGCCAGGGTGAAAGGAAAGTACCAATCAAGAGAGGGTAGGGAGCCAAGTGGTTAAGGTGAGGACAGTGCCAGGGTGAAGAGGAAAGTGCCAGGGTGAAGAGGAAAGTGCCAAGGAAGTGGATGCTGTTTTGGCCCCTTTGGCGTGTCTTTTTACTTAATGATGATGATCATGATGATGATGATGATGATGATGATGATGATGATGATGATGATGACGACTGTCAATGAATTGGTTAGAAACGATCACATCAGCCCTATCAACACAGTGTATGGAAGTGAGGTGGATGGGAGGAGGAGGAGGAGGAGAAGGGGGAAGGGGGAAGGAGGGGGAGAAGATGGGGGAAGAGGGAAGGAGGGGGAGAAGAAGGAGGGAAAGACTGAGAGCGATGTGAGAGATTTGGTGCAAAGTTATATTAAGGGAGGGTAATGTGTCGCGTAAAGAGGGGTTGTTATTGAGTAGAATCAGAGACACATGAAAGTCCTTTTGTCGATGTCACCCCTCACAGGATACTGCGTTAGGCACAAGACAGATGGACAGATAGAGAGAGAGATGGACAGACATATAGATACTGATAGATTGGTGGATAGGTAGGTAGAGACGAAGATTGACATTGATAGATAGAAAGGTTGATAGACAGACAGCTAGACAGGTGAATAGAGTGTACCTGACAGTCTTTATGAGTGGCCTGCTTCTCTTTTCAGTGGTAATTATAGTTAACAGGATGATGATTGTGTGAAGTTTTCAATAGACTGCATATGAGGTGCCTCTCCTCTTGTTTCTGGAGGAGGAGGAGGAGGAGGAGGAGGGAAGGAAGGAGAGGGGAATGAAGGAGAGAGTGGAAGGGAGAGGAGGAGGGGAGGGGAGGGAGAGTAGGGTTGTGTTGTGTTGTGTTGTGGTGATTGACTTATTAGGTGGTTGAATAAGATCCCAGCTGGTGATTGATTGATTGATTGATGCTGGGAGGTGAGGAGGCAGCTTCATCACAGAGACGTTTATTGTTTCATCTCGGGAAAGAGAGAGAGAGAGAGAGAGAGAGAGAGAGAGAGAGAGAGCAGGAGATAAAGTGGAGGGAGGCTGGGTTGGGGACAGCGAACGCGGAGGGGAAGGGGAGAGAGAGAGAGAGTTGGAAGGGAGAGAGTAAGGAAGAGAGAGAGAGAGAGGGGGGGGGAGAGGGAGAGATGAAGAGACAGAAAGGGAAAAGACGGTTTGGAGAGAGAGAGAGAGAGAGGTGAGGGAAGGTGTGGGCAGGTAGGGCAGGTAATTGAAGCACCTCACGGCAGTTTATTCATTGTGTGGAGGCGTCGGCGCGAATCACCTCATAACCCACTTGGCTTCAATTAGCACTTTTATCACCGCCACAAGACAATCATTACCTCCTTTCCCTCACAAACACCAATATTAAGTTCCTAATGAGTTCTTTCCCTTCATTAGCGAGGGACAGTTGGGAAGGGGGGACGCTATTCTGAGGCTCCCATCTTCCTGAACTCATTTACACGTTGATTCCTTCGAGAAACAGACCCTGTGTAGCAAGGTGTATTATCACAGGTGTATCGCAGGCCCACACGTGCTTGGCTGGCTGACTCACTTCATTAAACTTTCCTATTTATCATCTCGCTTTTGTCCTTTTTAATCAGACCTTATTGTTTTATTGTTGTTATTGTCTTTCCTGATATTGTGTGGAGACCCCCTGTAGGTGCTCAGTCTCTTTAATTTCTTTTTTCTTTCTTTCTTTCTTTCTTCCTTCCAGACATCATAGTTCGGTACCATTTCTTTATTTCTTCAGTTCGCTTCAAACTTGGCACAACTGCTTCGCGGTCTCACACACACACACACACACACACACACACACACACACACACACACACACACACACACACACACACACACACACACACACACACACACACACACACACACACACACACACACACACACACACACACACACACACACACACACACACACACACACACACACACACACACACACACACAGTCTCTCTCTCTCTCTCTCTCGATTTAGGACTTTCAGAGGAATGAGGTCAAAGGTCAAGCCGAACTAATATACAAAATTTGGGATTCTGTTTTCTTGAGGAAGCATCCTAACACCGTTTCCTAGGCGATTTAATTTGCTTATTACACATTACTGTCCTAATTTTCGTTTTATAAATCCTTCTGATATCGCTATACTCTGAAATATCGCACAAAGGATATTAACCAGCCATATGCAAAAATAAATCGCTAAGGAAGAGGTGTTAGGGAGACTCCTTGACTGATGAGAATACGGGCCTTAGTAGTTTTGTGCGAATCATCCTACTTTCTCATGAAAAATGTTGTCAATCAATATTTTTTTCTCCTTTTTAATCAGTTTTTATCCACATTATTTTCATTCATTATTTGTGTTGCATATGGTTTTTCTCACTCCCAAGCCTCTCCTATCAGTGCCCAGGAATCACCATATATTAAGGGGGACATTGTCTATAACGTGCGACTTATAATGTCCTGTGGTGTTACAATTATCCCGTGTTTCTGTTGTTGATGGTCAGGATTAGTCTCTGTAGTCAAGGCTCTAAATATAAAGAAAGTGATTATACGGAATAATTTGCCCTAAGTCACCAAATTTGGTTGTTAAGTCTGTTATAATTTGAGTTGGTCACTATTTGGTATTGAAGCTTCGTTCGCGGTATGTATGTTTATTCTGTCTCCTGCAAGACAATTTATTGAGCTGGGGAAGTCTCAAGGTAACCGGCTGTAGGAGTGCTTGTGTGATTCTGTCGCATATGAAGCACACCACATCCATAACCCGCTTAGTCACAAACGCGATCTTTCGTAATGGCACACCTTTTCTACAACACGAGTTCATCCTTCGGTAGACCTATAATTAGGCTGTAGTTGTGTTGGAGTGTGGTGATTTAGACTGTGTTGCGGAAGGGCAATGAATATGTTAGGGAAGAAAAGTAAATATTTTCCTAACGTGATTTATATATTTGTTATAGACAGCTAGAGCGTGGACTTAAAAATCACTAATATTTGCGTTAATAATGTTTGCGAAAGTAATTTATATAATATGATTGCAGCTTAGCAGTTATATATTGAACAGTGCAGGAGATACCTTCAGCACGTGCACGCAAGAACTAGTGTCTTGACTGCCGGCACACTCCTGCATTTCACCGTCCACCAAATTTTGATAGCATTTAATTAATTTTTAAAGGAAAACAGAAAATAACATGAATAAATTAAAACGCGTGAGAGCAGAGTGAGTAACATGCCAGTAGAGCCTAGTAATCAGCGGATGAGGCAAGACCGGATGTCATACAGCATTATAGCCCCACAGTTACCAACAGTGCATTCTCGCCCTTCCTCTCCGTTTTCCTTCTGCATCTCGCCAACAGTTTCTCTGAGATTCCTATATAATTATCCTTTAAGGCCAAACGTATTCCAAACATCGACGTGGAAGCTAAATTAGTAGAAGATAATAAAACTGACTAGTGGTGAAATGGGAATGAAATGACAGACCCTGAAACATGTTGGCCGGTCTGATAGCCTGAAAAGTGTTGTATTATAGAGGCTGACGAGGTGAGGGTGTTTCCACCATTGTAATAAAGTAATCAAGAGGCATCCCATTCTGCAGTGGTGGTAATGAGGAGGGAATATACCATATGACGAACACAACGGTATATTATAGTTTCAGATTCTGTTTTATGGAATACTTAACTTTCTTTCGTGTGTGTTTTGTTTTTCCTTAGGATGCCTGCCACCTTCAGCTTCATGAGAATACTTCAAAAAGGAGGTGGATCGTAATATCATTTTATGGGATGGCTGATACATCCAGTGATATCTATAGTGAATGTTTGAAATATTTGTATAAATATGGATTCTAGTCTGTCTAATGCGGTACGGTTTTGCTCGTGACAGGGAAACAACTTCCTGCCATTGGACTGAAAGCGTCAATTATTAGCCATGTTTTCCTGATACACCATTATTTCCGTGACAGACTAATGTTATACTTACAACAGTGCATGCTTATAAAGTAGTTCCGTCACAGAGAAAAACGCTTTGCAATGCTAGAAGGAGAGATTAGGCCTACGGTAATATCAGCGAGTAATATGTTTGGTCTCGTGCTGAGCTAATCTAAGCCTGTAATCCCTGCACTCTCCACAACTCTCCCTTCCTCTTCTCCATCGTACAGAAACACTCCGTCACTCCTTTCCCTCTCATTCCCGTAACGTGAATGTTTCGACTGAACCTCACATGCTGTGTTTGGATTCACATGTGGAAGTCAAGGGATGAAGCCCGTTGTACTCTGTGTACTATCTGCTACGCAACACATTTATTTACATCATGTTTCTCATATTTGACATCAGAATTTCTTTTAGCTTATTTTTTATTTATATATTTATTTATTTTTGCCGAAGGATAGTAGTTCACTTATTTACTTTATTTTATTATTTATTTTTATTTGCCAAAGGAGAGTGAACCTAAGGATATTACTCGTGTTTACAACAAGCTTGACACCTGGCCCTGTATTCTCGTCGGATAAGGGAGCTCCGTAACACCTCTTCCTTAGCGATTTATTTTTGGATATGGGTGGTTAATATCCTTTTCTACGTTATTTATGCAGAGTATGGCAGTGATTGAAGGATTTATATTACACAGAAATAGGAGAGTAAGGTGTAGTAAAGTAAATCGCTTAAGAATAGGTGTTAGGGAGCTTCCTTAACAGAGGAGAATATGGGCGCTAGAGTACTATAGATCAAAATTATGACAGTGGCTTTCCAAACTGATAATTTCGTTCGTGTTACCTATTTAAGTCCCTCCTTCACATCCTTTCACATTTGTTTTTTCGCTGGCTACTCTTTCTTTAATAGTGACATGTAATATTTCGTCAGTATTTTGTTTAGTGCCAAGCCAGTTACAGAGGTAGGTAGTTACAGGAGGCTGGCCCAGTGTACCGAGAAGGTAGTAATGATCAGTGTAAAGTTAGTGTTGACTTGAGTTTGTGTCCCCGTGGTGTGTGTGTGTGTGTGTGTGTGTGTGTGTGTGTGTGTGTGTGTGTGTGTGTGTGTGTGTGTGTGTCCAAGGCTCCATGATGAACTGTGCAATATGTGTGTGTGTGTGTGAGTGTGTGTGTCCCCAAGGCTGTATGATCAACCTTGCAGTGTGTGTGTGTGTGTGTGTCCCCAAGACTGCATGCTCAACCTTGCCATGTGTGTGTGTGTGTGTGTGTGTGTGTGTGTGTGTGTGTGTGTGTGTGTGTGTGTGTGTGTCCAGATGAGACTGCAGATCAACACAACTTTCTTGAGGAGGAGGACGTGGGAGGCGACCTGGCTCATCCGTGGAGAGGAAAAAGCGAGTCAAGGACCAGAAGGAGGATAGACTTGGGGATTTTCTTTTTTTATTTCTGAGATTTAATAGACAGCGTTGTTAAGTAGGGGGATTATATAAAGGATTTAGACTTGGGATTTCTCCATCTCATTTTATATTTGCATGGGGTCAAGGAGGAGGAGGTGGAGGAGGAGGATTAAGAATTTCAAGGAGAAGGAGGAGGATAAAGAATTTCAAGGAGGAGTACGAGGAGGAGGATTTGGAATATCAAGGAGAAGAAGGATTATTATTTTTTTACTTATATTTTTTCAGAATACTAGTGAAGACGATGATGTTTTAAAATTAAGTGGAGAGATACAGCTTATATTCTTTTGCATTTGGATGGTCACCTTATGGAACTAAATTTGTGGGAATAATTACAGGTGAATGGTGAGGTCATAGGAGAGAGGGGGATAGTCGTATTATGTGAATCTCTCTCTCTCTCTCTCTCTCTCTCTCTCTCTCTCTCTCTCTCTCTCTCACACACACACACACACACACACACACACACACACACACACACACACACACACACACACACACACACAAAGATTTTTTTTATTTTCTCTTTTCTTTGCGTTCCTTGCTACTACATCACACAATATACTTCTGAATGTACTGTACGGTAATTACAGTACATACTCCTACAAACATGGAAAGACAGTACAGTCGCGGTCAGTAGCTCCTTTGCATCGTCTGGAATTCGTGTCGGAAGCTAATGATGTCTTACTGATCACTCGAAATTTTAAAATCAGTTTCATCTAACCCTTTGAAGGTTTAAGGATGTGAAATTTTGCAAGAGTACTCCAGAAGAATTAAGGGCAAATGTCAGGCCTACACGCTTGGTGGCATTACACAGAGGGATGATTTCTATACCCCTTTCACTCCAACATGGCCTAAAATTTCCCACTCTCCGTCTTGAATACTGAGTTGTAACGAGAGATTAACAATAGGATGTAGTGGTAGTCTTGAAGAAGTGCCATGGAAAGGATGTACAGCCACAGTCTTGCTCTGCCATCGTGCTATGTGGAATAAGCTGCAAAAGGACAAAAATCTAGGCCAAGTTAAGGTGAAAGCACTATAGCCGCGTCACGGACATAAGGACCTGAGCGCGCAAGGGACCTGGCCATCTCCCCTTGCTGAATACTTGACCCACTAGTCCACCAGGCGTCATGATGAACTAATTACGGTCATCAAGAAAGTTAGTTGGAGTCTCGCTTCATTAGGTGGGGAGCTCAGAAGTGTAAATGAAGGAATGCATAAGATACTTTTCAACTTTTTTGCAGTTCTTTATGCCACTCCTAACCGCAGTACAATCAACCAAAAAAGTATTGCACACCTGGGGAATAGATGCTTGTGAAATGAGCGAGTTTGGCAGACGCACGTGAGTCTCTTAATATATGTCCTCAAAAAATATGTGAGATGTGTGTGTCCCCAAGGCTGCTGCATGCTCGACTGTGCACTGTGTGTGTGTGTGTGTGTGTGTGTGTGTGTGTGTTTGGCGATTTATCCGATTTCGAGTCGTAATAATTAACAAGGACAATATTTGCACTTATAATTACAGGGTGCCTCATGTATCACAGTGCATCGTCCGTGTTTCTAAATGATTTGTCTGTCTACCTATTTATAGCCGGACGCCTTAATCCCGTAAGGGGTGGCCACATACAAATCGCCTCCATATCGGCCTGTCCCCCGCCATTTCTCTGCCCTCCTCCCAGCTCACACACCCCTCTCTCATATATCTCTCCACTCCATCCCCCCATCTCATTCTCGGTCTCCTCCTTCCTCTCTCCCCCACCACCTCACTCACATACACTCTCCTCATTAGTCTCTCCCTGTCCATCCTCTCCACTTGGCCATACCACCTCATTGTGTTTTCCGAACTTTAGCATTCTATCGCATCCACATCCACACCACCACCCTCCTTCACCTCCATATTTGTGTCACTCCTTGTAACTCCACATGCTTCTCTCAAATAACTCATTTCCGCTGCTCTCACTCTTGACTTGTGTCCATCCAACAAGGTCCGAGCTTCGCCTCCATACGTTAGAGTTTGTATCACAGTGCTCTAATGGAGCGACTTCTTACTTCCATGCTCACTTCCCTATTCGTTATCACTGCTTTCAAAGAACCAGCAACCTTCCTTCCTTGTTGTACCCTTCCAAGCACTTCATCATCTAAACATCCATCCTTATTCATCACACTACCCAAGTACGTAAATGCACCCACATTATCCATATCCACGTCATCCAACCTCACTTAACATTCAGTGACTCAATATCTCTCCTCGATAAAGATGACGTCACTGAATGATACTTGGGGTAAGATGGCCGATGCATCTAGTTGGCTGTACGTTTATGTAGCCTCTGTATCCATCCAGATTATTTTCTCTTCAAACTTCAGCCTACAGCCGTGCAAGTCCAACTGTTACAGATTTTTTTGTATGGATGGAGGACACCTGTAAGCTAATGTATGGAAGTTTTTTTTAATATGATTTTCCTTCCTCTATTCATCATAATAGAGAGAGAGAGAGAGAGAGAGAGAGAGAGAGAGTAATGAAAAACCAGTGAAGTAATAAAAAAAGTAAGTAAATATAAGTAAATGAAGGTTAATTGGCAAAAATAGACGCCTACCTTGTTTAGCAGTGAAGGAGGCTGGCATCATGGGCCATGTTAGGAGAAGGCCGTATCGACTTGAGGGGACAGTGCCAGGGTGAGGGGGACAATGCCAGGGTGAGGGGGACAGTGTCTGGGTGAGGGGGACAGTGCCAGGGTGAGGGGGACAGTGCCAGGGTGAGGGGGACAGTGTCAGGGTGAGGGGGACAGTGTCAGGGTGAGGGGGACAGTGCCAGGGTGTGGGGTGAGGGGACAGTGTCAGGGTGAGGGGTACAGTACCAGAGTAAGGGTGACAGTGCCAGGGTGAGGGGTACAGTGCTCAGGTGAGGGGGACAGTGCCAGGGTGTGGGGTGAGGGGACAGTGCTAGGGTGTAGGGTGAGGGGAACAGTTCCAGGGTGAGGGGTGAGGGGGACAGTTCCAGGGTGAGGGGTGAGGAGGACAATGCTAGGGTGTAGGGGACAGTGCCAGGGTGTGGGGTAAGGGGGACAGTGCCAGGGTGTAGGGTGAGGGGGACAGTGCCAGGGTGAGGGATGACAAAGGCAGTACCAGAGTGAGGGGTAGAGACAGTGCCAGGGTTTGGGGTGAGGGGGAGAGTGCCAGGATGAAGGGGGACTCAGGTGAGGGGGGAACAGTCCCAAGGTGAGGGATGAGGGGTGAGGGGGGTCTGTCAGGGTGAGACAAGACAGTAGCAGGTTGAGGGTGAAGAGAGCCTTGGTGATAGGCGAAAGAGAGATTGCAGGGTGAGGGGCCAAGGGTGCAGTGCCAGGATCAGGAATCAGTGTCAGGATGGAAGGGTGAGGAGGACACACTGCATGAGGGTCAGTAATGTTAGGGTGAAGGGAATAGTGCCAGGGTGAGGGTGTCAGAGTGAGGATGACAGTTGCTGGGTGGAGGATGAGGGAGACAGTACTAGGGTGAAGGTGGCACGAAGGATGAGGGAGGACACTGTCAGGGTGATGGGTGAACTGGATTGTTAAGGTGAAGCAGACAGTGCCAGGGTGAGGAAAGGCAGTGCTTGGGTGAGAGAGATAGTCAGAGTGAAGTGTGACAGTGCTGGGGTTAGGGAGACTGCTAGGGTGAAGGGGACAGTGCCAAGTTGAGGGCAACAGTGCCAGGGTGAGGGGAACTCTGAGTGAAGGGGCAGTGCCAGGGTAGGGAGACTGTCAGGGTGAGGGAGACAGTGCCAGGGTGAGGGAGTACAGTGTCATGGTGAGGGAAACAGTGCCAAAGTGAGGAGGAACAGTGCAGGGTGAGGGGACAGTGCCAGGGTGAAGGAACAGTGCCAGAGTGAGGGGGAACAGATCCAGTGTGAAGGTGACAATGCCAGAGTTAGGGGGACAGTGCTAGGGTGAGGAGGCAGTGCTAGGGGGAGGGGGACAGTGCTAGGACGTGGAGGTGCAGTGCTAGGGTGAGGTGGACAGTGCGAGGGTGAGGGGAACAGTGCAAGGGTGAGGGGAACAGTGCTAGGGTGAGGGGGACAGTGCTAGGGTGAGGGGGACAGTGCCAGGGTGAGGGGGACAGTGCCAAGATGAGGGGGACAGTGCAAGGGTGAGGGGGGACAGTGCCAAGATGAGGGGGACAGTGCTAGGGTGAGCGGGACAGTGCCAAGGTGAGGGGGACAGTGCCAAGGTGAGGGGGACAGTACCAGGGTGAGGGGGACAATGCCAGGAACCAGCCAGCACCACCAGAGCAACACAACTGGCACTCCACCCGCCCTGACCCTCCTTCCTGTTAGCCATGCACCCCTCACCCCCCCTTCCCCTACCCCCCACCCCCTCTCCGTCACCATTAACTTCCCTAAACCCCTCCTCCCCCCCCATAAACCCCACACCATTAACCCTTTCCCTGGCGACCAACCCTCCCCTCCCCTCACCCCCATTGTGACCCCCCCCCTGACTCTCTCTCTCTCTCTCTCTCTCTCACGTTCCTGTTTTTTTTCCTCTTATTCCTCCCCATCCTTCTCCCTTTCCTCCTTCTCTTCTTCTTTCTCATCATTTCCCTCTTCCCCTGATTCTTCCATTACCTCTTCCTTGTCTTATTTTCCAGTTTGATCTCTCTTCTTATCTCTCTTCTCTCATTTTCTTTCCCTACAATTTTCTTTCCTCTGCATTCGTGTTCCCCCCTTTTTTTGTCCCTCTCTCCCTTTCCCTTCGTCCGTATTATCGTCTCTTCATCCTATTCTCCCTTCCATTTCCTTTCTCCTCCATGTCTTCCATTTTTCTCTATCGCTTCTTTCCATTTTTCTCTCTTCCTTATCATCCCTTCTTTCTCTAAGCTCGTCTTAATCCCCTCCCCTTCTCTCCCCTTTCCGCTTCCCCTCCCTCCTCTCCCCTCTTCTCCCCTCTTCCTTCTCTCCTCTCCCCTCCGTCCTCTTCCCTTCCCCCTTACCCTCCCCTCATTCTAATCTGGCGAACCCCCTTTCCTCCCTCCCATTTTTCATTCCTCCCCTTTCTTCCTCTAATCCCCTTCTGCTCATTTTTTCCTCTTTTTTTTCCCCTCCCTCCAGTGCGCCTTCTTTCCTTCCTCCCTCTCTCAGTTCTTCCATTTCTCCAATCGCTCATCAGTTTTTCAGTTTCTCTCCCTTTCACTCTCTCTGTTTCTCTCTTTCTTCTTCTCCCATACATTTACCATCCTACTTTCCTTTTCCTCCAGATTTTCTTTATTTTTCCTCTGCACCCTCTCTTTCTCTCCCTTTTTTTCTTCCTCTCTCCCTCCGTACCTCCCCCTCTCCATCCACTCACTCACTCACTCACTCACTGTCTTGATTGTCCTTCCTTCCATCCATTCCATACTTTTTCACTCCTTACTTCTTTCTCAACTTTCTTCCATCCCTCCTCCTCTCTTTCTTTCTTCCTGTTTCACTTCCTCTCTCCCTGCTCTGCCTTTCCTCCCAACCATACTTCCTCTTTCCTTCACTCTCGCTCCTTCCTTCACTTCTTTCTCCCTCTCCCTCTCTCTCTCGGTCTTTTTCTCTCCCCCCCCACTTCTCTCCCCCCGTCTCTTTCCATTTCCTACTAGTTCCCCCCCCCCTCCCACAGGTCATCTCTCCCTATGCTCATACATACACCCCTTCTCCTCCTCTCCAGTCACTTACCCTCCACCTGTTCACTTTTCCTTCCACTCAGCCACGTCTCCACCCACTATCCCGCCCTCGATTCCACCCACCAAGACAGCCACTCCACCCACTCACTCTCACTCATTCCCTTTCCACTCGTTGGCTCATTTACTCACATACTCACCTTCCTTTCCTCCGCCTTCCTCACCCCTCCACTTTTCCACCTCCTCACCTATCCACTCTCCCCCCATCCATCTCCCCTTCACCCTATCCTCCACATTCAAACAGCCACACCCACTCCCCCACCCTCCACATCCCCACCCACCCACCCTCCCTGGCTCCCCGCCCTTAAACTCCACCCTGACCAGACAATGCTAAATGATTCTCTCTCTCTCTCTCTCTCTCTCTCTCTCTCTCTCTCTCTCTCTCTCTCTCTCTCTCTCTCTCTCTCTCTCTCTCTCACACACACACACACACACACACACACACACACACACACACAGCCCTTAACCTCTTCAATCCGATGACGCAACAGACGATTGTATCCTCACAACCCCTTCACTGCGGGAGGTCTGCCTTAACTCCTTCATTCCGGTGACTTATTTTCTATTTTTTTCCTGTCTGTTCAGTAGTTGAGATCACTGCCAGTGCTGAAGAAAACCGTCTGAATATAGAACAGGAGGGTTAACGTGACTAAAATCGTCTGGTCGTAGCGAGAATGGTATAAGGAAGGCGCCGTCATCCTGGAGGGGTTGGTTGAGACAAACCTCCTACCCTCCCCCTGTACACACACACACACACACACACACACAAACCACCAGCAGAGCGACAATATCTCCCCTCCCTCCACCCCCTCCCCTATTCCTCCTTCCCCTCCCCCTCCTCTGCACCGGAACCACGGACGGAAGGGACCGGAAGTAAGAGCATCGGCCTTGGATGTCAACAGCAGGGCGGATGTCAGGCAGGAAGTGTGTGTGCTAGCTCTCTCTCTCTCTCTCTCTCTCTCTCTCCCTCTCCCTCTCTCATGTTGCCATATTTTCACTCATCTTCGTATCATCCGACATTTTATTTCAGTATTATTCATTATTTTCGTTTCTCATCCCTTTTTTCATCCTTGCTGTCTCTCTCTCTCTCTCTCTCTCTCTCTCTCTCTCTCATTTTTATTCATTACTAGGTCTCTCATATTTTATCTTTCATTTTCACATTACCAGTCCTTTGTCCAACTTTTCCTTCGTTCAGTGTCTGCCACAAATATCATTCAGATTCTCTCACACTTCTTTGTTATTCTGACGCAGTGTTCTTTTTTCTTTGTTTCATACTGTCATCTGGTCACTCTACACTCTAGCAGTCTCGAGTCAGCGTTGTCATACATCACGCCTTTTCACTCTTAAGACGTCCCCAACTCCCACCAAATCAATGCAGCTCTATCGTTATTTATTTTTACTTTAGATTATTGTTGTTATTCAGCTGTCAGTCGCCTTCTCTTGCCGTAAAAGTGGATTACCTGGTTGTGATGATTAAGGAACGTCTTGAACGGGATTGCGGGGTTTTATTTTGGTGTTCAGGGTTGCCTTTCGAAATTAGTGTGTTCTGAGACTGGCTGTGGGCCTTGGCAACCCGTTCTCTAGTGCCCAGTACTCTTCCTAGGCACCACCAGATGGCCGACACTTTCTCATGTCATCGCTTGGACAATAACAGCGAACCGTCCATATTGAATTCTGCTTGACTTGCCTCATTCAGGACTGGTGTTATATGTGTGTGTGTGTGTGTGTGTGTGTGTGTGTGTGTGTGTGTGTGTGTGTTAATAGTGGATCTCGTGACGAATCAGGGAACGCTTTCAGCCCCTTTAATCCTGTGATGTGGTTTGCTGTTGTTTTCTTGCCAGCTCCAGACGATTTTATGCACCTTAGGACAGGCTTTCAGAAATGGAGAAGTTAAATACTGCCTTCCTTAACTACGTCATTGTAACAGTTCTCCTATAACCTGAGTAAAATCGTCTAGTGATAGTAAGAATAGCAGCAGTAGTAGTAGTAGTTGTTGTAGTCGTCGTAGTAGTAGTAGTAGTTGTAGCAGTAGTACCGTAGTAGTAGTGGTAGTAGTTGTTGTTGTAGCCCCAGGTTCATCTGTAGTGTGAACCCAGTGGATTGCAGGCTTAAGCTGCCCTCATCCTGCAGTCCACCATATTCCTGTTGGGGGATAGGGAGGGAGATGAAGGACGTTTGCATAACCAGGCAGTGAGGCCATCTGGTTATGTCGGCACCACCCCATGAAGGCGTCCCTCTCCACCACCTGTAGCAAGAGGAAAAGGAAGAATACGTCATTCGATTAAGGTGGTTCATGAAAGTCAAATCCTCCCCACCTGAGTCTGGATCGCCCTGGTGAACTTATGGGCAGCGGTCCTCGGTGTGCCTGTGTGGGCAACGTGTGGTTATGGGGCAGGGATTGGTGGATTTTTTTTGTTTTTTTTTACGTTTATGTACGACTGATTTTTTTGTGTACGTGTGTATGGTAAAGGCTCGGTTTTTCTGTTGTGTGTGTGTGTGTGTGTGTGTGTGTGTGTGTGTGTGTGTGTGTGTGTGTGTGTGTGTGTGTGTGTCTTTCCTGCACCCATAGCAAAGGCCAGATGCAGTTTGTCCCTAACTTTTTCACTGACTTATTGAGGCACTCTGTATTATTGAAGTATGGGATTCAGATCATATGTGGGGGCAGGGGTGTTAGAAATTTAACAATGTTTTACACAGTGATAGACCTTCACCTGCTCGAGTTTTAGGCGGAGTGGGGCCCCCCAATGGCTGCCCCCGCGGGGAAGTGGGCGGACGGCCGTGCGGGTCCCGGCCAGTGCCACTATGCACGATCGTTATTTCTTTCTTTCTTTCTTTTGCCAAGGTACACGAAATTTGACAGAGTGGTAGACCTCTACCTGTGCCAGGTTTGTGGCAAGGTGGGACGTCCGAGGGCCTCCTGTGTCCTGGACAACGCCAGTATGCACGTACATATCGGAGTTTTATATAGGAAAACTAAATTTGGCACAGTAGTAGATCTCCACCAGGACCAGGTTTTCAGCAGTGTGAAACTCTCCCATCCTCCAGGTGGGTTAGCGTCATTACTGTTATTATTATTATTATTTTTTTTTTTTTTAAATCATGGAGCACAGAAATTTTCACAGTGTAAAACTTTCACCCGAACCAGGTTTTAAACAGGGTAGCATCCCTGAGGGGGGAGGGGAGAGGCGGCCCCTGCATGACCTCTTCCTGGTCCCATTGTTAGGCAGAGTGAGACTTTCGTGTCCCGAACACGGCGCGGCCCCCGCGGGGAGAACCTCGCCGTTGTGCACTCTTTTTTTTTTTTTTTTTTCTGGAAAAGCGAAATTTGGGTATTGGTAGACCTCCACCTAAACCAGGTTTTAGCCAGAGTGGGGGCTGTACGGGTTGCTCCCCCCTGATTAATTCTTTCCCCTGTAGAATACTGCATGGGTGGGTAAGGCTATCATAGGTGTCCTTTGTCTTGTAACGCTTGTGTATTTACTGCTAAAATGTTCGTACCCGCCATGCTGAAAGTTTTTTTTAATAGTGTAATTAGGCCTTGTTATAAAAACATTATCCTCAGTAAAGCAGCTTGTACGCCACCCTGATCATGTATAAAAAGCTTACCTGGATGCTACACAGTACCCATATCTCTCTCTCTCTCTCTCTAACACACACACACACACACACACACACACACACACACACACACACACACACACACACACACACACACACACACACACACACACACACACACACACACACACACACACACACACACACACACACACACACACACCTTTTCCCTCCTCCTCCTCCTCCTATTTTTTCCCTTCGTCCCCTTTTTTCTGCTCCAGCTCCACTCCACCCCTGAACATCCACACCGTGAACTTTCCACGCTGTGTCAGACGCACCGTTAACTCAACGTACCCGTACATGTTGTGCCTTAGTTATTATTTCATTATTCATTTTACTTTATTACTTTCTCTTTCAGGTCATTCGAACTGGTAGCTTATATATAAAATATTATAGGATGTAACTTTTCCTTTCAATCTTTCCTATGAAATTTCCATTTCGGTTTTTCTCACTTTTTCGTGCCAGTTTTAACTAGAGGGTTTGGAGGCGGGGGGAGCCTTCTTGCTTTACTATCCTTATCCGTCAACATGTTTATTTTTTATCCTGGAAAAGCGAATTTTGGATGTTGGTAGACCTCCCCCTAAACCATAAGGTCTGTTGCTGTTTGCCTTCCTTTGTACTCCTTTGTACATTCTGTCTTCTCTCCTCCCTGCCCTCTGTCTTTTTCCCTCTCTTCTCTTTCCCTCCCCTCCTTTCTCCTCTCCCTTCTTCTCAATTTTCTTGCCTCTTTCCTGTTTTGTTCCATCTCTTCCTTCCCCCTCTATTTTCACCCAACTCTCTCCCCTCTTCCATCTCATTTTGTTCTTTCTTCTCTCTCTCTCTCTCTGCCCCCCCCCTCTCTCTCTCTCTCTCTCTCTCTCTCTCTCTCTCTCTCTCTCTCTCTCCATTCCCATGTCTTCTCATTCTTCCCTCCTTTCTCACTCTCTTCTCCCCTCTCCCCTCCTTTCTCCCCTGTGCCGTGCCATCACCTGATTATCGTTCCCTTATGCCCTGATGGTAGTCTCTCTCTCTCTCTCTCTCTCTCTCTCTCTCTCTCTCGTACTCTGAGTGTTTGTCGTTGTGTCTGTTTACCTCTGTCTTCCTCCTCTTCCCTCTTTCAATCTTTCCTCCACTCTTCCACCTCCCGTCTTTCCTCTCCACTCTCTTCTTCTCCTGGATCTTTCCTCCACTCTTCCACCTCCCTACTTTCCTTCCCATTCTCTTCGTCCCCTGGCTCATCTTCCACTTTCATAGTCAATCCTATTTCCTCCTCCTTCCCACTTCCCACTCCATACCGCACCTCCCTTCTTTCACCTCACCTCACCTCATTTCACTTCCTCCTCATCTCTCTCACGTCACTTCTTCTCCTCACCCACCTTAATTCACTTCTCCCTCCTTACCTTCTCCTCTCTTTTTCTCACCTCACTTCATTGCTTCCTCACCTCACCATTATCGCCTCACCTTTTCCCATCTCATATCTCATCCCTAGCCTCACTTTACCTCACTTCACCTCATCTCTCCCTCCCTCTTCTCATCCCACTTCACTTCTTCATCTCACTTTCTTTTTTTTTTATCTTACATCTTCCTTTCGTCGTCTCATCTCCCTCACGTCACTTCACCTCATCTCCCTCTCACCATCCTCATTTCCCATCTCTTGCTTTGCTTTCGTTATCTTTCGGGCCCTTCCCTTCCCTTCCCGTTCCTCTCCTTTCCATTTCTTCCCTTCTCATCCCTTTCCTCTGTTTTCCTTTCCTTCCCTTCCCTTCCTTTCCCTTCACTTCCCTTCCCTTCCCTTCCCTCTCCTTTCCCTTTCTTCCCATCTCTTTCCTCTGTTTTCCTCATCTTCCCTTCCCTTCCCATCTCTTTCTCATTTCTCCTTCGTTGTTTCATTCTCCTTCCCACTCCTTCTTTCTTACATCCTTTGTTCCCTTCCCTTCTTTCTGGCCCATCCCATGCCGTCCCATCCATTTCTATTCCCTTTGCATTCTTTCTTTCTTGCCCCTTCCTTCGTCTTATCTCACCTTTTCCTCTCCGTTCCCTTCACAGCCCTTCTTTTCCTTTCTCTCCCCTCCCCTCCCCACCCCGCCCTTCCCCTCCCCTCTCCTCCCCTCCCCTCTCCTCCCCTCCCTCTGCGCTCATTTGCACAACTTCCTTCACTTCCTCTCACTCTTTCTTCTCAGTTGCATTTCCTCTTTCTTCGTCCCCTGCTCCTCCACTACTCTTTTATCTTTACTCTCTCTCTCTCTCTCTCTCTCTCTCACACACACACACACACACACACACACACACACACACACACACACACACACACACACACACACACACACACACACATTTTCTTATACTCTTTACACATTTTTTTCACTATTCTTGGGCCAACTAATCGATAAATTCCATGAGAGAGAGATAGAGAGAAAGAGAGAGAGAATTTTCATAACTGACGTCCTATTCGCTGTTTTCTTGTCCTGTCCAATCAGTTCAATTCCCTGTAGGAGAGAATTTTTGGACTTTAGAATTTTTGGACTTTTAGAATTTTTGGACTTTTAGAATTTTTGGACTTTAGAATTTTTGGACATTAGAATTTTTGGACTTTTAGAATTTTTGGACATTAGAATTTTTGGACTTTTAGAATTTTTGGACATTAGAATTTTTGGACTTTTAGAATTTTTGGACATTAGAATTTTTGGACATTAGAATTTTTGGACTTTTAGAATTTTTGGACATTAGAATTTTTGGACTTTTAGAATTTTTGGACATTAGAATTTTTGGACTTTTAGAATTTTTGGACATTAGAATTTTTGGACTTTTAGAATTTTTGGACATTAGAATTTTTGGACTTTTAGAATTTTTGGACATTAGAATTTTTGGACTTTTAGAATTTTTGGACATTAGAATTTTTGGACTTTTAGAATTTTTGGACTTTTAGAATTTTTGGACATTAGAATTTTTGGACTTTTAGAATTTTTGGACATTAGAATTTGTTGACTTGGAACTTTTGGACTTCAGAATAGTTGGACTTTAGAATTTTTGGACTTTTAGGATTTTTTTGTTTCAGAATTTTGGGGCTTCACAATTTTTGGACTTTCAGAATTTTTGGATAATTTGTGGATAATTTTTGGACTCAGAATTTTTTTACTTCAGAGATTTTGATATTTAGAATTTTTTGAATGGGGGGGCGGGTCAACCATAGCCCCCAACCCACTTAACCCTTTCAGTCCAATGACCTTTTTTCTTACATTATTCTTCCTTCAGACGATTTTTTTTTATCTCAATCGGGGTAGGATTTCTTTACTCTTTTCACTCTAACGTGGCCCAGATTTTTTTTATTGTCCTTCTGCAGCTTATTTCTCGTAGCTCAGTGGCAGAATAAGATAATACTACGGCTCTACATCCTTTCCATAGCACTTCTTCGTGACTAGCGGCGTAATCTAGTGCTAATCTCTATGCTACACCAGATTTCGAGATGGAGGGAGGTGGCAATTTTTAGGCCAAGTTAGCGTGAAAGGAGTATAGGTGTGAAAGGGTTAATGAAGCTTGTATCCAACCCCTCCATGTTAAAAAAAATATATAAATGAAATCGTCTGGAAGCATCGAGAATAAAGGGAAAATAGGGCAGCAGATTGTGTGTGTGTGTGTGTGTGTGTGTGTGTGTGTGTGTGTGTGTGTGTGTGTGTGATATTCCTGCTAACGCCAGACGATTTTATTCAGCTGAGAGAGACAGACAGACAGACAGAGACAGAGACAGAGAGATTCATAGCAGCCTAAGAATGCTTGCTTTTATTGTCGCCATTAACTCTTGCCTAATATTGACAACCCCTTTTCTTTTTTTTTAATTTCAGGTAAGATCAGACGCTTTTCTTCAGGTGAGATTGGGTTATAGGAGTCCTGGGTTTACCTGAACAGCACTGGAGGTCTTCCCATTGTGATTATCAGCTTACTGGTACCTATAATTCCCAGGTAAGCAGTAGGTGAGGATTAAGAGCTGAGTATATTTATTTTTTCTGTGTCTGTCCATCTATCAATCCGCGTTTACCTATGTCTGTCATCTCTGTCTGTCTGTCTGTCTGTGTTTGTCTATATATCTATCTATCTGGCTGTCTGAATATTTACCCATCATTTTATCTGTGTCTATCTGAATGTACCTATTTATATTTAACTACCACATCTTTCCATCTACGCCTTCATCTTCCCATCTACTCCTTCATCTTCCCATCCACTCCTTCATTTTCCCATCTACTCCTTCATCTTCCCATCCACTCCTTCATCTCCCCATCCACTCCTTCATCTTCCCATCCACTCCTTCATCTTCCCATCCACTCCATCTCCCCATCCACTCCTTCATCTTCCCATCCACTCCTTCATCTTCCCATCTACTCCTTCATCTCCCCATCTACTCCTTCTTCCCCATCTACTCCTTCATCTCCCCATCCACTCCTTCATCTTCCCATCTACTCCTTCATCTCCCCATCCACTCCTTCATCTTCCCATCCACTCCTTCATCTTCCCATCTACTTCTTCATCTTCCCATCACTCCTTCATCTCCCCATCCACTCCTTCATCTTTCCATCCACTCCTTCATCTCCCCATCCACTCTTCATCTCCCAATCCACTCTTCATCTTTCCATCCACTCCTTCATCTCCCCATCCACTCCTTCATCATCCCATCTACTCCTTCATCTTCCCATCCAGTCCTTCATCTACCCATCCAGTCCTTCATCTCCCCATCCACTCCTTCATCTCCCCATCCACTCCTTCATCATCCCATCTACTCCTTCATCTTCCCATCACTCCTTCATCTTCCCATCACTCCTTCATCTCCCCATCCACTCCTTCATCTCCCCATCCACTCCTTCATCTTCCCATCTACTTCTTCATCTTCCCTCACTCACTGGTAGGTTGTAATGATGAGTGAGTGAGTGATCGGCTCATTTTAATTAACATTCTCTTTTTATGGCTTCTCTTTTGTGTGTGTGGGTGTGTGTGTGTGTGTGTGTGTGTGTGTGTGTGGGTGTGGGTGGGTGGGTGGGTGTATTTCTGGATCATACTGAGCTTATTAGTACTGGGAGATTGGGTTATAACGATGATGATGATGATGTACATAATGGTGATGATTATTATGATGATGGTGTAGATAATGGTGATGATGATTATGGTGATAATGTTGATTATGATGATAGTAATTTTGATGTTAACGAAATTGATGATGATGGTGGTGGTGGTGGTGGTATTTTTGGTGTTAACGAAATTATTGATGATGATGGTGGTGGTGATGGTGGTGATGATGATGATGATGATGATGATGATGGTAAATTTGGTGTTAACGAAATTATTGATCATGATGATGATGATAATGATGATGATGATGGTGGTGGTGATGGTGGTGGTTCCTTGCTGTTCCTCCTTAATTACACACACACACACACACACACACTTTTACGAATACTCCTTCTTGCGTCACCTCCCCTTCCTTATCTCTTCCCCCTCCTCTTATCTCCTCTTCCTGTTCTTCCTCTCTTCCTCGTGCTCTAAGGCTTCCTTTTTTCCTATTTCTTAATCTTCCTATTTACGATTTTTTTTGTAGTTTAAGGAAGAGTCTGCTTGTATAGGGGCTAATGAAGGCTATATATATAAGTCAGTTTTGGAAAATCTCTTTAAAAAATGAAAAGCAAAAGTAACTAGAAGCTTTCCAAGGGGGAATCACACCAGTCGCGAGCCAATACATATCTAGCGCGGCCTGGAATATGACCTTGACCTTGACCGACTTTCATCAATTTCGAATTCGAAGATTTTCATCCCTGCTACACACCGGTGATGTTTTGTGATGATATCTTGAGCGGTTGCGAAGGTATCTTGCCAACAGACACACAGACAAACTGAGAACAATACCAGCTTCGTTATCGCCGCCGGTAACAAAAGACGTGACCGGGGTGAAAGGCCCTTATTTTCGTCGGTTAAGGAAGCTCCCAAACACCTCCTCCTCAGCGATTTCTTCTTTTGGAGATGAGTGGTTAATATCATATTTTGTACGGTATAAAGATTGTGGCGATAGTGGAAAGATTTATGTAACGCAGAAGAGGACCGTAAGGTATAATAGGTAAAATAAATCGCATAGGAAAAGGTTTTACGGCATGGTAGGTCAGGTCTGGTGTTCCGGGTAAGCCAGATTTTTTTTTTTTTTTTTTTTTTTTTGTGCGCCATAGGAGCCTGAAGAGGACAGTAAGGTGCAAATGAACAAAATAAGTCGCTGATGAAAAGGTGTTAGGTGCAGTGTATGGTCAGGTCAGGTTAGGTAAGCCAGATGTTTTTTTTATTTTGAAGAGTGAGTCATAGGAGCCTCAGAGTAAGTCGGTAAGGAAAGGGTATTAGGGAGTCTTCGTAGATGTTGAAAATACCGGCTTTCATTGTCTTCCCTACCAGAGAGAGAGAGAGAGGGACAGACAGACAGACAGACAGACAGAGAGAGGGAGAGAGAGAGAGATGAGAGGAGGGGAAAGGAATAAGAAGGGGAAAGAGGTGATAAAAGGAGTAATGGTAAGAATGAGGGAGAGAGAGAGAAGAGAGAAGGTAAGGAAAACGAGAGAGAGAGAGAGAGAGAGAGCAGCGTTGACCACTTGACTCCAAGACTAGGCCGACTTGAGACGGGGCAAACAAACGGAGAAAGAGAGGCTAAGGAAACGAGGTGAAGTGATGCGTGAGAGAGAGAGAGAGAGAGAGAGAGATGGGGAGGGGCAGGCGAGGGCATAGAAGAGGGGGAGGGAGGATAATACGAGAAAGGGAGGGGAGGGAGAAAAGGGTAGGAATAGGGAGGAGGGAAGAGCAAGAAGGGAGAAAAAAGTGCAGAGCAGAGGGAGGAACAAATGGAGGAAGAAGCTGTGTTGTTTTGGAGGAGGAGGGAGAGGAGGAGGGGGGGGTGAGAGAAAGGCAGGTGGGAAGGAAAGACGAGAGGGGGAGAGGGAAAAGGAAGGTAGGGGAGGAAAGAGGAGGGGTAGAGAGAAAGTTAGGGAAGAACAAAGGAAAGGGGAAGGAAGTGGAGGGGAGAAAAGGGGGGTAGGAAGAGAGAGTTGGGGATAGGAAGGGAGGAGAACGAGATAGGGAGAAAGTGAAGGTAATAAGGAGGAGGAGGGAGGGAGAAAGGTAGTGGAATGGATAGATGGAGGGTAGGAGGAGGAGGAGAGTGAGGTGGAAGGGGAAGGAATTGGGCGGTTGTGTGTGTGAGAGAGAGAGAGAGAGAGAGAGGGGGGGAGAGAGGCCATGGTATGGGAAGGAACACAAAGAGGGAAGTGGGAAAGAAGGGAGCCAGGAGCCAAAAAAGGAAGAAGAGGGAGTTAAGGGACAGGAAGGAATAGGGAGATACACTCGGAAAGGAAGTGGAAGGGGCGAACGAAAAGGGAAGGGGAAAGGGAGGGGGTGAGAGGAAGGGAAGGGAGTTTGGAAAAAGTTGGGTATACGGAACGGGAGCGAATAAGAGGGTGGGAAGGGAGTGAGATCGTCAGGGGAATGGAAGCAAGGGGAGTGGGGAGGGAAGGGGAGAGAAGTACGGATCGAAGAGGGAGGAATAAAAGGGGGCAAGGAGGGGAGGGAAAATTGACCTGGGAGGGAGATAGGGACGGGAATCGTGGGGAGGGGGGTGGCTTGGGTAGGAAGGTAGGGAATAGAAAGAGCGTGAAGGAGAAAGGAAAACAGAGGTAATGAGGAGAGAGATTTGGAGGAGGATGAGTGTAGAGAGAAAGAGGAATAAGAGGGAAAGAGGAAGAAAGAGGTACTCATGTAAGAGGAGGATTAATGGGGAGAGAGCAGACAGGGGTTGGAAAAGAGGGGAGTAGTCAGATACTCTATGAAGATGGCTAGTGGAAGGGATGATGAAAGAGCAGAGGGGAAGAATGGAGGTAGTGGGAGAGGGATGGGGAGCGAAGAGGGAGCATGGAGTTCCAGGGATAGACGTAAAGAAGGGGTTGGAGGAGAAGGGAGGAGAGTGATACAGAGATATGGAAGGGGAAGGAAACAAAGAAGGGAAGAGGGGAGGGGGAAGCGAAGGGTGCAAGATGTGAAGGGAGAAAGGGAAAGGGAACTGGGAGAGAAGGATGATGAGAGAGAAGGGAAGGGAAGAGGGTCGGAAGGAGTAGAGTATGAGGAAGGCTGGATTGGCTCAGAGTAGGGGGATGTAAGGGAAGTGGAAGGGGAGGGGGCCAGGAGTAGGAAGGGGGACAGAAAGGGGGTAGAAATAAGGAGGGGGAGGGGGTAGGAGAAGGCAGGGGAGGAGGAAGGGGGGTAAGAATAGGGAGAGGGGGCAGGAGAAGGGAGGACAGTAGGATGAAGGGGTAGGAGTAGAGAGGGGAGGAGGGGAAGGGAGAGATGTAGAGGGAAGGGAGCAGTGACAGGGGGCAAGGACAGGGGGGAGAGCAAGGGGGAGCTAGGAGAGGTCAGGGGAAGAGGAGCAGAAGTAAGAAGGGAGGGAGAGGAGCAGAGGGCAGGGGAGGAGGGGCAGAAGTAAGTAGGGAGGAAGAGACGCGGAGGTAGGGAGGGAGGCAGGGGAGAGGGATGGATTGGGGATGAGGGGGGGGAAGGGGGAGGGGGGCGGGGGACTCCGGGGGCTTCCCAAGTTCTTTTCCAATCACGGAGAAATCAATTTGTTGATGGAGTGGCCGGCCCCGCTAGGAATAAAGCCCAGACTTGCCTCAGTCTTAGTCTTTTCACCTCTTTCCTAAGAACCACATTTTTTTGACAGTCTTCTTCGCTTTTTGTCATTCATTTTTCCTCCGTCGTCCTGGTACAAATTAAAGATTTTCCTTTTTCAGTCCTTCGATTTCTTATTTGCATTGCCGTTAGTCTGTCAGGTCGGCAACCCCGCCCTCTCTCACATTTTCACTTTCTTCCACAGTTTCTCACAGTTCTTCGTACTGGAGGGGAGCGGGGGGCCATTTTTCCTGCTTTTCTTTTTATGATTCGGGCAGTCACTTAGCGGTAAATATTAATTAGCGATGATAAGTGAAAATAATCAGGGGGAAAAGGATCAATAGACATCCCAGGTGAGCAGGTGGAGAGGGAGGGAGAGAGCGAGCGACTGTTTCCACATTTTATCGCCCCCTCCGACCGATGATTCTTTTTTTTTTAGTAATATTTTTGGCTAATTAAGAAGTGTAATGCTGTAATGAAGCTAATTACATATCGCCTTTGATGTCTTTCCTTGTAATTAATGGAATGGAGGAAGCGATTACGGGCAAACGTGGACAGAGATTAAGAGCAGATGATGGAGTGTTTTTGGGGAGAGGTAGAAAAAAAAAATATTGAGGGGGGAGAAAGAGAGAGAGAGAGAGAGAGAGAGAATGATGGAGTATTTTGGGGGAGAAGTAAAAAAAGAAATATATTGAGGGTAAAATGTACGAGACTGGTTGAGAGAGAGAGAGAGAGAGAGAGAGAGAATGATGGAGTATTTTTGGAGAGAGAGAAAAAAATATTGAGGGTAAATTGTAAGAGACTGGATGAGAGAGAGAGAGAGAGAGAGAGAGAGAGAGAGAGAGTATTTTTGGAGGGAGGAAAAGGAATATATATTGAGGGTGATATGTAAGAGACTGGATGAGAGAGAGAGAGAGAGAGAGAGGAGTCCATCACCACTGATCACGACCATACAGGAGTCGTAGATAGAGGAGTGGGCAGGGTCGTGGATGCGTAGTGGTCGTGGTGGTTTGGGATATTTTGTACTCTTGATATGGAGGTCGTACTATGGTCGTCTTAAGGTCAGGTAGTAGGATAAATGAAGTGGTATTGTTAGTTTAAAGAGGTGGGGTCGTAGAGGCTGGATGGGGGTCGTTGGAGGTATTTGTGGTCGTCAGGTATGGAGGTCGTACTTGATTTGGTCGTCATAAGGTAAAGAAGAAGTCGTAGTAGTGAGGTGGTTCATAGGTCGTTGCAACAAATAATGGTCGTCACATACAGGTCGTTCTCTGCTTGGGTCGTTGCCAGATGAGGGAGAATAGTAGGGATAGTCTTCAGAGGTCGTTGCGTTGGTTAATTTTGGGTCGTACTTGGTTTAGGTCGTCACAGGATCTAGACAAAGGTGAGAGGGGTTGGGGTGGTGGTCGTGGTCGTGGGTGGTGGGTGGGGGTCGTGGATGGGGTGCGTGTGTTTAAAATAGGTGCCAAAAAATTGTTACAATTTGTTTTAATTATAGTCACGCTCGTTTGCTTGTTATATTCTCTTGTTATGGTTGTGTGTGTGTGTGTGTGTGTGTGTGTGTGTGTGTGTGTGTGTGTGTGTGTGTGTGTCTCTCTCTCTCTCTCTCTCTCTCTCTCTCTCTCTCTGTCTCTCTCTCTCTCTCTCTCTCTCTCTCTGTCTGTCTGTCTGTCTCTCTCTCTCTCTCTCCGGAGGGTCGTACTCTGGATGGTCATAGCGTTAAGGAAAGAGAGTTAGGGTGGGGTGGTCCTTGACTGAGGTCGTTATAACGGTTTGTGGTCGTTATTGGAGGGGGGTCGTATGTAATTAACCCAGTGTAGGTGGTAAGGTGTAAGTCTAAGTGGTAAGGTGGAAGTGTAGGTGGTAAGGAGTAAGTGTAGGTGGTAAGGTGGCAGTGTAGGTGGTAAGGTGTAAGTCTAAGTGGTAAGGTGGAAGTGTAGGTGGTAAGGTGGCAGTGTAGGTGGTAAGGAGTAAGTGTAGGTGGTAAGGTGGCAGTGTAGGTGGTAAGGTGTAAATGAATGTGATAAGGTGTAAGTGTACGTGTTAAGGTGTAAGTGTATGTGGTAAGGTGGAAGTGTACGTGGTAAGGTGTAAGTGCGGAATTAAATTGAGAGAGAGAGAGAGAGAGAGAGAGAGAGAGAGATCCCAACACCTTGCTTACATCCGACGCAAACTTTCGGGACTATTTCAACAGCGTCTCGGATTACCAGCTGGGGTCAGACCACTTAGAGAGAGAGAGAGAGAGAGGAAAGGAGAAAAGTAAGAAAAAAAGTGGTAGGAAATTCATACGGTTTGTAAATGGAAAACTGAAGAAAAATTGGAAAAGAATCTTAGATACTACAAAAGATCGATTAAAAGGAAATTGAAAGAAGAGATAGGGGAAAAAGGTAGCTGGAAACATCAGTGAAGAAACTACAGATGGAATATAAACAGTAGAATGAGGAAGAAATAGAGAAGATTTGTGGAGGTGAAGATAGAGTGGGTTAGAAGACATAAGTGAATATAAAAGAAAGCAGGGAAACATTAAAGAAAGTAGGGAAGCATTAAAGAAAGCAGGGAAGCATTAAAGAAAGCAGGGAAGCATTAAAGAAAGCAGGGAAGCATTAAAGAAAGCAGGGAAGCATTAAAGAAAGCAGAGAAGCATTAAAGAAAGCAGGGAAGCATTAAAGAAAGCAGGGAAGCAGTAAACAGAAGCAAGAAAAAAAACA
The DNA here is from genome assembly GCF_032717465.1 of Coenobita brevimanus. Taxonomy (NCBI): domain Eukaryota; kingdom Metazoa; phylum Arthropoda; class Malacostraca; order Decapoda; family Coenobitidae; genus Coenobita; species Coenobita brevimanus. The sequence goes on from NC_136977.1 coordinate 62,774,677, forward strand.
GAGAAGCATTAAAGAAAGCAGAGAAGCGGTAAAGAAAGCAGAGAAGAAAGCAGAGGAGGTAGGTGGAGATGGGAACGAAGAAGACGTAAAATAAGGATGGGTTGACAGGAAAAATTATAAACATACAGAAGAAGCATGAAACAAGAAGGTAGAGGAGAAATTCGAGAGGATAAGGAGAGAAGAAATCAAAAGACAGGTAAAAAAAAGATGGCAGGTCAAGAGGATAGGAAGAGATCAATAGAAGAGAGGATAGGGAGAGAGAACAGGTAGTCGAGATAGGCAGGTAGAGATGGAGATAGGTAGGAAAGACAGGTAGAGGAGAAGATACATAGAGAAGAAACCAGACATAATAGGCAGAGGAGAAGTAGAGAGAGAGAGAGTAGAAACCAGACGACAGGCAGTGATGATAGGAAGCGAATTGAGGATGGATTGGAGAGACTTTGTGGGGTTTTGAGATGAAAATAGAGATGAAGGACAGAGAAGATAGAATGGTGGGGTTGGGAGTGTGGGGTAGATATAGAGATGATGGAGAAGATAGAGTGGGGTAGAAGAAGGTTGTGGGGTTATAACAAGAGAGTAGTAGATAGGATGTGGGTAGAGCAGGGTTGTGTGGTGGGGTTTGATGAGGGGCGGGATAGTAGCAGAGGTAAGAGACGATGAGGTTGTGAGGTGATGGAGTTGACGGGGGTAGGGTAATTGTAAATAGGAAGAGGTAGATTGAGGTGGTGGGAGTTGATGGGGGTCGGAAAATAACACATGACAGACGATAAACTAAGATGAGGTTAGGTGAGGTGGGGGTGGGGTTGTGGGGGGGGTTGTGTGGGGGTGGGAGGTAATAATTAGGTTGGCGCGGGTTCACAATTACCTGGCTCCCAAGTTGGACTCCTAAATTGCGCAAGTTATAAAAGTGCGCACGGCCAAGTTTCTTCATTTTCCTGTGAACGTTGATCATGACCAAGTTTGTGTGAGGAGAGGAGAGGAGATCAGAGTGGGAGAGATAAGGAGAGAGGGGGGGACGGGGAGGATAATAGGGGAGAGAGAGAGAGAGAGAGAGGGAGGGATAGGATATAAGAGGAGAAAGAGGGGGAGGGATGGAGAGGATATACGAGGAGAGAGGGAGGTACGATGAGTGATTATGGAAATGAGGAGAAGGGAGAGGTGTCAGTAAGAGATAAGAGAAAGATGAGGAGAGAGGGAGGGAAAGATGGAGGAGAATGAGAGGATGAAGGGGGAGAGAGGAGAGGAAACAAGAGGAGAGAGAGGGAGAGAGGAAGCGAGGGAAGAGATATAAAAGATAAAATGGGAGAGAGGAGCGAAGAAGGTGAAAAGAGAGAGGAGGGGAGATGAGCGAGGGGGATTGAGAAGATAGAGAGGAGGAAAAGAAATGCAGAGGAGGGAAAGATAAGAAGGTTGTGAAGGAGATAACGAGTGAGGGAGAAGGGAGATATAGATGATAAAGGAAGATGATGATGATGATGGTGATTATGATGAGGATGGTGAAGATGATAACTGTAACGATGATGACGATGGTGATTATGATGATGATGGTGAAAATGATAACGGTGACGATGATGATTAGGAGGAGGAACAGGATGATGATGATGACAACGACGATGATGATGATGATGATTATAAAGAATGGAAATTGAGGGTATACTTTATTAAATCTTCAGGTATCTACTTCTTACCTACTTCAGACGATTTCATCCAACTTGGGAAAACTCTGTCGTAGTGAAGGGATTAATTACGACTCTATTAACCCCTCCAGTTAGAGAAATCTCTCCTAAGATTAATAAAACCGTCTTGAGGTGGCAGGAAGGAAATAAAAAGTCATAGTACAGAATGGGTTAAAGTTTCCCCTAGCCTCAGTTAATAGTGAAATAGGGAGGTTAAGGCCATCCATTAGTGAAACGGGGGTTGCGGCGTCCTAAGACTTTATTGAAGCGAGTTTTTTTTTTTTTTTTTTTTTTTTTTTTTTTTTCCCCAGCCTGCTATCAAGGCCCAGCAGTGTGTGTGTGTGTGTGTGTGTGTGTGTGTGTGTGTGTGTGTGTGTGACGGTATATTGTAAGTGTACTGTAGGCTACGTAAATATTAAGGTTTCAGTGCATCTTAAGTAGTGTTGGTAATATCTTTCTTGTTATGCTTGCAAGTTCGTCAGGTTGTCTTAGCCATTATAAGAGATCCTTCATACATACATATACACCTACACACACACATGCTTACATACATAAATACACATACATACATACGCATACATGCATACTTATACATCTCTCTCTCTCTCTCTCTCTCTCTCTCTCTCTCTCTCTCTCTCTCTCTCTCTCTCTCTCTCTCTCTTTCTCTCTATCTATCTATCTATCTATCTATCTTTCTGTCTCTCTGTCTGTCTGTCTCTCTCTCTCAAAGAGCCATGTTGTTTGTTTGTTTGTCCTTCAGTCACTCCCAAACCAAGGGCCAGAAACCCCCAGACCCATATATATTCTGAATCACGGTGACCCAAGGATGGTTTTAGGGGGATCAAAATTCAGATCTGGGTCATTTGAGGCCCGGGCAACGCCGGGTACCCCTGCAGCCCAATTTTTGACATGGAGACTCACATGACCTCCAGTTCGGACATAGGACATGTGAGGTTGACTTCCGAGGTCATTTGAGGTCACTGGTCGGAGGTCATTTGAGGTCACCAGTAATACTCGCTCGAGCGACTGGACCCAGCAGCCCATTTTTGGCATGGAGACTCACGTGACCTCCAGTTCGGAGGTAGGCCATGTGAGGTTCAACTCCGAGATCATTTGAAATCACCGGTCGGAGGTCATTTGAGGTCACTGGTAATAGTAAGCAAGTACGGACAAATACTGTGCGTGAAAGCTGAAATAGAAATTTCCTGGACCTCTTATAAACCCTCTTCCAAAGCATAAGAGGTACATGGTGTTTCTGGAGTAGAAAAATTGAACTAGAACAGACAGGATTAGTGCGTTCGCGTTTTTGGCCCGGGCAACGCCGGGTATCCCTGCTAGTACATACTGTACATACATAAATGCACATACATACATACAAACATAAATACACATACATACATACATATCATCGTAGGGAAGAGGTACGGGTAATTATTATTTTTTTTTTACCTAACATCTTTCTTCTCTTCTTCCTATTCCCAGACGGTTTGATTCAGCTTACAAATTAAGCCGTCTGGAGGTGACCAGAACAGAATAACTGAAGACGCCACCACCACCACCACCACCATCATCATCATCATCATCATCATCATCATCATCATTGTTATTGTTAGCGTATTATCACCACAACCACCACCACTACCACTACCATCATCATCATCATCATCATCATCATCTCTTTCCTCGCACATTTTACTCTCAAGCATTTGCCCCCACAGCGAGGAGGGGGTGGGGGGTGGGGAGGGGAGGGGGTTGCTGTAACGGGGTGCCAGGGGATTGAATGGTTCGGCTTAGCGGGGCTGCGGGGAAATTCAACTTATGATCTAATATAGGAGGTAAGGACGCCACGTACAGACACGCTCACGCACATCTTTGCTACCTACATACGCTCACGTGTATGTATGAAGGCTTAAATTCGCACCCTAAAGCTGTTTATTTTATGTAGTCAGCACCTTTGTGTACACAGCCAGACGCACGTATCAGAAAAACGCACATACACGCACACGCACATCTTTGCTACTTATATACGCTCACGTGTATGTATGAAGGCTTAAATTCGTCCCCTAACCCTAAAGCTGTTTATTTTATGTAAACGTTATTGCGTACACAGCCAGACGCACATAACATCAGAAAAACGCACACAGAGGAACACCGCCATACACACACAATAACACATTCATACGTACATAATTTCCCTCAACTAACTTTTCACTAACTTTCACTATACTCCGTTCACCGTAACTTGACCCAGATTGTCGCGCTTTCACGGGTTGTTTTACGAAGCTCAGTGGCAGAAAAAGATGACGGTACAGCTGACCATCCCTTCCATGGCACTTCTTCGTGACTATGATCATATTCTCTTGTTACAACTGAGCATTGACGAGGGGGAGAAGGCATTCCTGAGCCAAGTTAGGGTGAAATGAGTATAGACGTAGATTTTTTTTTTTTCAGCCTGTTTATCGTAGCTCAGTGGCAGAATAGGGCAATATGTATTTTTTTTTTTTTATAAGGAAGAAGGAATCAAAGGCCAGAAGCTCTCAAGTTTGTTCCCTCCAGGAAGAAAGAAAAACAAGATAACAGAGAGCCACATTCAGGATCCGTATTCAAGATCCATACACCTTTTTCGTGGCTGGAATTGCGTTTCATTGTTAATCTTTTATTGTTCGTGGTTCAGGGTGGTGAGATGGGAATTTGACGCATATTTAGGGAGCAAGAAACACACACACACACACACACACACACACACACACACACACACACACACACACACACACACATTGCAGGCTTATAATTTCTGAGTGCAGAGAGAGAGAGAGAGAGAGAGAGAGAGAGAGAGAGAGAAAATACCGCTTTCCTGGGATTGAAGGGGTTAGCATCTTCACTACGAGGCGTCATTTCCCCAGGTGTATAATTAGTGTGGAGGCATTAGGAATACACCTGGCAGTACCTGTAAGATTTCCAACGTCTTAACTGTGTCTAATAACGCAAAGAAAATTATGTGGTGGTAAAAGAATTAAGGAGAAGAAGAGGAGGAGGAGAAGAAGAGGAGGGAGAGGAGGAGGAGGAAGAGGAGAAGAAGAGGAGGAGGAGGAGGAGGAAGAGAAGTAGAATTTAGAAGAGGAGGAGGAAGAAGAAGAGAAAGAGGACGATGAAGAAGATGAAGAGTCGAATTGGTTAGCGGTTTCCATTGTGAACTTATATCCTTTTCACTTTAACTTGGCCAGAAATTGCTCCCCCCCCCCTCTCTCTCTCTCTCTCTCTCTCTCTCTCTGGGAAGGGTTTGGGGAAGTTTGGTTGAAATTGATGGTGCCGTTTTGTGTGTGTGTGTGTGTGTGTGTGTGTGTGTGTGTGTGTGTGTGTGTGTGTGTGTGTGAATTTTTTCCAAAAAACTTCTCAAATGCGTGTGTATTTTTTTTTGTCGTTTCAAGGTTTGTTTTTTCTAAATTCAGTACGTGCCTTTTCTATATGAGTAAAGAGTTAATATTAGGCTTAGTAATAGCAAGGTGCATTAACTTTAGTGTGTAATTGTTAATTCGAATAAATATGCATATTTACTATTTTTTTCCTATTTTCCAATGTCGGGTGTAATATACCCATGTTTAGCGATGGTTACAAAAGAATATGTTTATTACTCCAGGGTTAATAACAGGACTTGTTTTTCAAAGCAAGTCAGTTATATAATGTGGTTGTGAATGAAAGTCCAGTGCTACTTAATCCTAACATGACAACCAATATACACCACATACAGTACCATACAACCATCGTATGGCTCTGAGACAGGCTTTGTGCATGAATGCACATCATAAATATCGCTTGTCATCCGTGCTCACACAGCATATGCGACGGATGTATAATACGTTCAGTCCACAGTTCACATTGGTTGATGGCAGCTGTGACTATTGAAAAACACCCGTCAGCACCTTTACCAATATGACTTTTGCGAAATTAAAGCATAAACTCTCATTTGTAATACCCCGTATCATTTCATATGGCTCTTAATACAGTATTGTAGCATACATAGATATCATACAAAGGCATACAACGTCATGTCCCCGGTATTGCCGAAAGTTGGCATGCATTATATAGTATTGATATTATTAGTATATTATTTTGGCGTATAATATAAGGGAACGGTGTCAATGCCATGTAACCTGTGTTTCCCAAAATGATGAAGCACCACACGCAATGAGGAGTCCTTCTTAGACACAATGACATAACAGTGCACATATGGTCGGAGCTTACACCAGCTTCTCCACCTGCTCCCTGAGTCACCTCGCCTAACCTCACCACCACCGTCGGGTAGAGAACAGATAATATGTGCCACTCAAGCTCGCCTTATTAAGCTATTTTGAAAATAAGCAGTCACGATACTTTATACAGGTGGGACTGCTGAACACTCTCGGTATAATTATCATATTAATTACAATAATTATCGGACAATGTCTTGTGTATGGTTTATTGTTCACTACACTAAATGACTGTTAGGATGCATACGTATTATTACAATGCGTCTGTTATTCATAGTGTTATAACTGGAACCTTAGAATCCACAGACATCAAGTGAGACTACCAACTATACACACCAGAGGCCCACTGTAGTTCAGACCTGTGGCACAAGCTCGGATTACCAAACGTGCGGAAACACATTCTACTCTTAATTTGTGTTTAGTGCTTACTTAATATCTTGCATAGTAGCTGCACAACATTTTATTCACTTCCCCTTCCCCAACCCCAACTCTTTCCCCTCTTGCCACCTGATCTGGTTCAACCCCATTACTACCCCCACCCCCCCATTAACACTGACTCCAGCCCATTCCACCCCTCTCCCCCTCTCTTTCAATCCCTCCTTTCCCCTCCCCCCACCTCGCCCTCACTAGTGCATGTTTCGAATCCACGAACTGGTACAGCGGGGCTTCACACGCCCGGGTAGGTGGATTGACAACGCTGACTGTAACAGCTGGAACTGGAGGCGGTTGTACAGTACGGCGGTCAGGTCTGTCCAGGATCATTCAGGTATAGTTTAGTGAGTCATTAAGGTCAGGTCAGGGATAAGTTTAGTGAGTCATTAAGGTCAGGTCAGGGATAAGTTTAGTGAGTCATTAAGGTCAGGTCAGGGATAAGTTTAGTGAGTCATTAAGGTCAGGTCAGGGTCATTCAGGTTCACACAGGTCATTCTCAGGTCATTTAGTGTAGTAGTTGTCAGGTCTGAACCATCCACTCAGGTCTTTCTCAGCCATTCAGGTCTTTCCCATTCACTCAGGTCTTTCCTATCAATGTAGGGGTCATCCAGCAGCAGTTAGGTCCATTCAGATATATCAGTGGAAAGTCAGGCATAATGAAGACCATCTCGTCGATTTTGGCTCCAAGTTCATTGCAGGTCAAGGCAGATCGTTCTCATTTACGTCTGTTCAGTTCCAGTAAGGTCCACTAAGCTTGTTAGGGACCTTCCCGGCTCAGTCAGGCCAGTCTAGGTCCACTCAGACCCGTCCATGGCTATGTTCATTCCCTGTGTACTTAATCGAACCCAGTCATTTCGAGGCCAGCCACATCTACTGAGGTCAACCTTGATGCATCCTGATTCCTTGTAGTTAGTGTCGGCCATATTCACACGTAAATAGGCTACATCAGTGCAGGACTGTGTAATTCAGAATACGTCTTTACAGGTCGTTTGAAGACATCAGGTCCATCAGGTCAATGTAAGTAATTATATATTGATTCAAATGATGCATGTATAAGCGTGCGCTGTAAATCAGCTATATATATATTCGGTATACAGTATGTAGGCTGTGGCAGTGAATAGATGAAACTCATTAAAAAGGAAAGAAAGAAAAAAGGAAGAATATGGAGAACTGACAAGAGTTGGTGGCAAAATATGACATTAAGCATCACGAGAAAGAAGGGGGGAGGGGGGAGGAGGACAAGGGAACAAGAATAGAAGAGTAGAAGGAAAAAGAAGCATGAGATGCACTCATTAACCTTCCCTGTGTGTGTGTGTGTGAGAGAGAGAGAGAGAGAGAGAGTCAGTCAGTCAGTCACACCTGTAACTCCTATTCACCCAACCCCACACACCTCCCAATCACCGCTTTAACTTACACCCTCATCTTTGGCAAACCTGATTAACTCTTTATTAGCGCTGTCAATTTACACACCAATTAATATTCATGATCCTGGCCATGGCGATATCAGTGACAAAAGATCCTTATTATTAATTATGGTTGTTATTCTCGAGCGATCCTTCTCATCTCCGGCTAATTACCCCCACGTTAAAAAAGGCGACTCCAAGATTGGGGCGTGACCGTGTGTGTGTGTGTGAGAGAGAGAGAGAGAGAGAGAGAGAGAGAGACAGACAGACAGACAGAGAGAGAGAGACAGAGAGAGAGATACTAGGGGTAGGATAGACGTGGATGGATTGAAGAAGGAAGGTATAGGATGGCAGTGGAGGAGTGGATGGATGGAGAAGCAGGTTGAACTTGGAGGGTTGAAAGGAGGGAGGGAGCGAGATAGCCATCCGTACCTTCCGTAGAGATAAAGTGATTAATGGAAGGAGGGAGACGAGAAGGAAGATGGGAAGGAGGGAGACGGGAAGGAAGGAAGGAGAGAAGCGGAGAGAGGGATGGAGTGATGGAGAGAGAGTGGGGGGAGTTAGGTAGGGAGGGGGGGGGAAGAAGGAAAGAGCAATGGAGAAGAGGAAACAGGGGTAAGGAAGTGGAGGGACGGAATGAGAAGTCAGGGGAAGAAACAGTAACAAATTCTCTCTCTCTCTCTCTCTCTCTCTCTCTCTCTCTCTCTCTCACACACACACACACACACACACACACACACACACACACACACACACACACACACACACACACACACACACACACACACACACACACACACACACACAGGTAAATGAACCGGAAGAGATAATAGGCGACAGACAAAGGAAGAAGCGAATGAGGAAGAGGAAGCAAACTGGAGAGAGAGAGAGAGAGAGAGAGAGAGAGAATCAACATATAAATTAAAGAGAATACTAATGAGCAAGATCACTCGAAATTAAAGAAAGAAAATTGATAGCGAATTTGAAGAGGGAAGAGGAAGAAGGAAAAGAAGAAGAGAGGAGGGAACGAAGATGGAGAGAGGATATTAATAAGTAATTGAATGATGAGGAAGAGAGGGATAGGGCAATAAAGGAGGTGGAAATCTGAGAGAGAGAGAGAGAGAGAGAGAGGCGTGTTTGTGTTCTCCGTCCCCACAGCATTACCATAGTTTACTTGTTATGCAAATCAATTAATCGGTACTTGTGCACACGTCTCACTACCCCATCACTTATCTCTTTATATCTATCTGTCTGTCTATCTATCTGCATGTCCTCTCCCTGCCAATGTGTGTGTATCTGTGTCCACATGTCCATATCTGTCACTGTTTATATCAGGCTGTCTCTGTATATCATCATCATCATTATTATTATCATCATCTTTCTGTCACATCATCATCATCATCATCATCATTTCTATCATCATCATCATCATCATCATTTCTATCATCATCATCATCATCATCATCATCTTTCTATCACATCATCATCATCATCATCTCTTTCTATAACATCATCATCATCATCATCATCATTATCTTTCTATCACATCATCATCATCATCATCATCTTTGTCATCATCATCATCATCAGATGCATATCACTTTCTCGCCTCTCCTTCCTTCTATATCCTTTCGTTTTTCATATTATCCCTCTTTCTATTCCACATTCCATCTTTCTCTCTTTTCCTTCCCTTCTTCCTTCCCTCTCGCTGAATCCCCTCTTCCTTTTCCTGTCTCTTTCCTTCCATTCACCTTTCTCCTGGTGTGGCCTCCTTACGTCTTCATTTCTCGTCTTATATTCCTCCCTTCCTTGTCTTCCTTTCCATGTGTCTATCACATTTCCTCTCCCTTTCCTCCTCCTTCCCTCTCCCTTTCCTCCTCCTTCCCTCTCCCTTTCCTCCTCCTTCCCTCTTCCTTTCCTCCTCCTTCCCTCTCCCTTTCGTCCTCCTTCCCTCTCCCTTTCGTCCTCCTTCCCTCTCCCTTTCCTCCTTCCTTCCCTCTCCCTTTCCTCATCTTACCCTGCTTCTCTCCTGTTTTTTATCTTTCATTTCCTTCCGTCTCATTTCCTCTTCTCCCCTTCCTTCCTTCCTTCCTTCCCCCTTTTATCATTATTTTGTACCGTTTCGTCCGCTCCTCTTTCCTTTAATTACTCTCTCTCTCTCTCTCTCTCTCTCTCTCTCTCTCTCTCTCCTCCTCCTCCTCCTCCTCCTCCTCCTCCTCCTCCTCCTCCTTTCGGAGACATAATGCCAATTTGATATTCATGGATAACAATACTCTTTTCCTTCTTCCCGCCCGCATCAACACCCTAAGGAGAGAGAGAGAGAGAGAGAGAGAATTTCCCACCCGCATCAACACCCTAAGAAGAGAGAGAGAGAGAGAGAGAGAGAGAGAGAGAGAGAAGGCGGGTAAAAAGGCGAGGTAAACTTGTGTTCAGCATCACAGTAAGTGGATTATGATATCATAAAGAGAGAGAGGGGGGAGGGGAGTAAAAATCTCAGGTCAACTCTTGTGTATTAAGTCCGTAACATCAGGTAACTCTTTAATAATATTTTTGAAGACTTTTTTTTCTTTTTTCCTTGAGGCCGCCTTTTTTTTTCCTTCTAAGAACCTCTATTCCCGTACTTTTTTTAGTATCTTTTGCGAGTTGGGGGAGGTGAGACGGCTCGTTGTGTGAATTTCGTTACGTGGGGAGTATTTTTAAAGTTAGCCATCCTTTGAACCTCGTTTTCTTCACAGCCTGTTTATATATTGCAATCAGAGTGCGGAAAGAATGGGTAATTTGCGATTTTAATGTTATTTTTAAGAGTAATGAGAACAATAAGCCAGTGTTTATTTTTTTTATGTTTATTAGCCGTTTTCTCCTGCGCTATTTTTCAGTAATTAACGACGCAAAATTAGGCCCGTCAATCGAAAAGTGTTTCAATTCATCAAATATATGCAAATGACAGGCGCCGCGTAAGTCTCCGCCGCTAAGCCTTCATGCAAATGCCTCTCTAATTGTGTATCTGTCCCTTCTCGATCCGCCCAAACCCGCTCTTCCCATCCCGTCGCTTGCACTCCGGCGCCCAGGCAAAATACCATCAGGAGTGTATCATTTTTTCGCGGATCCGCCAAAGAGGAGGGTAAGGCGGGGTCCAGAAAGCTAGTTTAAGTGTCTGGGTGGGAAGTGGTTGGTGTGTGTGTGTGTGTGTGTTTGGCCGTACGTTTGGCAGCGCTGGGGAGGGTTGGGGGATGGGAGGGGGGATTCATGCATATGTAGATCAGTGGTTAATGACTCGTACCGCACTGGGGGGCTAGGAAAGGGGAGATGGTGGGGAGGTGGGGGGGATTGGAGCCGAGAGGAGGGAGGAAATGGGAGAGGAGAGGGGAGGGGAGGGCGGGTGAATGGAGGAAATTGTGGATGTGGGGAGAGTGATGGAGGATGGTTGGAAGTGGAGAGGTGAGATGGAAGGACAGGTGGATTTAGGAACGGGAAGAGAGTGGAAGAGTTAGGAGTGGAGAGGAGAGACTGGTAGAGGAGGAAGGGTTAGGAATGGAGAGAGGAGATACAAGAAGAGGAGGAAGGGTTAGGAGTGGAGAGATGGGAGGGAAGGCTGGGTGAATGGAGGAAACTGTGGATGTGGGAAGGGAGCAGGGAGTGGAGGGAGGAGGAGTTGGTGGAGAAGGAGGGGCTAAGTGGAGTGAGATAGGAGAAGTGGTGGAGGAAGAGTTGGGAGGAATGGGAAAAGGAATAGAGGAGGCGAAGGGTGTGACAAGGGAGAGATAGTGGAAGAGGAAGAGGTAGGAGAAGAAAGAGTGGAAGGAGGAAGTGGACGGAGGTACTAAGAAAGAGAATGTATAAAGGTGGTGGGTGGAAAGGAGAGTTGTGGAGGGAAGGGTGGAGGTGAGGGAGGAAATGGGAGATTGGGAGAGGGCGAAGGACGTTGAATGGAGACAAGGGAGAAATGAGGGGAGAAAGGAGAGAGAAAATGTAGGGAATGAGAGAAGAGGGAGGGATAAATGGAGTTAATGTGAGGGGAAAATGGAAGAGGTGAATGGGGGAAATGGGGGGATAGAAAAGGGGGGTAAATGAAGGGAATAAGGAAAAGAAATAAAGAGAGGAGAAAAGGCTAAAGCGAGTTGAGGAAATGATGGCTGTGGAAGGGAGAGAGAGAGAGAGAGAGAGAGAGAGAGTAGGGAGGGAGGAGGAGGGTGAGAGAGGGGGGATGGTGGTGAAGGATAGGGAGGATATGGGGAAGAGTGTAGGAATGTCACCTTTCAAACTGCTATTAATATCATCCGTCAGAGCATTGTGATGGGAAATGAAAGGGGAGGGAGGGGAAGAAGTGATGAGTGGAGGAAACAGAACTTGAGAGAAAAGAGGAAAAAATAGGAGATGAGAGTGAAGAAGAGAAGTTATATGGGAGGAAAGGGAAGGAGAGATGAACAGAGAATAAGGGTGGTGGGAGAAGAGAGAAGTGACTGAGGTAAGGATGCGGAACTAAAGGAAGAGAAGAGAGAAGAAAATAAAGGGAAGAAGGAAATGGTGGGTGTGGAAGGGATGGGTTAGGTTAGGCTAGGTTAGTTGGGTTAGGTTAATTTACCTGAACGCTTAACATAACTTAGCATTCATTTAAACTTAATCTCACCTAACTAACCTAACCTAAAGTTATCCTAGATTATCCCGGCCGTAGCCTAACTCAACCCAACCTTAATTAACCCACCCTTATTTAGGGGTTTCATGAAATCGCTGGTCGCACAATTTCCCTGTAATATAAATATATATATATATATATATATATATATATATATATATATATATATATATATATATATATATATATATATATATATATATATATATATAGCGGTGAAGTCATTAAATGCAGAAATTAAATCGTGAATGAGAGTTGAAGAAGTTTACAAAGAACTGTATTCATCTGTGCTTACACCCTGCCTAGGTAAACTCTTTTGCCTTGGTCTGTTAACTTGTACCTTTCCTTCTTGGTGGAAGTTTCCTTTCATTCAGCCAGTCCCAAAGAAGGGTGACCATTCCCAACCCTCTAATTATTGTCCAATTGCTTTAACATCCTGTGTCTCAAAAGTTTTCGAGTCAGTTCTTAACAGAAAAATTTTAAACCATCTTTCCTATCACAACCTTCTTTCTGATCGCCAGTATGGGTTCTGTCAGGGATGCTCCATTGGCAATCTTCTCACCTACCTTTCAGACTCCTGGTCATCCTCCTTTCAGGACTTTGTCGAAAGCTTTGCCATTGCACTTGGCATCTCAAAGGCTTTCGATCGAGTCTGGCATAATTTTTAATTTCCAAACCACTCTCTTACGGTTTCTATCTTTCTATCTGTGCCTTCATCGCTAGCTTCCTTTCTGCTCGTTCTATAGCCGCTGTTGTAGACGGCCATCGTTCTTCCAGATCTGTCAACAGTGGTGTTCCTCAGGGCTCTGTCCTATCACCGACTCTCCTCCTTTAAACATCAGTGACCTGAGCTGTACGTCTAACCCTGTCCACTCGTACGCTGATGATTCCACCCTTCACCTTTCCATTCGGTTCCCTCAACGTCCATCTCAGCGGTTACTTCAACAAACAAGGGAAGAGGCTATGGCAAACCTAATGTCTGACTTGGCTCGTATCTCTGACTGGGGTACAAATAATCTTGTTTTTAATCCATCAAAAACTCAGTTTTTACACCTATCAACCCGACACAATCTTCCACAGAAGTACCCGCTAATGTTTAATAATATCCAGCTCAATCCTGCATCATCCTTGAACATGCTTGGAAAGATCATATTGCATCTCTTGTAAAATCTGCTTCCAAGAGATTAGGTGTGCTAAGCTGACTTTGTGCCTTCTTTACCCATGCACAGTTGTTGACTTTATACAAGGGTTTTATTCGCCCCCTGTTTAGAGTACAACTTTCATGTGTGGGGAGGCTCTTCTCTATAGGGTGGAGTCAAAGGCTTTTCGTCTCATTAAATCTTTCTCTTGCTGGCTTCCTTCGACCTCCGTCTCTTTACCGCACTGTTGCATCTTTATCTCTTTTCTATTGCTACTTCAATGGTCGCTGCTCCTCTGAACTGTCTGCATGCATCCCTCCACCTCTACGATGGGCGCGTAGCACCCGTCTAGCAGCAAACTCTCATCCCTTTCCTGTCCAACTCTCTAATGCAAGAGTTAACCGTTACTCCCAGTCCATCATTTATGCAACAGGTCAACTCTGGACCTGTCTCCCTCTGTCTCTATTTCCTACTTCCTATTATCCTCAGTCTTTCAAACGCAGTGTGTCCAGGCATCTCGAAATGAATGGATCTTGATTTTGGACCTCTTTTTTTTATTGTTTTTGTTTTTTCTTGGATGGAACGGTGTTGCGGGGCCCCTGGCCTTTGGTTCCTTCTTTCTTGCATAAAAAAAAAATATGGTACCAGTTTTATGGGTATGCCCTTGTATATAAAGTTCGTTGCATATCCTTGACTTTATTGGTATTATTATTATTATTATTTTTTTTTTACCGACGTTGTAGCTAACAAACGTGTCAGCCAGTAATACGAGGAGGGTACACTCATTTGACGCCTCAGACGTTAAAATGAATCCATAATTGCGGCGTGTAGAACTTGCACAAACGAATGGACAACCAGACGGATGAATGGAAAACTCACATTTATGCTCAGTCGCCCCGAGGCCTTCGACTTCGGGAGGAGATGGAGAAGGAAGAGGAGAAGGATTCCCTCTAATTAACACTTCATATTGTAGCCTTTATATCCTGTGCACGGCCAACTCTTTACCTGTTCCACTTTCACCGCCTTTACTCCATCATCAGCTCATCTCATTCTCCCATCGGTACTCCTCATATCCTATTTTATCGGTCTTTCCAATTAAAACTTTCCTTGTTAATCCTCGTCGGTGATCAAGGGGGTTTATACAATTTTTCCCAGTAGTGATGTGTGGGGGAGACCTCTTGCCAGTCCCTTTTTCACCGATGTCGTTTCGATCTTTAGCATAACTGTATTAACGTCGCAGATAATCCCGTTACAAGCTAATATGCCTCATGTTATCTCTGTTAGCTTACCTGTGTCTGTGTACGTGTGTGTTCATCTGCCTCCATGCTAAATTCATTACCTCTGCCTGCCATTCAGTGAGTTTTTCATTTTCATTCGTTCTCAGTTGTTCTCCACTCTTATTTTTCTTTTCCTTACTCCTTCTCGTCTTCTTTTCCTTGTCCCTTTCTTCTTCTCCTGTTCTCCCTTCACCCTCCACTCCCTCCTCTACTCTTCGTCATTGACCAAACCATTTTATACTCCCTTCCTCACTGCCTTTCCCCTGCCACTCCTTCCATTCTCAGCACTATCTTTAAGACCTCTCCTTGCCCACTCCTTATCCTCTTCCATTTGCCCATCCACTCCCATCCACTCTTCCATTGCCATTCCCATCATTTCCCACCCACTCCCATAAATTCCCTCTTTTTCTCTTTCACTTCTTCCTCCATTCCCAGTCCCCGTCCCCCCCCCCTCCTCTCTCTCTCTCTCTCTCTCTCTCTCTCTCTCTCTCTCTCTCTCTCTCTCTCTCTCTCTCTCTCTCTCCCTCCCTCCCCTCCCCCCATTCAAACGCCGTGACGGGGGAAGAGGCAGAGGATAATCAAACTTGGCCTTAGCTCCACTGACTCCATTGAACCAACTTCTGCCTCACACCCGAAGAATTATCCAAGGAGCGAGAGCCGGGGGTGTCACGGAAACCCACACCCTCGCCTCCCACACCCACACCTACACCCCGACCCTCCCCCACACACACCGGGATGGCGTAGAAGTGGCGGTGAAGGATAGCCCCGACCGTCGAAGGGGATAGGACGAGTGAGAGGCCGGGACAGGGACGGCTTATCGAGGTCTTGAAGGAGTGAATACATTAGCAGAGAAAGTTTGAGAGAGGGAGAGCTTCGGAGTCACAATACAGACTTCCAGTAGTTAAGGATTCACTGTTAGCCTTCCCGATTCACTTCCCCCCTCCCCCCCTTCCTCCTCTTTTTTTTTTTTTCGTTAAGGTGGAGTAAAAGAAGATTCAATTCAAGAGGAAGAAAGGAGGGGAAGATGAACGGGATCTGAATATACCAGGTGAGGAAGGAAAGTGGGGGAGAGGAAGGATGGGGAAGGAAGGAAGGAGGAGAGGGAGAGGGAGGGTGGGGAAGGAAGGAAGGAAGAGGAGAGGGAGAGGGAGGGTGGGGAAGGAAGGAAGGAAGAGGAGAGGCAGAGAGAGGGTGGGGAAGCAAGGAAAGAGAAGAGGGAGAGGGAGGGTGGGGAAAGAATGAAGGAGGAGAGGGAGAGGGAGGATGGGGAAGGAAGGAGGAGAGGGAGGGGAAGTGGAGTGATCAATGAGCGGTGCGGTGAAAGGCGATACGGCGATATTGTGGAAAGGGTACACGAGAATATATGCTGCTGATTTTGTAAGGATTTTGGGCAGATGCGTGACGAGATTTTTAGGTGGAGCTATTGAGGAAGACATATGATAAATTGTATTGGCGAGGAAGATGGGATTGGAAATGAGAGATGGTGATAAAGATGGGTGATAAAGTCCTTGGTAAGAGAGAGACGTGATAGGAAATTGGAAGTAAATGTGATTGTGAATTAAAACTGGAGTTAGGAATATTGAGTAAGATATTTAATAAGGTGTTGGTAAGGGAACTGGGATTGAAAGGTTCACCATTTCTACCAGAGGACGTTTTTTTTTGTGTGTGTGTGTGTAATTCTTGCCACCTTCAGACGATTTTCATCAGCGTAGGAGAGGAGGCTTGGATCTAGAGACGTTAGGCAGTCTTTAAGCTTTCCCGAGTAGAGTACCTTTCCGCGGTGGATAAAATCGTCTGGTGGTAACTTGATCAAAATTAAAATGCCGTTAAGGAAGAGGTTTAAGCAATTCTCACGCTTATTAAAGCTTGTAATGGAGATATTGATGCCATTTGATCCAGGTGTTGGTTACAATTTCTTTTTTTTTATGAATGGAGGACACCTGTAATCTGGTATATGGATTTTTTTTTTAATTTGTTTTGCCTTCCTCTTCTCATCTTCTGTTTAAAAAAAAAAAAAAGGAGGGGGGTGGAGGTGTGAAATGAAGAGTGGAGATGTTTGTCTGGAATGGATGATGGTGTTATTGGCGTAGGTCTAATAGGGAATAGGTGACTTTAGGAACGATGGTGACACTTGATGATGGTGAAAGTTCAGAGTTCTCTTTAGGGGGTACGGTGATAGATAGGGATGGGATGAGGGAAACAGCTAGGGAGGGGGGTCGAGGGAGAGAATAACATGGGGAAGAGAGGGGATGAGGGGGTGGATGAAAGAGGGGGGTGAGGGGTTGGGTGACAGGCAGGGGTGAGATGGGGATGAGGGGGAATGACAGAGGAGGGGAAGGGTGTGAGGGGGGGTGACTGGAGTGACGGGGTGAGGAGGTGTGGGAGAGACAATTGACAGAAAAGGGGACGGGAGTGAGAGTGGGATGACAGAGGAGAGGTAACAGGAGGAGAGGAAGGGAGAAAGGCGGTGGGGTTGCAAGCGAAGGAGAGGAGAGAATGAGAGATCCCAAAGAAGGGAGTGGGGTCAGGGGGAGGGATAACAGTAGGGAGTAGGGGGAGGGGGAGGGATGAGGAGAAGAAGGGGTGAAGGGTAGGAATGACACAGGAGAGGAGGGGTGACAAGAAGTGAGAGTGTGAGGGAAAGGAGTGACAGGAAAGGAAAGCGATTGAGGGTGTGGGATGAAAGAGCAGGTGCGAGAGATGAGAGGGAGGGGCAGCAGGAGGAAGGGATTCGGTTGAGGGGATTGAATGACAGATGGGAGTGAGGGAGGGAAGTGGGGTGAGAGGGGATAGGATGACAGAGACAGGGAGTGGAGTGAGAGGGGAGGGATGACAGAGGAGGGATTTGGGTGACGGGAGGGGGGGGGGTTAGGGACGTCAGGTGGCGGGGAGGTGACGGGCGGCAGGTGATCATTACGGGTAATTGCCAGGTAAGGCGTCTCGCGGCTGTCACCATCCCCCAGTAAAGCTTCTCCGAATTTTGTTCAAGAGGGCTGTGTAAGGGCTGGTTTTGGGCTGTGTGAGGGCTGGTTTTGGGCTGTGTGAGGGCTGGTTTTGGGTTGTGTAAGGGCTGGTATTGGGCTGTGAGTGGGCTGGATTGGGCTGTGTAAGATCTGGTTTTGGGCTGTGTAAGGGTTGGTTTTGGGCTGTTTGAGGGCTGGTTTTGGGCTGTGTGAGGGCAGGTTTTGGGCTGTGTAAGGGTTGGTTTTGGGCTGTGTGAGGGCTGGTTTTGGGCTGTGTGAGGGTTGGTTTTGGGCTGTGTGAGGGTTGGTTTAGGGCTGTGTGAGAGCTGGTTTTGGGCTGTGTGAGGGTTGGTTTAGGGCTGTGTGAGAGCTGGTTTTGGGCTGTGTGAGGGTTGGTTTAGGGCTGTGTGAGAGCTGGTTTTGGGCTGTGTGAGGGCTGGATTGGGGCTGTTTGAGGGCTGGTTTTGGCCTGTGTGAGGGCTGGTTTTGGGCTGTGTGAGGGCTGGTTTAGGGCTGTGTGAGGGCTGGTTTAGGGCTGTGTGAGGGCAGGTTTTGGGCTGTGTGAGGGCAGGTTTAGGGCTGTGTGAGGGCTGGTTTTGGGCTGTGTGAGGGCTGGTTTTGGGCTGTGTGAGGGCTGGATTGGGGCTGTTTGAGGGCTGGTTTTGGGCTGTGAGAGGGCTGGATTGGGGCTGTGTTGGGGCATGTATGATTCGGTGACAACTCATTTCTCAAACAGTAAATAAGTCATCTAGATATCGGTGGAAATGAGTTGTGGATAAGGCGAAACTAGAGGCGGAAATGAGACCTTCAAATGAGCATACAGAGTAGCTGAGAATTTTAGTTAAGAATTTAGATGCGTCGTAGTGAAGAGGTACGTAGGGGACGATAGGTAGGGAGGATTGGTTCAGAGACGAGGTGGGTGAGAGGAGAGGTAAAAGAGAGAGAGAGGGGGGGGTACTATGTGGAGGTTAAAGAGAGAGAAAAAAAGAACTGTGAGTGAAGGTAGAAGAAGGATTGTGTGTGCTGAGAGAGAGAGAAAGAGAGAGAGAGAGGAGAGGTACTATGTGGAGGTTAGAGAGAGAAAACAAAGGACTATGAGCGAAGGTGGAAGGAGGGATTGTGTGTGCAGAGAGAGAGGGAGAGAGAGAGAAGCTTCGGATGAAAGGACAGATGATGATGATAATAATAATGATGATAGCAGTGGAAACAGTACAAGTTAGAGTACATGAAGAAATATACATGAAGCCAACATGACTTATATGGTTTTATGCTGGAGTGAAATTAATTACACTAAGAGATTTTACCCACGTGTGTTGAAAGAAAAGAAGATTTTTTTTTTTCCCCCCTTCACCCACCTGATTCCCTAGCTTGGAAAGGACTTTGTCGTTGGTGTTATTATGACGGTATTTACTACTGCTACTACTATTATTATTATTATTATTATGATTATTATTATTATTGTGGTTGTTATTATTGTTGTGATTACTATTATCAATGGTTGTATTATTATTATTATTATTATTATTATTAGTGTTTTTCTACTACTACTATAATTAATTACTGGTGTGTAAATCTTTGGCAGACTAATCACAATACCTCAGCAATTAACCTGTCATCACTCGGTCGTTAGCGGATGTTCACCTGGAAGACTCACTACTTACCTGAACCGTGTAGCATTGAAATATTTATTGAACCTCGAATGTGGATACACGTAAGACTTTGGCGCTAATGACGGTCAGTGGTAGCTTATTCCAGTGAGCGAAGAGACAGACGGAAAAAAGAAAAGAAAAAGAAATTATCCTTTTATTTCTGTACCATTGTCCCCCAGTGTTTAATTTCTTTTATTTCCATTACCATTCTTTATTTTGAACAGATGGTTATAATTGACGTCGTGGAATTTATATAGAATGTAATATGTTTAAGTTATATCTCCTGAATCGTTGGTTTTTGTGGGAAATGGAAAGTGATGGTATGCTGATAAAGGTGGAGAGAGAGGAACTGAGTGGAAAGAGGAGGGGGGAGGCTGTAGGTGGAGAGGGAGGGGGGGCTATAGGTGGAGAGAGGGGAGGGATGGAGGGGAAAGGACTGCAAGTGGAGAGGGAGGAAGAGGGAGTGACTGCATCGAGAGGAAGGGAGAGAGATTGACTGGGGCAAGAGGGAGGAAGAAAAGGTGGCAGTAAGTGAGAGGCTGTAAAGTGGAACAAGGTAGAACAGCTGAGAGAGAGAGAGAGGAAGGGAGGGGGGGGGGTCTGTAGGTGGTGGTGGCGGCGGGGTTATGAAGGGAAGGCAAACCGTGTCGGCCTGTCTCCCGCCTTCCTAAATATCCAATTCTGAGTCAATCTCCTCAATTGGCGGGTCCCGGCGTCCCCCTCCCCCCCGTATCACCAGCCTTATTGAATCTCAGACGCCACCACCCCCTTACCAGACCAACCAGACGCCAACCCAACCAACCAGACGCAAACCTGACCAACCAGACGCCGACCAAACCAACCAGACGCAAACCTGACCAACCAGACGCCATCTAGACCAACCAGACGGCAGCCCAACCAACCAGGCGTCAACCAAACCAATCACACGCCATCCAAACCAACCAGACCAACCACTCACCACCCCCGTGCAGTGTTACCAAACCAAGCAGTGGTCTATCCTCAGCCCCATTGACTACCAGGCACCAGAACCCCGTGTTCCAGGGTGGCCAGTGTTACCAGTCCAGATATTGTCTCCGAAGCGATGTCACTAACCCAGGCCCTGTCACTAGGCCAGGTATGCTAGTGTCACCAAGTAGGGTTACCTGTTGTGTTACCAGCCAGGGTATTGGTACTATTTCCGCCAGTGTTACCATCACCAGGCAAAGGATAAAAAAGGCGGTGTAATCATGGGGCGTATTGTGGGTGGGATAAAGGGCCTCATAACACCCCTTCCTTTGCGATTTATTTTTTATTTTTATTTTACGTAACATTCTCTTACTTGCCATTGACATAATTTTAATTTTCACATAGTTTGCATTAATAACAATACAACAGGATACTGAAGTGTAATGAGCAGAATAAATAGCCAACGAAGAAGTGTTTCGAAATATCCCAAAGCCACTTAGAATCCAAGCTCAAGTTAGATAATGCTGAGAGGCCGCACCGTGAATGCCAGTGCGCAGTGCCATTAGGTCAAGGTATATCGCCAATGCAGTGAGTGCCGTAGAAGAAGGGAGAGTTGCAGCCAAGAAGAGTGACCGGGACATGTAATTCCCTGTAATTAAAGAAAATCATACAATTCACAATGTCACCAGGCTGATTATGCACTTTCACCAGGCCGGACAGTGCAGAGACGATGAAGCCTGAATGTTGTCCTCAGGCAGTTATATTTTGACTCTGAATTACCAACAGAGGGAGTGTCAGCTCGTGGGGACAAAAGAGTCAGTAACCCCTATAACACACCCTGCCGCCGTCATAACCACTATCCAGCACAGCACCAAGAAACTCATCTATAGAGGCTGTCAGTTTCTTTCTTGTCTTTGTTATATGCTTGGAAGAACGGTGTTTCATTACAGTATTTGTCGTCCGCTACCTTCGTCTCTGCCTCCTCCTCCCCACTGCTACTCTCCTCTCCTGTCTCTCCCCATCTGTGTCTTACCCCTCCCTCCATCTCCTTCCACAGTTTCCTCTTCCTCATTCTTTTCTTACTTTCCGTCTCTCATCGCCGTCCATGTGTTCTTTCCTTCCGATTTTCCTTTCCCTCCTTCTGTCTTTCTTCTCCCTCCCTTCTCTCTCCAGCTTCCTTCACTCTCCGTTTTTCTACCCTTTGTTTCTCCTCTCCCCCCGTCTTTCCTCTACCCCTGTCCTCTTCCATCCCCGTCTCCCATTTTCTCATCTCCTTCTTCTCCGTCTTTTCTTCGTTTCTCATTCTTCTTTGTCTCTCCTATTGTCAGTCTCCCATGCAATTTTTCTTCTCTATTTCCCTTTTGCTGTGTCTCCTGTACATTCATGTCTCCTCCTCCTCCTCCTCTTCCTCCTCCTCCTCCTCCTCCTCCTCCTCCTCCTCTCATTTTTTACCTGTTCATCTTTCATCAGCCTTGTTCTTTATACACTGGTGATGTTATACTCTGTTGATCCCTCTCAGCTTCCCCCCCTCCCTCCATGTCCTGCCTATTTCCCTGTGTCCCATTTCTCCTTGCCCTATTTCTTCTCTGTCCCCTGTCACCCCATATCACCTTGTCCGTTTTCACCATTTCCCCTTTCATCCTTACCCATTTCACCTTTAACCATTTCACTCTGGTCTCATTTCCCCCTGTCCTGTTTTATCCTCCTGTTTTATCCTATTTTACTTCGCTTATTTCCCCTTCCCCCATTTCACCTTGTCCCATGTAATCTGTTCCCATTCGCCTTGCCCCGCTTCACCATATCTTCCCGTACCAAATTCACCTTTTCCCATTTCACCTTATCCCATATCACCTTGCCGCATTTCCCCCATTCTGTTTCACCTCATCCCATTTCATCTTTTCCCATTTCTCCTTACCCTCCTTCACTGTTGCCCCATGTCATCTTGCCCCATTTCACCTTACCCCATTTCACCTTAGCCTATTTCACCTTAGCCTATTTTGGTCCCATTGCCACGTTTCATCTTGCCCCATTTCACCTTACCCCATTTCATCCTTGCTCTTTCACCATGCATCATTTCATCGTTATCCTATTTCACTTGACCTCGATTCACTCTCCTCGCCACATGTCACCTTGTCCCATTTCACTGTTAACCCATTTCATCTTGCCCTTCCTATATCTGTCTGCCTGTGCTATTTTATTTATTTATGTATTTGTTTGTTTATACTGTTTCTTTCCCCTCCCCCCACCTAGCCAGGCCCCTTCCCAGTTCACTCTAGTTTCCCCTCTTCTCTCTTTCCCTTCCTCGTTCTGTGTTCGTGCGTGCGTGTGTGTGTGTGTGTGTGTGTGTGTGTGTGTGTGTGTGTGTGTGTGTGTGTGTGTGAGAGAGAGAGGGGGGGGCGGGGGAGCATTTCTGTAAGTGTCAGATGGTGTGATGACCAGTCCATATCTTCGTCTTGTCCTCCCCTCTTATCTTTTATTCTTTCGTCAGTTTCCTCCTTTCTTGTCCTTCCCTCTTGATGTGGTTTATTCCTTCATCCTTTACCCTCTTGCTCTCCTTCCTAGTCCTCCCCTCCCATCGATTCCTTCATTACTTTTCTTTATTGCCCTCTTTATCTTCTATTTAGTGTAGTAATGTCTTCTTCCCTGTATTGTATTGTTGCCGCCAGGGTATTATATTTAGCTTAGGGGAGATCTCTCGTAGTTAAGAGTTGATAAAGGCACTCGTACTATCAAACACCTCAAGTTTTAAAAGGTCTCTCCCAAGGTGAATAAAATACCTGGAATTATCAAGACTAGAATAAAATGCGTCTTCTTAGTGTAGGGTTTAAAAAAATATCTACAATACCTTTATGTAATCAGGGACATTTGTAGGTGGGGAAGAGAGATTAAGGTGCCCGAGAAATGAACCAGTGTGACGTTAGCCTGAACTATATGAAGAAGACGTCCTCAGCTGGTTAAAGATTTCAGTTTGCGGATTCTTATTATCAGCAAGGATGTTTTGAACCTCAAATACATTGATCTAAAGCAGCGACGAAGGACACGACATGGATAATAGCGCCTGCGTGAGATTTTGGAGTGCTTGAGACAGACAGGGAGTGGGTGAGGTAGGGTGCAGACGGGGAGTGGGTTAGATAGAGTGAGGTAGAGTGAGGATGGGGAAACACTTGGTATTTTTAGAGATAGAGTGAAGTTAGGTTAGTACTTTGTGAGGAACGGTTGGTATGGGGAAGCTCCTGTTTTTGTGTGAGACGGAAGTGATTGAGAATGCCTAAATGTTTGGTATTGTTTAATTGATTGTATGGGACAGCAGTGGTTAGTATTATTGTTTGACTGCTTGTGTTGTTTGAGGGAAAATGACTATACTTTGAAGCTGAAGTGGAACTGGAGTGGTTGAGAGAAAATGAGGATGCAGTCTGGCAGTTTTCCCCTTAGTGCTTGTGTGTGCGTGGTGTTGAGACAAAGGGTAGGAGGTTGGTGCGATTGGATGCCCCTTGCGACAGAGCGCGACACAACCAGTCACCACGTCCAGATAAGTTACTTAAAGCGGGGACAAAAGAGGTCATTATGTGCTGGCGGGGCGTCGGGGATGAGCCGGGGACGACATCAAAGACCTGGGTGATTACTGCCCACACCTGCCACACACCTGCCTCACACCTCATATATACCTGACTCACGCACCACACATGCGTTTGTTATACTCAGCTCACTGTAATGTTTCGTGTCTTACACCTCTCTCTCTCTCTCTCTCTCACACACACACACACACACACACACACACACACACACACACACACACTCTCTCTCTCTCTCTCACACACACACACACACACACACACACACACACACACACACACACACACTCTCTCTCTCTCTCTCTCTCTCTCTCACACACACACACACACACACACACACACACACACACACACTCTCTCTCTCTCTCTCTCTCTCTCTCTCTCTCACACACACACACACACACACACACACACTCTCTCTCTCTCTCTCTCTCTCTCTCTCTCTCTTTGCATATGAGCTGACAGAACTTCATTTAAACAGACATACTGGGAGACACCAATACCTCAAAACAGACAGGGAGAATCACTATAATTTCGCAGTGGTTGAGGAGAAATATGGAGAGAGATGGACACACGAGGAGAGAGAGAGAGAGAGAGAGAGGGGGGGGGGGGAGGACGGAGCCGAGTTATTACAACGCCTAATCTCGCCTCTATTTCCCCGAGATTGCGACGTCCCGAGTTTTCCCGCCCGCAAACAACATCTCGACTCCGACGGGATAAAGAATGCATATACGTTCCCTGTCTATTTTTCGGCCCCCCCCCCCTCTGTCCGCGCCGATGTGACTGGTGTTCCGTGATGAAGTGTTGTCTTGGGAGTTGCGGTGAAAAATGCGGAAGACGGTGGATTTCTTGCGTACATGTGGATTTGTTTGCTCGTGTTGTGATAGGGTGACTTGCTTGCTGTCGATGTGTTTAGTGGCTTGATTGCTGGTGCGTGCTGTGTTTTAGTGGCTTGCTTGCTGGTCCTGTGTTATGATGGGGATAAAGCACGTGTTTGTTTTTTTCTTTAAAGTCCTGCAGTGGTGTATTTTTGGTTTACCTTGGCAGTGGTGTGGTTTGAGTTAAGGAAGTTCCCTAGCACCTCTTCCTTACCGATTTATTTTTTTGAGATGGCTGGTTAACGTCAATTTGTATGTTATTTATGCCGAATGTGGTGGTGTTTGAATGATTTAAGTGGCACAGAAGAGAGTAAAGAGTAATAAGCAGACTAAATCGCATAGGAACAAGTGTTAGGGAGCTTCCTTAACTGATCAGATAAGGGTCATTCAGGTTGTACAGTTTCCTTTAAGTCCTCCAGGACGTGAGAAATCTTAACCATACAATATTTTTCACCTGAGAGAGAGAGAGAGAGAGAGAGAGCAAAACAAACGCATGTGTGTTGCGTGAGTCAGGTATTTATGAGGTGTGAGTCAGGTGTGGGCAGTAATGACACTTGGTCTCTCTCTCTCTCTCTCTCTCTCTCTCTCTCCTTTATTACCAAGAGACACCTGTAATCTGGTGTATGGAATTTTTTTTTATTGTTTTTCCTGTCTCTGTTCATCCTCTGTTTTAAAAATAAGATTGAATAGAAATCGTGTGTTAGAGTTAAAAAGAAACTAGTGAAAGGCGGCACCGTTCTGAAGAGCAAGGAAAAGTGGAAGTATATTTAATTATGTAACTAATTAGGAGGTGCCATTTTTATACCTGCTCGGCCAAGAAAAAGAAAGATGAATGAGAGAGAAAATTGTCTGTCTCTATCGCCACCTTTACCACCATCTTCCCTGTTCTCTCCTTTTGCCCACATTTCTGCCAGTACTTCGTTTATCTTTACTATTTTTTAACTATCCACTGCCTCATTTCTTTCTCTTAGTCTATCCTGATCAGTAGTGTATTCCTGCTACAGATTACAGATGATTTTTGGTAACTGACGGGGTTTGATGTAGCTTCAATCAGCCTCCTCAGAGCTAGATATAATTTCTCAAGTAAAATGATCCTATAGCAAGGTTAGGATGGGGCAGACCTAAGCGTGTCGACCACAAAGACAAAGGCACACCGTCAGCTTGCGAGGGTTCATTTGACACTTCAGTCGTCAAAGTCGGTCCATCAATACGGTCTTCAAAAGGAGAACGAACGGACAGACGGACGAACAGACGCAATGACGGACGAACGGATAGACGAACGGATGGGTGGATGGATGGAGAGACGGACGGATGGAAAACTGCTTCTGGCTGGCTCACCCCCTCTCAATCGTCGACTTGGCGGGAATTGTATGTCATCGTATAGAACTGGCGTAACCTCATTCCCCGCCATTTTCCCTTTCATGCCACTTCACTATCCACCATTCACTCAGATATCCACTCCATACACCCCCTCTGTCAACATCCTTTCGCTCCCTTTTATACCGTCTTTATTTTGACTTGTCCTAAATATTTCATCTTTCCGCTTGGAGTTTGGAGTTGTTACAAGAGAGTGCCACTAGAATATGATGCTGGTCACGGTGTGCAGTGGAAAGGACGTAGAGCCGTAATATTATCGTACTTTGTCACTGAGATACGAGAGATAGAGATAGAGAGAGAGAGAGAGAGAGAGAGAGAGAGCAAAATAAAAATCTCTCCCAAATTAAACAGGACAGACTAGAGCTTTCATTGTTTGAGTCTCTTTCAGCCCCGTCCATATCTTCTCAATCGCCAACCATCCCCCATCTCTTCTTTACTACCATCCCTTTTCTATCCCACCCCATCCCTTCTCTGCCGCTCACCATCCCTTCTCTGCCGCTCACCATCCCTCTTCCATCCCTTCTTTGTCACTCCGCATCCCTTTTCTGTCCCACTGTATCCCTTCTATATCACTCTCCAGCCATCCTCCATCTCTTTTCTATCCCTTTCCAGCTCTTTCCCCCTTCGTCCATTTTCTATTCCATTCCAGCCCTTCTCAACCCCCTCCGGCTTCACCACTCCTTCCCATCCCTTTCCTTCCCATTCGTACTCCCGACCCTGTCCTTTCTCTCTCCATCCTCCCCGCCACCCCTACCAGCCCCTTAGCTCCCCCTCCTCCACCCTCCCAGCCATGTCTTTTCCCTCGCCTTCCCGTCCTCCACCCTCATCATCCCCTTACCTCCCCCCTCCACCCCCACAAGCCCCATCCCTCCCCTCTTTCACCCCCACCAGCCTTTCCCCTCCCAGTCCTCCACTCCTATCAACCCTCCCTCTACCTTCTTTCCCCTCCCCTCTTTCACCCCCCACCAGCCCTTCTCCTCCTTGTCTTCCACTCCCATTAACCCTCCCTCCACCCTCTTTTCCCCCCGCCTCCCCCTCCCCTCCCCTCCCCTCCCGCACTTATTAAGCCTCGTTAGCATCGTTAGGTCGCTGTGATGAAGTGAAAAAGGGCTAGTTAGCGTCCGTGTTTGTACTGCCACCACACTCATCCACTCCACACCTACCTCTCACTCCACCTCCACTCCTTGATCCACTTCCACTCCTTCTTCTACCTCCGCAGCCGTTCCTCATTCCACCTCCACTCCTTACCCCCATCTCCACTCCATGCTTTTCTGTACGCCGCCTCACTCATCCACTCCACATCCACTCTTTTTTTCCCACCACCTCCACTGCTGTACCCCACCTCCACTCTTGTAATCCACTTTCACTCTCTTTTCCACCTCATCTCCACTTCATCGTCAGTTCATCTCCAGTATCCATCTCACTTCCTCCTCCCCCCCTCCTCCTTATTTATCTTACTCTGTTAATAATTCTCATCCCGCTGTTCCACATCATCCCCACCATCATTCCTCCACTCCACCCCACCTCTGAATCTCCACCTCCACTTCGTCTTCCCTCCCCTCATTTCCTTAACTCCTCCTCCATCACACCTTATCCACTTCTCAAACTCTTCCACCTTTACCCCTCCACTTCCCTCGCTTTTCTCTTCCTCCGCCGTACTCCACCTTTCCGCCTCACCTCCACCACCACCGGAACACCTTTTGAAATCACAGGCCTATTCATCTCTCTCTCTCTCTCTCTCTCTCTCTCTCTCTCTCTCTCTCTCTCTCTCTCTCTCTCTCTCTCTCTCTCACACACACACACACACACACACACACACACACACACACACACACACACACACACCGCTGTATACTTATCTGTGGTCGTGCTATACACCATAATTGCTTCTCTGTTCATTCTCAGTTCACTTGTTAGAGAGAGAGAGAGAGAGAGAGAATCCATAAAGGCTACCTCCTGGATATTAACTCCTCACCTCCAACACATTTAATAACACAGGAGCATAAGGAGCATAAGAAAATGTGTTACGGTACTACAAAGCCTATCTCCATGACTTTAAGCTATTTATGTTCAATTAAACAGTATGACCTTCAGATAAGATAAAGATTAGTTATATCAGGTAACGTGTTTGATGGATAATGCTTAGATTGTAAAATATTGAGTATGTGAGTTGGTGGGTGTGTAAGTAAGTGGTTGTGTCAGTGTTTGGATGGGATAGTGGTATTTCTCTCTCTCTCTCTCTCTCTCTCTCTCTCTCTCTCTCGTAAAATGTCCCCGTGGTTGTTGTTGTTCAGTATGGTTGTAGATGGGGTTGTGAGGGCAGGTAGTGACGGGGAAGGTTAAGGCTATACCAAACCCCTTCAGTGCGGAAAGGCGGAATAAAATCGTCTGGGAATAGGAATAATTAAGTGAAAAAGACGTACATCATATTGACGAGGTTAAGTTTTCAGTCCCCCTCCCCTACTTCGTCTTCTCCCCCATTCCTCTACCTAAACCTCTAAAAACGACTTTCTTCCAGTTCACGTTTAATCCTTTGCATTTCCCATACGTTCCCAGCTAAGCGCCTACAGTACATCATTGTCCTCTATCCTTTCACTCCCGTCACCTTTATTCCTTCCCCAGTTATCAGTATAATCATCCCTAACATGCCTTCTCCATCTTCGCTGCTCCACTGCCCTCTGCTCCCTCCCTTATCTGCTGCTTTTCTCCCCCGTCCTCACATCTCCCTAATTAATGTGTACTCTATCTATTCCATCGTGGACGTCAATTTGTTAAGTTATTCCTTTATCCTCTGTCTGGTTCTTCGTTCATTCTCTTCATCCTCTTCCTTGACCGCTTTCTTCCTCTCTGCCGTACCTCCTTCCCCCATCCTGAATCAGCCGTGTTGCCTCACCATAGATTATTTTCTCTCTTCCAATACCCCTCACCTCCCCACTTCGTTTAGGGATCTGTTTTCGTTCATTCTCTTCATCCATACCTTCCTTTATCCCACATCTCTAACTTCTCCCCTTCTCCCCTAAGCGCTTCTCCCCGTCTCGTCTGCCTTCCTCCTCTGAGCCCCCCTTTTCTTCCTTCTCATACCTCTTCCCCAGCCTCTTCCGCTTCTCCCGTCCCTCACTTCCCTCTTCCTTAACTTCTAGCCTCCTCATTCTTGCTTCTCCCTCCCTCCTCCCTATTTCTCCCTCTCCCCCATCCCCATCTATCCCTCTATTCTTTTTCTTTTCTTTCCTCGCCACCTCCCCATCCTCTCTCTCCTCATTTCTAAACTTTTTTTTTCCATTCTTTTTCTCACCTCCCTTGCCCTCTTCTTTCCCTCGAAGCTCTCCCTTCCCCATTCTTTCTTACCTGTATCCTCTTCCAGTTCCTCATCTTTCCTAGTCTCTCTCTCTCCTCCTCCTCCTCCTCCTCCTCCTCCTCCTGAGGCAGATCAGGTAGGGCTGTGTCGCATCACAAATATGAAATCCCCAGGTCCGGGTTTTTCCTGATTGAAACTGATATAACACCGGCGGGGACACGAGACTTGGCACTCCAGGTTGACAGGCGGACTGTTGGGTGGCACGGAGGGGGAAGGTGGCACTGTTGGAAGGAGGTTGGCACTGTGGGGGAGGGTGACACTGTTGGAAGGAGGTTGGCACTGTGGGGGAAGGTGACACTGTTGGAAGGAGGTTGGCACTGTGGGGGAAGGTGGCACTGTTGGAAGGGAGAATGGCACTGGGAGGGGAGGGTGAGAATTTGAGTTTTTTTTTTTTTTTTTTTTTTTTAACTGCGCTATGGTAGACTTTGGAATGAGTTATAAAAAGCTAGATTGGAAAACACACACACACACACACACACACACACACACACACACACACACACACACACACACACACACACACACACACACACACACACACACACACACACACACACACACACACACACACACACACACACACACACACACACACACACACACACACACTCTCTCTCTCTCTCTCTCTCTCTCTCTCTCAGTGCTACAGTCTATTATCGAACTTCAGGTTGTTAAATTAGCACAGAATGATCTTACAAATATTAAAGATAAGAATAGAGGTAAATTACTCTCTTCATAAAATCACCAGTGTCTGATTAATATCCAGAAGAAAAATGTAAATCTATAGAGAGTGAGTAATTAAAGTCAAAGAAATAGATCAGCAAGGGTGGCGTATTTCTAGATGCATGGATGGTCGAGGAATTACTTGGGTAGTTTGTATATATTCATCATGAGATCAGAGATATTAGTGAAACGAATGCCGTATTATTTTCTTATTCTTACTCTTATCATCCGTGCTTATACTGTCACCTTCACTCATACTGTCAGTCATTCATACGGTCAGCCTCACACATACTGTCAGCCTCACTCATACTGTCAGCCTCACTCATACTGTCAACCTCACTCATACTGTCAGCCTTGTCAGCCTCACTCATGGTCAGCCTCTCTCATCAACCTCACTCATATTGTCAGCTTCACTCGTACTATCAACCTCATTCATTTTGTCAACCTCATTCATACTGTCAGCTTCACTCATACTGTCAGCCTCACTCATATCGTCAACACCTCATATTATCAGCCTCGTTCATACCACCAGCCTCACAGGTATCACTCATATTATCAACCTTTCTCATGCTATAAGTCTCATGCATAACATCCTCAGTAATATTACCTAACCTCACTCATATCATTCGCACTCAACCTCACTCATGTTATTCACCTCATTCTTATAATCAACCCCAACATCACTGCCTAACCCCCCACTGCCTTTAACCTCACTCCCCAAGATCACCCTCAAACCTTCCCCCCGTGACCCGGAAGGGAATCTGAACACTTTAAAAATGACATCAACTCCTTCAAACCTGATTTAGGGGATCGAGCACCCATTACCTGCCTGATATCAGCTTCGTGTCCTGCACATTGGGGGGGAGGGGGTCCTTCATAACATCACGTTGCTATGGCGACGATAGGAGGGTTGGGTTGGGTGAGGTGAGATTAGGTTGGATTTAGTTGGGTTGGGTTGGATAAGGTGAGATTAGGTTGAATTGCGTTGCGTTGGGTTGGGTTGGGTTGGGTGAGGTGAGATTAGGTTGGACTTGTAGCTTTGGGTTGGGTTGGGTTGGGTTGAGTGTGGTTAGGGGAGGTGAGATTAGGTTGGATTGAGTTGCGTTGGGTCGGGATGGGTTAGAGTTTGTTAGGCTATAAGAGGGTAGGTTTGGGTAGGCTGAATTTGGCTAAATTTGGGTAGGATAGGTTGTTAGTGTATTTCTTTGCATCACATCGCTATGATGACACGAGTGGGTTGCATAAAGTAAAGTTAGGTTGGGTTGGATTAGGTTAGGTTGGGCCGTGTTGGGTTCTAGATGAGGAAAGGATCGGGGAAATTAGTAAAGACGAGGTCGGGTTAGGTTAAATTGGGTTAGATTTTTTGAGATGGGTAAAATAATTGGAGGGTAAGGTAGGAAAAGAAACTTACATCACATTGCTATGGTGAGGGTAGGGTGGGGTAGGTAAGGATAGGGTAGGTGGGGCTAAGTTAGGGTAGGGAACTTATATAAGGTTAGGGTAGGCTAGGTTAGGATGAGGTTAAGTTGGGTTGCGTTATTTTAGGTTTATTTTTTTATTTATTTTATTTTTAGGACGTTTTATAGTCGCAGTTAACAACGAAAATCTATGATCCTTTTGTGTGTGTGTGTGTGTGTGTGTGTGTGTGTGTGTGTGTGTGTGTCAGGCTTAATTCACGAAATAAAATTCGCTAATGACACTTTTATTTGTGTTGTGTAGTAGGTAGACAGCCGAGGGACGAGTCTCTCTCTCTCTCTCTCTCTCTCTCTCTCTCTCTCTCTCCATCTGTGTCAGCATTAGAATCAACAAGGTAATATCACATCAGTGTTGTCAGCCACATATCAGTGTCATATACCTATTAAAAGTTGTTATTGTAATCCTGGTGAAAGTAATCCCAGCCTTGACATTAACTCCTTTCCATAGGCCTACTCTCTGCGTCTCCCTCAGTCTCCACTCCCTGCGTCTCCCTCAGTCTCCACTCCCTGTGTCTCCCTCAGTGTCCACTCCCTGCGTCTCCCTCAGTGTCCACTCTCTGCGTCTCCCTCAGTCTCCACTCCCTGCGTCTCCCTCAGTCTCCACTCTCTGCGTCATAGTGATACAGTGATGTCATAACTTGTGGGTTGACGTCAAATTGTAAGCCTCCAAACTCTCTCACTAGGATGGGTGGACGGGATAAAGATAATTGGTGGTGGAGAACGATGGTGAGTTTTCAGCAAAGTGCCCAGTGAAATTACCACAAAATCGCCCACTCATGAGTCAAGCTTTCCAAATTATTTCTCGCTGCCTCCAAACCATTATATTTCTTTTGTGGCAGGACCTGTTAGTGGAAGGGTTAGCTTGGTGTGTGTGTGTGTGTGTGTGTGTGTGTGTGTGTGTGTGTGTGTGTGTGTGTGTTTCGGAATGTGGCCAAGTGGAGAAGCAGGTGTAAGGTCTTGTTGAACTGCACTTGGTGTGTTGCAGTGTGGTGTGGCGTTGTGTGGTGTGGTATATTATGGCATGATAGGGTATGGTGTAGTGGTATATGATGTATGGTGTGGTTGGTATAGTGTGGTATGGTGTAGTGTATGGTATGGTATGGTGCGATGTGGTGTGGTTTGGTGTGCTGTATATTGTGCGGTATGGTATGGTGTCGTATGGAGTATGGTGTGGTATAATTTAGTGTAGTGTGGTATGGTATGGTGTGGTGTGGTGTGGTGTGGTGTGGGCCTTCCTCTGGCGGTGGTGCTCTAGTGTTTGCCTCGGTTCAAGTGTTTGTGTCACTCCTCATTCAATGAATATTAATATCTCACGTCTTCTTTGTCTGACCCGAGATCCCCTTCCATACCACCCTTCCTGTCTCCCTGTCTCTTCCCCTGCTTCACCACCACCCTTCCTGTCTCGCTGTCTCTTCCTCTCCTTCACCACCACCCTTCCTGTCTCGCTGTCTCTTCCTGTCCTTCACTACCACCCTTCCCGTTTCTGTCTCTTCCCCTCCATCACTACCACCCTTGCCGTCTCTGTCTCCTCCCCTCCATCACTGCCACCCTTCCTGTCTCTCTGTCTCTTCCCCATCCTCTGTTTCCCTCGTCCTTCATCCATCCGCCCTCTCCCTCACCACCCTTCCTCCGTCTCTCATACCTATCTTTCCTGTTTACTCTCATTTCAGTTTACCTCCGTTCCTCTCATATATGTGATGACTCAGGACCTTTTCCGTACAATCCTTCCTCAGTCTCTCTTTTTTTTCCCTTTTTCACCCTCCCTCCCCTCTTTTTTATGACCACTGAAGACCCAGTCCGTGCCACACTTCATCCGTCTCTCCATCTCTCCTTCTCTACTTTCCTTCTTCTCCCTCCCCTTAGTCTCCTCCCTCCTGCCTCCACCTCAGCGCAATCTGGATATCCGACCGGTTTGTAGGACAGAGAGAGAAACACACGAGAATCATCGACCTCCGGCCATTTTTCTTTCTTCTCACTCCCCCTCCTCCTCCTCCTCCTCGATCTGGGATATTGCTCGGGGCGTCAAAACTAATTTCCAGGCGTGTAAAATATGCATCGGTCAAATTCGCTGTTGGATGGCTTCTGGGGGCGATGGTATTGAGGTCTGGGGGATCGTCTCGGCCTAGGAATCGTTTCGCCCTAGGAATCGTCTCACACACGTACTTACATCATCGGGTATCGTATTTATAAACTATTCTAAGCTTAGGCTGTGTATAAGATTGATGGTGTATACTTTTGGGGTCATCTATACAGTAACCAAACAGTTCATCTAGTCTGAATATTGATGACAAAATGCGAAAAATTTAACGACTGGTGTTAATAGTTGTTATGGAAGCCCGTTTATCGCAAAAATGGATTCGAATCTCTCATGAATACGACCATACAACGTCCCCTCTCATCCCTCACCCCCGTCTGAACGGGCTCACTCTGGCGTTTCGTGTTTATGCGCGTGGTGGACGTAGATCCGGCTCATTGGCATAACAGAGGGAAGTAGGGGACGTGGACAGGAAGCCGTGGTTTATCGCAGCCGTGGAGAAGATCCGTCACCTGCATTACTTAGTAGGAGGGGGACTCATTATTATCATTGTTATTATTATTATTATTATTATTATTATTATTATCAT
Organism: Coenobita brevimanus; assembly: GCF_032717465.1. Classification (NCBI taxonomy): domain Eukaryota; kingdom Metazoa; phylum Arthropoda; class Malacostraca; order Decapoda; family Coenobitidae; genus Coenobita; species Coenobita brevimanus. Next base: position 62,809,045 of record NC_136977.1, read on the forward strand.
TATTATTATTATTATTATTATTATCATTATTATTTTTTTTTTCGTACTTTCCATGGGCTGTCGTTTATATGTAGGTTTCCATAACAACCATATGCTATTTTGCTCATCGCTGGTGGACGGAACGCAGGGTAATTTTTAAAAATGGACGGATTTGTTTTTCTGCATTATTTCCATTGGCTCCACGGCGTATAAAAAGGAAAACGAAACCCCAAATAATATTCGGAGGATACTTTATTTACTTATTTATTTATTCATTTATTTTTGTACATAATTTGATTCGACTCCAGTTACGAGAGTGAAGAGGACATAAACACAGGAAGACTTAAATTTTCCTCATTTTCTCTCAGTCCCAGTTCACACACACACACACACACACACACACACACACACACACACACACAGAGTGTGTGTGTGTGTGTGTGTGTGTGTGTGTGTGTGTGTGTTTCCAAAGAGGGTGTTATTTCTATGTACACACGGCAGAGTCTTCTTTACAACACGGGGCCCTGCTGGGGGGGGGGGTGACCACACCCTGGGGCAATATTCACAAACCTAAAGCATCACGGCCGTATTCTAGGCGGCGTAGGAAGCTTCGAAGTACCGTTTCCTCAGCGATTTATTTTGCTTGCTACAATACGTGCTACACCTGTTTTGCTGCCACACATGTATGCTACACCTGTTTTGTATGCCACCTGTTTTGTATGCTACACCTGTTTTGTATGCCTCACACCTGATACCTGATTTTTTCGTAAGTTATTTATATCGTTTTAATATCGACATAGTTTGTAGTTTTCCTTCTTAGATGAATAATTTATTAATGTTTCAGAACAAAATGGTAATAGACTGATAAGTATCGGAAATATAATATAGTCTTTCACCTAATGTATATCAGTTAGATTAAATGAACTTAATATTAGTTTTCATAATAAGAATAATGTGCAGAATAAATCGCAAAGAAATGTTACGAAATCTCTAAAGCTGCTTAGAATACGATCTTAATTTTTTTTTAGAATCGTTTGTTTATGCTTTTATAAACCTTACACGTGAAGAATACGAAAAAAATGTATGATTCACGATAATATTTAACAACAGTCGTGATCGCAAAAATAGGTAAAGATCCTTCATGAATAGGACCCCCCATCCCCTCGAACCCCTTTTGTGTCGCGACCTCCATCCCCCCCAGCTCTCCATACCCCGCCTCCCAGATACTTTCCCAAAACAAATAGTAATATCAGAGGGACGGTTGTTGATGTTGGGCGTCAGGGTGGAGAGCGAGCGTGGTGTGTTGCGCCGAGTTGGTGTTTGTGTTGATGGGGAAGGAGTGGTTGCTGGGATTGTGTGGGTGTGTTGATGGGAAAGCATGGTGTGTTGCATAGCTATTGTGTTAATGTAAGGAGTGGTGTGTTGCGTGGAGTTGGTGTCTGTATTGATGAGGAAGGAGTGGTGAGTTGCGTCGAGTTGGTGTTTGTGTTGATGGGGAAGGAGTGGTTGCTGGGATTGTGGGTGTGTTGATGGGGAAGCATGGTGTGTTGCATAGTTGTTGTGTAGGTGGGGAAGGAGTGCTGTGTTGCGTCGAGTTGGTGTCTGTCTTGATGGGGCAGGATTGGTTGCTGGGATTGTGTGGGTGTTGATGGGGAAGGATTGGTTGCTGGGATTGTGTGGGTGTTGATAGGGAAGGATTGGTTGCTGGGATTGTGTGGGTGTTGATGGGGAAGGATTGGTTGCTGGGATTGTGTGGGTGTTGATAGGGAAGGATTGGTTGCTAGGATTGTCTGGGTGTTGATGGGGCAGGATTGGTTACTGGGATTGTGTGGGTGGTGATGAGGAAGGATTGGTTGCTGGGATTGTGGGGGTGGTGATGGGGAAGGAGTGGGAGGTGGGAATGTTGGTGTTGACGGCTCTTCACTCCCCCAAGGCCATGTCATACTAAGGCTGGACTCAAACATAAGACCATAAGTAAACGTTGATTCAGAATGGATTTTCCGTAGCTCCTCTTTCTCAGCGATTTATTTTGTCTGCTGCACCGTATCTCAGGCCTGTAGGACTCGCAGCTGAATAAAATCGTCTGACATCCGGCGTAGAAAAATAAAGCTGTCCCAACCATTAGAGGGTTAATAGTGGCAATATTGACACAGTGGCTTCAATGACTCACTCTCTGCTGACTAAAATCGCATATGTTATGGAGTGCTACAGTTGCTTCGACCTCGAGACGGCCAGTACCCTATTGAATGTCAGAAACCATGTCAGTATTAAAAAAATTATACGAGAGACTTAAGATATAATAAGGAAAAAAAACACGAAAAATAATAGATGTTGCTAACCCTGTGTGACCTAAAATCGACCCATATTGACGCATAGGGTAAATTTTGAAAGAACATCATTTCATTGAGACAAATTCTGGACATTGTTATTTCATCGTCATTGTTTATTTTTTTCCCACTGCTGAATTATAGCGCGGGTAACGGTGACAAACAGAATACCTGAAACGTAGTGTTCTTCATCATTTACTCCGGTCTGCAGAATTGGACAGCTTGCTTCGGAATATTAGTCGTATTTCGGTGGCATAGGAGGTCTCGTAGCCCCACTTTCGTAGCGATTTATTTTGCATATTACACCATGACATCCTTTTGTATGTTATTTTATATAGTATGAAAGAATAATATGTAAAAAAGGTTATTGTTTGCATCGGCGACATGTAGGAGAGTTATTGAGGTGCTAACATCCAAAGTAAATCACTGAGAAAAAGGCGTTACGAGACCTCCGAAGTCAGTAAGAAATACGGCCCTGTGTTTTATATTATCTTTGGGGAAACTTTATTTAGTAAAGGGATAAATGGAGGCTTTATCTAACCCCTTCATTTTAAAGTCAATCCTAAGCTGAATAAAATCGTCAGGAGGGTACTGGAAAAAGATTATGGAAGCTTCCTAACATCTTTTCCTTTGCGAGTTATTTTTGGATATGGCTGGTTAATATACTTCTTTACGTATTTTATGCAGAGAATGGCGATGTTGGAAGGATTATGTAACACAGAGGAGGACAGTAAAGTGTAATGAACAGAATAAATCGCTTAGGAAAAGGTGTTAGGGAGCTTCCTTAACCGACGAGAATACAGACTCATACCAGTGCCGGGAAACTATACTCGTTTGACCTTAACTTGGCCTAAAATTGCCATCTCTCCATCTTGAGAAATGAATTGTGACGAGATTAACTTTAGAATATGATGCTAGTCATGAAGAAGTGCTGTGGAAAGGATGTAGAACCACAGTATTTTCTTTTTCTGCCACTGAGCTACGTGAAATGAGCTGCAGTTACAAAGGACAATATTCTGGGCCAAGTTAAGGTAAAAGTACTATACCTGGTAATGACTTTTTTGCTGCACCAGAACAATAAGTATCAGAGTAATTGTATGTTTTATTGATGTCCATTAATTCTTTGCCGGTTCAGGGATAAATCAGATATGGAGCAGCGTTACGACATATAGAAGCAGCAGTATTGAAATATAAACTAACTACTTGTAAAGCTTATTTCCCTAAGGTAATTTCATTTCTGCGTTATTTATTGATGTTTTATTATATTGATTGGATGATGGATGGATTATTATTATTATTATTATTTTGCCTTTCATGCCGTTCATACGTAACTAGATAATGCAGGTTGGTCTAATATAGTTTCCTTTGTTTCAGGTGAGCTGCTTACCTGTACAGTACCTGGTCGACAGGTGTGACTACCAATTTTATCCTATTTTCACTGTCTTAAAGGTTGGTTCGTTGTATTAGTTACCTCTAGTTCCTTATATTATCTGGATTATACACCTCACCTGTTGACAGACTTCACCTCTAATTTCCCGTAAGAGTAATCCTTCGCTTATTGGAGGCCGTAATTATAGTCTGTGGTAGAATTATAGACTCGAAGGATATCTGGAGCTCGTGGTATAATTATAGACGTGGAAGGATATGTAACTGGTATAATTATAGACATCGAAGGTTATCTGGCTCTGTGGTATAATTATAGACGTGGAAGGATATCTGGAGCTCGTGGTATAATTATAGGTGTCGAAGAACATGTGGAATTCGTGGTATAATTATAGACGTGGAAGGATATTTATAACTCGTGGTATAATTATAGACGTGGAAGGATATTTATAACTCGTGGTATAATTATAGACGTGGAAGGATATTTATAACTCGTGGTATAATTATAGACGTCAAGGATATGTGGAACTGTGGTATAATTATAGACATCGAAGGTTATCTGGCTCTGTGATATAATTATAGACGTGGAAGGATATCTGGAGCTCGTGGTATAATTATAGGCGTCGAAGAACATGTGGAATTCGTGGTATAATTATAGACGTGGAAGGATATTTATATTTCGTGGTATAATTAAAGACGTGGAAGGATATTTATAACTCGTGGTATAATTATAGACGTGGAAGGATATGTGGAACTCGGCGTCTCATTTTACTGGGATTTCCTCTGTAATTGACTCTTGTGTAGATTTGTGTATTGTTGAATTGGGCGGATTTTTTTTTATTTTTTTTCGTGGAATGTCAGGTGTTTTGCCTGGGAGAAAAAAAAATTGTTATTACTATTGTTATTATTAGTGTTAGTATTAGTATTATTATTGTTATTATTATTATTATTGTTGTTATTATTGTTATTGTTATTATTATTATTATTATTATTATTATTATGATTATGATTATTATTATTATTTTTATTTGGGAAATATGACTGCTTTTCTCCTACACTTTACAAATAATATTTCATGATTCATTCTTTCTTTTGGTTCTTACTCTATAGCTACTTCCGTCTGTCTGTCTGTCTGTCTCTCTCTCTCTCTCTCTCTCTCTCTCTCTCTCTCTCTCTCTCTCTCTCACACACACACACACACACACACACACACACAATCAAGACATACCTAGCTGTCTCGCCCCCAGCTGGCCATTCCCTATCCAATCCACATAAAGTGATTTGTTTGTTCCCGCGGCTCCCCCAGGTACCCCCTCCCCCTCCCCTTTCTCCTCCCCTTTCTCCTCCCCCACCCCCTCCCCCTCCTCTTTCCATGGCTGTATATAACGTACTGTTTCCTGAGAGAGAGAGAGAGAGAGAGAGATGGGGGGACAAGCTGAAGTTGTATAGGTAGAGAAAATCATGAGAGAGAGAGAGAGAGAGAGTGAGTGAGTTTTCTGTATGGGCTTGTGTGTGTGTGTGTGTGTGTGTGTGTGTGTGTGTGTGTGTGTGTGTGTGTGTGTGTGTGTGTGTGTGTGTGTGTGCGTGTCTGAATGTCAGTTTTCTGGAGTCTGTTTTTAGCTTCTTCCTATAAATTTTCCGATAATTTATCTCACGAACACACACACACACACACACACACACACACACACGAGAGAGAGAGAGAGAGAGAGAGAGAGAGAGAGAGAGAGGTAAATGATAGAACATTTTAAGATGATAATTTTCCAGTCTGTCAGCCGTCTCCCGGAGCTGCCCTAACAGAACTATCTCCGGCTTCTTCCAAATACTGATAAGAAATTAGGGACGAATGTGAGGAATTAGGGGCGAATATGAGAAATCAAGGGCGAATATAAGGAATTAGGGGCGAATGTAAGGAATCAGGGGCGAATATAAGGAATCAGGGGCGAATATAAGGAATCAGGGGCGAATATAAGGAATTAGGGGCGAATATAAGGAATTAGGGGCGAAGATGAGGAACTAGGGGCGAATATCAGTAACTTCTTCATTACGAGGACTTGGGGTGATATTTTTTTGGCTTCTCTCCAGACGATTTCTCTCAGTCAGACCACGAGAAATTCATATTTTTCTTAGTTACGTTGTAGGAGGGGTTGGGTGCAGGAGGGATTGGGTGCAGGAGGGGTTGGGTGCAGGAGGGGTTGGTTGTGGGAGGGGTTGGGTGTAGAAGGATTGGGTGCAGGAGGGGTTGGTTGCAGGAGGAGTTGGGTGCAGGAGGGGTTGGATGTAGGAGGGGTTGGGTGTAGAAGAGGTTGGGTGTTAATATTCCTAAGATATTCAGAGTATACTAAGCTTACAGTATACTTTCTAACGAAGAGAGGTTGGATATCGTTAACCGCTTCAGTTCGAGGACGTTATGTATATTTTTTTTTCGTACGATCTGCAGACGTTTGTGCGTAGCTAAGATGCTTTTTGAAGTGGAGAGGTGAAATGTAGAATACTGATAAGAAATTTGGGGGGACTATGGCTAGCAGTTTCAGCACGAAGAATTCTCCCTCTCTCTGTCTCTCTCTCTCTCTCTCTGCAGATGATTTTACGCAGAAAGTACCTGTTGAACTGTAGATGTTTTATACAGCGAGAGTATTCCAGCAGAGTGCATCACCGGAGTCAAGGGGGTAAGATTAAGTACAGTTAGGATCAGCGTCGAAATTCGAATATTATGGTTGAATATTGTCAGGACACGGTAATCAATCCACTGGCAGCCCCTTGGTCGACCCCTACCTCGCAGTTTTTTTATTTATTTATTATCTGTCCCCGCCTCGGAGTGGCTTGGGGACGGGTATTGTTTTCACTCGGTTTGTCTGTTTGTTTGATGTGTGTTTGTTTGTGTCTGTCCGTCTGTTAACAAGTTTATGCGAAAGCTGTTGCGCTTTTGACTACAATTACAGGGATGATGGGCTATGACCCTCAGACCATCAGATTAAATTTTGGGTCAAATTGAGCCAAGGCCGAGGCTGTAGGCGTAAAAAATGTAAAACAAAAATGTAAAAACAAATTCGTTTCTTTGTCTTAACTCCTTCCAAATTCGTCATATCGACATGAAACCAAAAGCTAAAGGTGAATCTTTCAAATCTGCATCCTATAATATGCCTCATTACATCAGGGGCGTTACCCCCCTGTTAGCAGTAGAGGGGTCAGTGTCAAGTGGGTCGGGCCTAAAATTTCAGATGGGCATGAAATTGTCAATCTTCACCCGATTCACTCCAAATTTGATATGTGACATCTTTGACTAGATACCCTGTTGTGTTTATACGTCAGCATTAAAATGACTGCTGGGGACGCGTTTGCAGTGCCTTGGCACAGCTTCTTGTTTTTAGCATCCTAAAAAATAATAATAATAATAATGAAGAGCAGGACAGTAGTCTGTTTTGTCCTAATACTATTTCAGATTTTATTGTAATCCCCTTGAAGCATATACTGTATATATATATATATATATATATATATATATATATATATATATATATATATATATATATATATATATATATATATATAGATAGATAGATAGATACAGTATTTAGTGTTATGTGTAATAAAATTACAGGTTATTTCCTCACAAAATTCACGTAAAAAGTACCGTAAAGCTCTTTCATTAATCCACTAATATTCTGCCAATTTTCCAGAAGAGTGAACATCTGCTTCTGAAAGAACACAAAAAAGGATTACGTGTAGTATTATGAGAGAAGCGTCAATAGTGGTGCACCTGTTGTACCTATCATAGCATCCCCGCCTCTTGTTACCTGATGATATTACGGTGACGATTACCACCAGGCCCCATCATTCACCACACACACACACACACACACACACACACACACACACACACACACACACACACACACACACACACACACACACACACACACACACACACACACACACACACACACACACACACACACACACACAGGGAGCACTATCACTACTCACACCACCAGTCACCACTCGCAGTACCAGTCACCATTCATAATACCAGTTAACACCCACAGTACGGGCACAACTTGGTTACCACTCAAGTTACTATTCCCACGCCACTTCCTCCCCAGTCCCACACAAATCCCTTATCAGTCCCACACCAGACCCCGACCAGTCCCACACCACTCCCACAACAGTCCAAATGGAGAACACAGGTAAATAACTTCATTGATGATCACCTTACACAAGAGGACAGGTGTGTGGGAGGGGAGAAAGAGGGAAGGGGTGAAAAGAGAGGAGGGGGAAAGAGGGGCTGTGGAGTCGGGGGAAGGAGATATAACAGATGATAAGGTGAACTAGAGGTGATGGAAGGGAGAGGAGAGGAGAGTGGAGAGTGAAAGGGAGGGGAGGAGATGGAAGTGGAATGGAGGGCAGAAGGGGAGGATGGGAGAGAAAGAGGGGCTGTGGAAAGGAGGTGGACATAGAACCGGAGACCATAGGGTGGGCTAAGGATGGAGGAAGGAAGCGGAGGTGGGAGGGAGGGGAGAAGATGAAAGTGAAAAGGAGGGAGTAAGGAAGAAGGGTAAGGGATGAAGAGGGAGAGAAGGTAAAAGAGGAGAGGGATGGGATGGACTAGAGATGAAAGGGAGAGGAGAAGAGAGGAGAGTAGACGAGGGAAGTAAATGAAAGTGGAAAGGAGGGAGAGGGGAGGAAGTATTAGGGATGAAAAAAACAGAAGCTATGAGTATAACACGGGATGGATTAAACGGGAGGAAAGGAGGAGGACAGGAGACTGGGGGAAAGGGAGGGGAGACAGAGGAGAGGAGAGTGAGAGAAGGAGAGGAGAGGAGAAGAAAGAAAGAAGAGAAGGAGAGGAGAATGACAGGAGAGGTATAAAGAAGTCAGGGGAAGGGGGGACACAGGACACATTTATTGCTACTGAAATCCATTTGTCCACGCTTGGGCCTAGTTAAACAGTTGATCAAGATCTCTCAGAATTACCTGCCTTTGCAATGCTGTATCTGGTCTGTTAGCTATTTTAGTGTCGTCAGCAAATTTTGAAATCTTACAGCATAGTCCTTCATCAGTATCATTTATATATATCAAAAAAAGAACGGGACCCAACATTGAACCTTGCGGCACGCCACTTGTTTATACAGTCTGACTCATTTCCATTTATTACAACTCTTTGCTTTGGTCCGGTGAGCCAGTCTTCTACCCACCCGAGAACACTGCCGCTGAAACCATTGCCTTTAGCTTCAGGAGTCTTTTGTGTGGAACTTTGTCAAAAGCCTTTGGAAACTCGAGGTAGACAACATCAGCAGATCTAGTTTTTTCGTACATGTTCAGTATATCATTGAAAAAGTCAACAGATTCGTGAGTCAAGAACGGGGGAGGGAGAAGGAGAGGAGAGATGAAGGGAGGCAGAGAAAACAGAGAAGAGATGAATAAGGCCTGGGGAGAGTCAAGGGAGAGAAGGAGAAGAGAGGGGAAGAAAGGAAAGAAGAAAGAAGGAGAGGAGAGGGGAAGGGAGGGAGAAAAAAGAGAGATGAATAAGATCGAGAGAGGTGAGGGGAAGGGAGGAAGTACAGTACAGAAGAGAGGGCTAAGGCAGAGGATGAAAAGGAATATAGGGAGGGAAGATCAAGCGAGAATAAGACGAGAGTGGAAGGAAGGACGGAAGAGGACAAGAGAAGAAATAGGAGTTATAGGAGGAAGGAAGGAAGAAAGCACGGAAGTGATGGATGGGACAGGGGATAGAGGAGAAGCGTGGGAAAGGAGAGGGAGATGGGAGAAGGGAGTTGAGAACATAGGATAAGAGGATAACTGTAGTAAGCTGGTTGACCCATACTCGGCAGTTCCTGGCAAATATAAAGGGAAGGCAAGGAGAGGAGAGGGAGGGTTGGAAAGGGTCTAGCTTGACAGAAAGGGTAAGGTTTTTGCTCAGCTTAGGATTTGTTTTATATCTATATCTATCTATCTATATATATAGAATATAGATAGATAAATACGGTATATATATACAGTATATACTGTATAAGATAGACTAGCTGGCAGACCGCTAGAGACGACACAGCTTCAGCAAGAGACCGAGGTCCTGCTGCCTCTGGCGTAGCTAGATATCATGGGTGTTATCTCACTTGATTGCCACTTTCATCCTTGCATTCAGGAGCAGTAAGGGTAAGGAGGACTGGTCCACCTCTTGCTGAAGGCTTGGGTCCTCAACCCACATCGTGTACATGTATTTGATAGAAGCCTTTAGGTCAAAGAGGTTGTCCTCCATGTATCAGGGAAGGACCAGTTAGGAATCATGGCTGTCAGGCTAACAGTGGGCGCAACTCTTCGGAGTTACACATTGGACCTTGTCACCTGTGGGGGTGGGGGGAAAGCAGGTACTGCAGCAAGAGAAAGAAGAACTAGCCCGGCAGCAGCATGAGCAAATGGGCTAGCAAAATGAAAATCTGGGTTGCTAAATTTACCCTCGCGTGAAAGAAAGGACAGTGAAACACATCCTGTAGCGTGGTCCCAAGGATTCCAAACAGGCCAAAATACAGTGGGAGGAGGGCACACCCACCCCTCACCAGGCAATAGAAGAAAATTGCAAAAAAACAGAGGGTGAGTATCGCCACGTTGAACAGGGAAAAAAAAAATCCTATTCGCACAGTTCCCAGCCTCTTCAACCACCCATAGGCATCGGTGAGTGAAACATGTATGCCTTTGCTAACTGTGCAACATTGCTGTATTGAGGGTAGTGAGATGAAGAATACTTGAGAAGTTACTAAAATATAAGTATTTTAAGAGCTGTGTGATAATTTTGTAAGTATTTTTTGTCATTTTATCGTGTAGTTTGTATTATAAAAGATCTTGGTGCAATACAAGAGTGCGTTATGTGATGCTAATACATGATGGTATATTTACATGTTTCACTTCATCTAGTACCATTTGAAAGAAGTAATGTTTCAGATCGTTTTGTCACAGCTATTATGGACTGTGGTTTTGTAACGAAATTACTGGGACTTACTTGAATTGCTAGGTTAGTAGAAAGCGCAAAATACCCGAGATAAGTACATGAACACGATCATTGTCTTGTATAGTACCGTTTCATGAACTAAAGGTGGGTCTTGAAAGGGTAAAAGAAAGAACGAAAGAAAAAAAAAAAGGTATACAGTATAGGTGATGCAATAGCCCCGCCATAGAAGGGTTAACTCTTCAGAACGAGGACGTCTTAAATAGGATTACGCTGAAGCCAGTCTAATTCTTCAGCTTATGAGAGCCCTGTTGTAGTGGTAACGATACGGACCGTCTAACCCAGGTCGTTTGGAGTGCAGGTTTCTCTCTCTCTCTCTCTCTCTCTCTCTCTCTCTCTCTCTCTCTCTCTCTCTCTCTCTCTCTCTCTCTCTCTCTCTCTCAGCTCAAGTTTTTACTTCGTCTTTAAACTCTGAATTTGTACGTTATTCTCCCTGTTTCCTAATTCTTTTCCCTTTTATCATTCTGTCGTCTCTTTTTACTTCCTCATTTTTTTTTCTCATTACTAGTCTCATCATCGTCGTCGTCGCCATCGTCCATTCTCTTTTTTTAGCCTTATCTTCCTCGTTCTTATCTTCATTTTCCCTCCATTCTTTCTTCCTCTCCCACTTCTTCCCTTTCCTCCTCTTCCTTTCTCCTTTCCCTCTTTCATCATTCTCTCCTGCTCCCCCGCCTTCTCCCACTTCCTCTCCTATTGTGTCCAGTTTGTTCCTGTCCCTGTCTTATTACCTCTTCCTCTTCTTCCCTGCTTCCACTTCTCTCTGTTCCTCCTCCACCGCTTCCACATCTCTCTCTCTCTTCTCCACCTCTTCCACTTCTCTCTCGTCCTCCACCGCTTCCACCTCTCTTCCTCCTCTCTTCCTCCACCGCTTCCACTTCTCTCTCTTCCTCCTCCACCGCTTCCACTTCTCTCTCTTCCTTCTCCACCGCTTCCACTTCTCTCTCTTCCTCCTCCACCGCTTTCACTTCTCTTTCTCCACCGCTTCCACTTCTGTCTCGTCCTCCACCTCTTCCACCTCTCTCTTTTCCTCCTCCACCGCTTCCACTTCTGTCTCTTCCTCCTCCTCCAACAGAATCATCCCACCGACTCGTCCACATCGCAAACAGTACCAGAATTCATCGCTCACCCCCATTTTCTTTCCTTCACCCTGTACTCATATTTCGTACATCCTGACGCGAAGATTTGTGGGATGGACGATTGATTTGTTGGAGAGAGGTGTACCTTGGCGTCATTACTGTAGCATGTCAGCCCGTGAGAGAGAGAGAGAGAGAGAGAGAGAGAGAGAGAGAGAGAGAATAACAATTAAAACTCCAACCCACAAACTTCAAGACAGTTGAGAAAGCTTAAAACACAACGACAGAGAGTGAGAGAAAAAGAGAGAGAGAGAGAGAGAGAGAGAGAGAGAGAGAGAGAGAGAGAGAGAAACAAGTCAGGGAATATATTTAAAAAAACATACGAACCTGGAACACTGAAATCAATATATTTTTCTTTCTCCCCGGGTTGTCAGGAGTAAATATGAGCCTTACGCCCCACCTGTCATTGGGGTCATATTCTCGTGGACCCAGTGTTTGTTGTGGCGGCAGTGGTTTAACGAAGACGATGGTGGTGAGATTAGTGTGTGTGTGTGTGTGTGTGTGTGTGTGTGTGTGTGTGTGTGTGTGTGTGTGTTGTGGTGGATTCTGTGTATTATATAGGTGGTTCTGAATAGTGTGTTGTGTATTCTGGGAAGTGTATATGGATGTATATGTGGGCATATAATTGGGCGGTTGCAGCCAATAATTCAGCATCTCAGGGACCTGTTGATGGAAGCAGTGTAGGTGATGACAACACCAGCCCTCACATCACCACACAACACCACCTCACATCACCACACAACACCACCCCTCACATCACCACACAACACCACCTCACACCACCACAACACCAGCCCTCACACCACCACACACCACCACCTCACACCACCACAACACCAGCCCTCACATCACTACACAACACCAGCCCTCACGTCACCACACAACACCACCTCTCACATCACCACACAACACCAGCCCTCACACCACCACACAACACCAGCCCTCACACCACCACACAACACCAGCCCTCACATCACCACACAACACCACCTCTCACATCACCACACAACACCACCTCTCACATCACCACACAACACCAGCCCTCACATCACCACACAACACCAGCCCTCACATCACCACACAACACCAGCCCTCACATCACCACACAACACCAGCCCTCACATCACCACACAACACCATCTCTCACATACCACACAACACCACCTTTCACATCACCACACAACACCAGCCCTCAGCCCTCACATCACCACACAACACCACCCCTCACATCACCACACAACACCAGGCCATATTTATTGATTGATTTTTTTATTTTTTTTCAACGTTTATATTCGAAGTTTGAGTGCTGCTGGTACAAGTATTAAAGTGGTCATGTACTCATCCAAATGTCGCCATATTTTCTATCACATATATCTCTTAATTCATTCACCTTGTCAAGATCTTCGTCTTACTCGTATTTTGCAGCTGAGTGGTAAAGAGGATCCTACAGTTCTACGTCTTTCCACAGCACTTCTTTGTGACTATTGCTGTGTTCTTGTGTCATGCTTTTGTTATTGTTTAGTATTCAAGATGGCGAGATGCTAGCCTAGTTGAAGTGAACAGAGTATAGAGCCAGTGACAAAGAATCCAGCTAAATTTCTCAGGCAGGAAAATCGTTTAGTTGAATACGGGTAAATGAACCACAAATTAACCAGGACAGCAACAACCTGCAAGATGTATATATATATATTTTTTTTCGGTAATGAAGGCGAGTGTGGGAGTGAGGGTGAGGGTGGAGGTGGGGTTGAGGGTGGGGTGAGGTGAGCGCCCCCCCTGGAGACTAATGAGGGGAACAATCAAGGTGGTCAGGGCGGTGGGTCAACTTCCTCAATCAAGCCAGCCACCGACATCACCTGATATCTTGAAGGAGCCGAAGGACAGGCGAGGCAGGAAAATAGAATGGATGTGAAAAGAGAACTTAGGTTTAATTGCTTTAGTGATGCCTTTTTTTAAATTATATTTATGCAAACTTTAGATTATTTTCTTAGTTCAAAAATCCTTCTTAGTGATGGGGCTGTGAAGTCAGTAATAATTCTGTTTTCGTCATATATTATTTTACTCTGTGTCTGCTAGTGCAAAATTATTTCTTTGAGATTATATTTGACCTCTCGGAGTGAAGGGGATAATAACAACAGGAGGTAAATGGAGAGGAAACAGGAACTAGAGCGAGAAAGCAAGTGAAGGTACTGAGAAAAAGGTGAATAGGATAAAAAGGAAAGGAAACGGAGGAGGGTGAATGTAGACTAGGCAGGAAGGCGAAAGAGCGGTAGGAGAACATGGATGAACTAAAGGAGAGAACGTATTGTACGGAGAAGGTGGAAGAACAGGAGGTAGAGGAGTGAGAGAAGATAGAATGTGAAAGGAAAGAGAGGTAGGGCAACACACACACACACACACACACACACACACACACACACACACACACACACACACACACACACACACACACACACACACACGAAATAATACGCCCAGTGTAGTCTTTTGAATGCTAGATGTATCTCCACTGTACAAAATTAAACCATCTCAACCTGAATAATGTAGCAGTGTCCATAACAGCGAGAGAGGATGCTTACAAGTCCCAGGCAATGACCACACGAAGGCTATTATTGTGGCCACCTACAAATGACTTTATTCGGGACTGTGAAATCAGTAAATATTACGATAACTTTGAACCCCATGACTGCTTAGATTTCAACGAGGTAACTAAAGCGTGTGATGTCTCTCTGAAATTTCTACGTAAGTGGCTACTGTGACCCGTGCCTCACCACTCATTCATTTTGGTAGCCACCTGAACCTTTCCCGTCTTTTTTTTCTTTTTTCTGCTCCACTTTCCTTCCTGTCCTTCCCCTGATTTCATCTTCTTTCCCCTCCCATTTCTACTTTCCCTCTTGACCTCCACTTTCCTTCCCTGCCTCCGTGTCCCGCTCTTACTACTTTCCTCCCCCCTTCCCATTTCTCTTTACACAACTCCGTTTTCTCTTTTCCTTTGCTCTGTTCCTTTTCCTCGTTTGTAAATCCCCTCATCCCTTTCTAATCCATCTTCCCTTGTACTTGCCTCTTATCTCTCTCCCCTCTTCTCTTCTTTATCCCTTTTATCCTCTCTCCTTCTCCCTTTCTCTGCCCTCTTCTATTTTCTTTCTCCTCATTCTTTCACGAACCTAATCCTCTGCCCTTTTCTTCTTATCTCTTCCTCTCCCTTTATCCTCACAATCTCTCCCCCGCCCATACTCTCTTCCACATTCTCTTTTCTACCTCTCAAGCTCTCCCTGTTTTCATCCCGTGTTCTTCCTGTCTCTTCCTCACCCCTCTCCCTCCCTGTCTCTCCGCTTCTGTCTTTCTCCCCCCTGTGACTTCTTTCCCTTCCATGTTCTTCCTATCCCCTTTCTGTTCCTTCCTTTCCCCTTTCTGTTCCTTCCTCTTCCTCATCCCATCCTCTCCCTCTCCCCTTTCATTTCCGTCTTCTCCCTCTTCTCTTTCCATATTCATCCTCACCCTTTTCCCGGTCATTCTCTTCTTCATCCCTTTCCCTTCCGTTCTCTCCTTCCTCCCTTTCCCTTCCGTTCTCTCCTTCCTCCCTTTCCCTTCCGTTCTCTCCTTCCTCCCTTTCCCTTCCGTTCTCTCCTTCCTCCCTTTCTCTTCTCTTCTCCCTCCCCCTCCCCGTCTCTCTGCTTAACCTTCTCCCTTTCTGCCTTTCCTTTCCTCTTCCTTCCTCTTTCCCTCTCCCCTTTCCCTTCCTCTCCCTCAAAACAATGGAAGGTTGGAAGGGAAGCGCTCATTAGATGCTACTCTGTATGGCAGAGAGAGAGAGAGAGAGAGATGCAAAGGAAGAGAGACGGGAAAGGGCGAGAGAGGCAAGGAGTAGAGAATGAGTGGTGAATGTAAGGAAGAGAGTTGTTGGCTGAGTGGTAGAGAAGTGAATTGCCGAGCCTAGGATGAGAGTTATTTCAGCAGCTGGGGTGGCGAGCTGTTTGAGAGTTTGAATACTGTTAAAATAGACTGCAGTGATCTTTAAATGTCCCAGTGATGTACCATAAAGCATTGCCTCTATCATCACACTAGTCTTGAATGAGTTGGCCTTGTTTCAGTACGGTATGGACGGCTTAGTGTTGTAGGCCATTATGTTGACGTGTAAATGTGTGACACTAACAAAAGTTCCCCGGATGACTGTTAGATATCAAGAAACAGACTAACTGGTCTTTACCCAAACTCAGATGCGTATAAAAACAAGACCGATGAGTCAAGAGAGTGCAGCTTGTGCGACCTAGATGTTTTAAACACCGTAACACCAGGAATGACGACAGAATTGCGGAGATATTGTTCTCAGTTCCTACCCATGCTCCCTCACTTCACCCATGTTCCCTCATCCACCCATGCACTCTCACCTCACCCATGCTCCCTCACCTCACCGTGCTCCCTCACCTCAACTTTGCGTCAATATTTCCCAGAATTGACCATAACTTAGGTAATTCCCAGCAAGTCCTCCCCTGACGCCCTGTGTCAACATCTGCCCCCTCCACTTCCCATCGAATCCCCGCTCCACATCCACTCCCCCGCCGCATCCACTCCCCCCGCCACATCCACTCCCCTCGCCACATCCACTCCCCTCGCCACATCCACTCCCCCCTCCACAACCACTCTCCCGCCACACCCACCCCTCTTTCACATCCATTCCCTCCCTGTGCCACATTCACTCCTCTGTTCCATATCCAATCCCTCCCGCTTCACACCCACTCCCCTCCGTTACTCCACATCCACACCCTTCTCCCTCTAACATCGGTTTCACTCCCTCCCTTTAGTCTCAATCTCCCCCCAATTCCTCTCCACACACTCCATAGACACTCTTTCCTTTCACATTCTTACTCTGCCTTCACTCCTTTTCCTCATCTCATGTTACTTTCGTACTTTACTCTCTCCCTTACCACTGTGTCTTCCCTTCACTGCTCCTTCACGCTCCTCCCTTACCTCCCACTCCCATCGCATTTCCTCTCCACGTCCACTCACTTGTCTCCTCCCTGTTTTCTCTGCACCTTATGTCTTCTTTCTCGCACATCTTAGTCTTCCACCACGTTGCCTACACCTCCGTCTACCCCGCCTTCCTCCATGCCTCCCCATCTGTTTCCACCCTAACCACACATGCATTTCATATTCCTACTTCCCTCCCTGCCCCTTTTTGCTCCTCTCCCATTGCTTCCATTTCTCTCTCCATTTCCTCCCTCTCTGTCCTTTTCAGCTCTCATCCAGTCGAAAATATCCAAAGATTTTCTGAATACTGTATCCTGTTCTGCTTGTGAAATCGAGTGATGAAAATGTAGGGCAAGAGAGGAAGCAGAAGAAGAACGTATAGCAGCAGCACTCACCCCAGCCTTCCCGCCATTGTGTGTTGCGGGTACTGACACAACTATAGAAGGCCGTATTCTAGTTTTTTCTGTTGCGCTTTTTCCTTGGCGATTTATTCTCTCCAACACATCTCGTTATCCTCTTGTATATTATTGATGCAAACTATATATATATATTTTTTTTTTTCGTTCTCTGACTTCGTGTAATAGTATGGCAGAGAATATTGCAGTGAATTTCTTTGAACATTTTGCCATTCTTTACTTATTCTTGGTTACTTCTCTTTCTGCCTCACTTTTGTTAGTGGATGCCTTCATAGAGATGCTTATTTTTTCTTATTTTAAATCTTATTATATCGACCATACTTTGCTTGCCCGTTTCATAAATATTTATTCCAGTGCAAATTGCCCCTTCACCCCCTCCATAAGTAGAGAGAGAAATTCATGAAGGCTGTATCATTCCAAAAATGAATAATCGTTTGTAATAGAAATGCAGTGAAAAAAACAACGGTATTATTTAACTCTCTTGCTCTGATGACGCGATTTCCTTTCAGTGCGTGGATGAATGGGTAGGTATTGGAGAGTGTGGGTGAAGGGTTGGTAAGTGGCTGGATGGGGGTTGGGTTTGTGGGTGGATGGATGAGTGGGTGAATGGGTAAGAGGATGGATGGATGGGGGCCGGTGAAGTGGATGGTGGGATGCGTGAGCGATTGGGTGGACGTGTGAGTGGGTGGATTGGGTGAGTGGGTGGATTGGGTAGATGGGTGAGTGGGTGGATTAGATGGATGGGTAAGTGGGTGGATGGGTAGGTGGGTGGATGGGTAATTAGGTGGATTGGGTGGATGAGAAAGTGGGTGGAGTGGGTGGATGGTTGGATGAGTGGTTGGGTGGATAGAGGGTTGGGTGAGTGAGTGAGAATGTGGCTAGAGTTAGGATGGAAAGATTTATGATACTAAGAGAGTGTATGATAAATAGATAGCGCAGTTGATCCTCGTGCGGTGTGGTGCGGTGAGGATCTGTCCCTTCTTCCCTTTGGGGCTAAGATGCAAATGAATGTGTTTGAGTGGATGAGTAAATTGGGAGTGTCGTCCTGTCTCGGCTACCTCCCTCTCCTTGGGGGAAGCAGCCTAGGTATATAGATAGATTGAGGGTGGATCATATGGATGAAAATATGGGATGGACTGAAGGAAGGTAGGGGAGAGGTGAAGAAATGTAAAGAGGAGGAGGAGGTAAAGAAAGGAAGGAAAAAGAATAAGCAAGGAGGTACGAGAGGCTGGTGAGAGGAGAAATAGAGAAGGAAGCAAGGAGGAAGAGAAGTAAAGAAATGAAGGAAAGATGAAGGGGCAAGAAGAATAAACGAAGAAGTTAGGAGGACGAGGAGTGAGAGAAGCAAAGGAAGGAAGGAAGGGCGAGGGAGCTAAGAGAAGGAAGGAAGGAAGGGTGAAGGAGTCAAAGAAAAAGAAAAAGGGAAGGAAGGAAGGGAGGGAGGAAGGGTGAAGGAATCAAAGAGGAGGAAGGGAAGTGAAGGAAACAGGCGTGGAAGTCAACAAGTATTATCATTCAAAGCAGGTGACAGACCAAGCTGACTTCATCTCTTTACATGCAGCCAGCGTCCCATACACCATATTAGCACCCTAACCCACACCCACGACCCCATACACCCTAGTACCACCCTAACCCTTAATCTAAACACCCTACACAAACCACATACACACCAGTACCACCCTAACCCTCGCTTCACAAGCAGCATATACCCATTAATCATCCTAACCCTCGCTTTACACCCCTGAATACACCACTATCACCCTAACCCTCACTCAGCACACCCTACACACAACACTAGCACCCTAACCCTCACTCAGCACACCATTCTATAGTTAGCACCATTTTTCATCTCCCTGCACACCATACCAATCTCAACACACCCTCTCCATACTCAACACACCCTTCTTTACTTTACACACCGTACTTTCACCCTACACATACCGGTATCACAAGCATCCCAACCCTTGCTCCTTACACGCTACCATCATCCTACATACCACATCAGCACCCTACACCTCACTCTGCCCGCCTTAACATCGCCGTGCAGTCCACACTTGCATTTAGAACTATCCATCGGTGCACACACACTACCGTACCATCACCCTACACATTCCACCAGCACCCTAACTCCAGCACTCTCCACACACTTCGTCTCTTGTTTCACCCTCACTGTCCAGCACACTCCACACACTTCATCTCTTGTTTCACCCTCTCTGTCATCACCCCACACGCTTCACCAGCACCTTGTCCCCTTCAGTTTGGCGAAATTTTGTATATTCTTCCTACCACCGAACGATTACTTTCGGGTCAAGAAATACAAACCTCATGGAGAAGGCATCAGAAACTACTTGCTCTGATCATTAACCACTACCCCACACACTTCATCATTCAGTCCATTCGCTGGGGAGATGAAGAAGTGGTCAGCTAGTCGAAAGGTCACAAGTTTGATCACCGAACAGTTTGAGTATTTGAATTTCGATAAGCCTTAATTCTTAACGAAAGCTCTTGACTGCACCTACAGTTTCCCCTCCCACCTATCACACGTGTAAAACTTACCGTAAGGTATCTCTAAGTTTGTCATTAAGCTGCATACCGATGCCTACCCTTATCTGTTTATTTTCCACTCATATTTCTCAAAGCGAACACCCGATCTACACACTCCATATCACACTTAAGATCTTATCCCGATCTACGCACTCCATGTCACACTAAAGATCTTATTCCTCCATAAAACAGTATTCTGTATGTTACCATTAAAATCACTGGGCCATCACATCTGGCACCTCACGAAGTGGCGTGGGTTATGTATGAATGTTTGTGACCATGCTGCTCTTGTAATCCAGAAGGAATCGTAATTAAAAAATATATATACTTGTATATATATACACAATGGGTAAAACTCACTGGAGAGCTGGTTGTGCGAAATATATACAAGAGTTGGCAAACGAGAAAAGTTCGACCGGCGCCACTGAACTGGGGATAATCTGAACCAAGTTGAAGGCTGATACCGGAATGGTAAGCATGGAAAGAAGAGTGTCATAACGGAGGCGTGAAGAGAGGGTGAGATATTAATACTTACCTTTCCTCTGCCTGTCGACCTTACTACTGCCTTGAACTCTCACCAGTTTTAACTCGATCACCAACTTTACCACAGCCTCATCTCTCACGGTGTACCACTGCCTCACCTCCCACACTGTACCACTGCCTCATCTTCCACACTGTACCACTGCCTCATCTCCCACAATGTACCACTGTCTCATCTCATCTCCCACACTGTACCACTGTCTCATCTCCCACACTGCACCACTGCCTCATCTCCCACACTGCACCACTGCCTCATCTCCCACACTGCACCACTGCCTCATCTCCCACACTGTATCACTGCCTCATCTCCCACACAGGACCACTGCCTCTACCCAACGTCTTTCCATCATTAGCAACAGAATTAAATGAAAGTGAGCGATGATAGATATTAAGTTATTTTGTACCGGTAGGAAGGATCGTACCCAATACATGATTAAGTGAAACATGATCAAGATGTAGATAGAGAAGGCGGCATACAGAGAAGGCTTAAGTTATGCTGCAGTGCGTCAGTTGAAACCGAGAGAGGAAAGTAAGAGAAACGATGTGGAATGGACTTACAGGAGAGAGAGAGAGAGAGAGAGAGAGAGAGAGAGAGAGAGAGAGAGAGAGATTGACTGTCCTTCCTTGCGTTTGGTTTAATATTGTTGAAGATCCTTTTTTTTTTTTTTTTTTTTTTTTTTTTTAATCGACTGCGTCCAACCGAGTGGGAAAGATTCATTTCAGATGGAAAACATATGGAAATTTTTAATAAGGGATGAGTGATAGTCCGTGTGATGTGTTAGTGAATGGAGAGAGATTTGAGGTGGCAATAGACAGTATAGGTAAATATGCAACGGAAGTGGAAAGTAGAGTGGCATAGGGAAGGAAAGTGACGGGTGGGGTTCTGAAGGCCTTGATACTGAATATAAGTTTGAGTGCGGGTACCGTAAAAGGACTGCAAGAAGATGTGTAAGAGCTCGCTGTATTGTATGACTATGACACAGAATATGACGAGTGTAAAATGTAAGCAGGAAGAGCAATGGAAATGGGATTCTTGAGGAGTATGTATGGAGTGCGTGAGAGTGGATAGGATGGGAACTAATGTGATTCGCGAAAGATGTGGAGTAAGAAAATTTGTTGATAACAGAATAGAAAAGAGTGCGCGTAGTTGGTGTGGGTAGATAGAGAATATGAATGTAGATAATGATAGTGAATAAGGTATGTGTGAGTGAACTTAGATGTGGAGTGTCTTGGTATGCCAGGAGGAGGGTAGATGGGTATGATAAATGAGTGTGTAAGAAAGTGAGTTATGGAAGTTGATGAAGCTTGGGAACTGACAGTGTATCGAGTTAGTGGGACGAATCATTGAGGGAGCACTTCATTGCATTCGAACTGAAAATACGTAAGGTGTATGAAACCCATCTATAAAGAAAAAAGGATATTGCAGATGGTTATGCCTGTAGGGTGAAACCATAATTCTGGGAGCTTGAATGATGAGTGAATGCCTGTTTGGCTCACTTCATTGGGTATGCTGTTGGCAGTCTTCCCACTTTTCTGCTCATTCATTCTTAGTGAGCCCGACGCAACTTCTTCCTCAAGTGGGAAAAAAAAGATGGTGGTGATGATTTATTATTTTGAACATCCATATAGCATAAGGGACAGCAGTGCACAGAACCCCGAATAATGTATTTTATTTTTTTTTTTTTTTTCATAGGCAAAGTTCTCCTTTATGCCAGCAGTTTGTTGAAGAGGAAGGAAACTTCACCCATATGAATTTTCTTAGTGTTTTGTCTTTGCGTAATAAATGTGTACGATCCAGTATGTGATTACCATTGTTTTGATTACAATAGGCTAGGTAATGTGAGGTGAAGTGAGGCCAGGGTAGGATGACCCTGTTGTGGCCTGGCTGCCTCACCTTCGATCCCGCGGCGCCATCCCGGCTCACCTGGCGGCACTCGGGCTCTCCCTCAACCACACTCACCACCCACTCCCAGCAGCACCACCAATACCATTAGGTCTCTGATTGAGGGCCTCTCTTTTCATGTGCACTGAACACTTACAGTCAGACGTGGGGTTGTGTTGTAGGGTGAGATGTTAGTGAAACTGGTTTAGTGACGTCATATGCGTGGTAGTGACGCGCGAGGGATGAGTCGTGGTTGGCTGGCGCCAGGACCATCCACCTGCCTGCCCAGCTGTCAGATATTGATGTTACACACTCTTGCCAGTAGCTGATGATCCATCTCTCTCTTTTTTTTTAACTGTAAGCATTGTTGTGTCCCATGTCACCGCTTGGCCTCATGAAAGTCGTTTCCCCACATGAACAAGATTTTGAAAATCAGTGCACCTCTTTCTAACTGCCAATCTGTGGTCTGTAGCGGAAGTACCTCGCTCAGCTCCTGATGAGGATTATACATCGTGCCTTCAGCATATTTTTTAATTGTGATTCTTTTCCCAGTTATTAAAGGTAACACCATCAGCATTATAGGAACATTGTACCCAGGCCCCCCTCACAATCAAGCACACTTCTTAACTGATGCTGTCAACCCCTCATTGCCACGTACCCAAACCTTTTGCCAGCCATCCCCCCCTCACCCCTGGCCCTCCACCTGCACCTCACCCCCCACCAGCACAGAGGCCAGCAAGCACTTTTGTTCCCCATATTAACGTGGGGGAAAGAGAGGATCCCAGCCTGCCTTCCTCAATGGCCTCACTCGCGTTTTTCTGAAGCGTTCGCGAAGGTGTTAACAGCACCTATTATCATCCTCCACAACTTGAGATAGCCTGGAGGGAGAGAGAGAAAAGCAGGGAGAGAAGGAAGGGAGGGCGGTGAAAGAAGGGTGAAGGAGCTGGAGGAGGGAAGGAGGGAGAATTAGTGCGATATGAAAGAATAGGATGCATAAAGGGAACTGTAGGTAAAAAGAAAGGAGAGAAGTGGAGGTAGGATGGCAGGCAACAAAGGTGCATGAGAAAACAGAAGAGGTAGAAAGCAGAAGCACAGAAAAAAAAAATGAAGATGCAAGGATATTAGAGAAAGTGGATGACGCAAGAGAAAGAAATATCCAAAATTAACCACATAACCCCTGTAGTACGGTGACGCCTTTTATTCTCATCGACCTCCAGACGATATTTATCTTCAAAGAGTGACTTAGTAATGAAGGGATCACTGAAGGCTGTATTCAACCCCTCCAATTCAGGTTAGTTTCTGAGGTAAATTAAACCGTCTGAAGATGGAAGATCACGGGGATTTTTTAAAGGTGTCCGCCTGCTGAAGGGGGTAACTTCTTCACTATGAATTTGTCCTTATAGTTAGCGGCAGCAAGATAATATACAGATACCTCCAGAATTAATGGAGATGGTGTGTGCCCCTCTCTCTCTCTCTCTCTCTCTCTCTCTCTCTCTCTCTCTCTCTCTCTCTCACACACACACACACACACACACACACACACACACACACACACACACCACACCCACACCACACCACACACACACCCACACACACACACACACACACACACACACACACACACACACACACACACACACACACACACACACACACACGAGTCTAGTGTAGCTCAAGCCATGCTGTGTTGGAGGACCTGCAAGGGTTTGAAACTGCAGGGTAAAGATTAGATGGTCTGTCCCCTTGTTCCTACGCATCACTGCAGCCATGGTGAGGCTTAATAATGTGTCAACGCTCCTCAGGGGCAGCCAGGGGCAGCCTGTTGACCCCCTTAGGTTAGGGTACAAGATTAAGGTCCTGTGTATTTTCATCCCTTGGCCGCAGTGAATAAATAAACCAATAATTATTTACTCTTTTTTATTTTAAAAATTATTTAATGAAATTATCTTCAAATCACTAATTGTCAAAGCAAAGATAAGGTTAAATACATTGCCTTATGGAATTTTTAGATGCCCACATTTCCCCCCACTCCTATGAACTTTGACTAGATGACTAGGAGGGGCTTCCATTCGCTCAGACCTCCAACAGAAATACAAATGATAATCACATACAGGCCATTGAGCTACTAATACTCGCTAGGAAATACATGAAGCAATTAAGCTGGTTTATGATAAAGAGAATGAAGTTGACCTGAACTTGAGTTTGGGTTATAAATGTTTGACCCCTCAAGTTCAAACTTTTTTTTTTTTTTTTTTTGCTAATACTGGATGCTGTGAATGCCATCCATTTGATATACTGGTATTGAGTAACCTCATCTTACCACAGACTAGGGTATTTGTACTGAGTATTGGTACAGTATATTATCAAACCACTAAAACACAGAAGGGCAGTCCTAAATTACAGCATACTATTACTACAACCACAGAGATATTACAAGAGTTGAGTATTGCACTTTCACATGAGTTAATTAACACAACTAATCCAACCAGGGTAATATACAGTTTTTAATAACAGATACATTGTGATGCCAGTTAGTGTGATGGACTCCAGGAATTTCATAGATCTTAATCTTGCCTGCATTATCAAGGGTGCGCAGTCCAAAGAGGTCCTGGCGATAGAACTCCTGAGCTCGCATCTCAGTCACGTTCTCCTTCTCGTTGAAGTATCCAAAGTGGCTGGGTGGATGACCAAAGAAAAATTACATAGATGAGGAAAGACACAATACAGTATAACTGGAAGAGAAGGAAAACAGTGCATGAGACAGGAAAGGAGAAAATGCTGATGTTCCAGAGATAAAGAACACGGATTCCTTCTGATCTGTTCATTGTGAGAAGCCTCACCTGAATTGGAGAAAATCTTCTGGTGCCAGGAAGATGACCCCCCCTACCCCCCACCCCACCCCACCCCAAAAAAAAAACATACTGGAAGCATTAATTGATGACAATCTATCTGTCTATCTATTGCCAGATGCCTCAATCCTGTTTGGGGTGGCCACAAACAAATCGCCTCCACGTCACCCTGTCCCCCGCCATTTCACTGCCCTGCTCCCAATGCACACACCCCTCTCTCATATACCTCTCCACCCCATCCCTCCATCTCATCCTCGGCCTCCCCCTCCCTCTTCCCCCCTCCACCTCACTCACATACACTCTCTTCGTCAGTCTTTCACCCTCCATCCTCTCCACATGGCCAAACCACCTCAGTGTGTTCCTCATAACGCTTCCTATCACATCCACATCCACACCACAACGCTTCTTTATATCCTCATTCATCAGCCTGTCTCTCCATGTGACTCTACAGGCTCCTCTTAAATTGATAACAAGAAGTGAGTAAAAAAAATGTTAAGGTACAATAGTGTGGATGATAGAGGTAAGCAAGGAGGCTTTTAAAGGTGATTTTAAAGAGAAAAAGAAAAGGAGGGGCCAACAGGACTAGGGGGGTTCGACAGAGAAAATAAGCAAGGAACATCATGAAAATTCAGTACACTGTACGTATAAAAATACTCGAAGTCACAGGCAATGGAAAACGATTAATTGAGACAGCTCCAGAGCTGGCCCATTCCTTACATGAATGACTGAGTACTAGTCAACAATAGCACTAAACAGCTGGATAGAAAGTGTGAGCTTGTGTAACTACATGGGTGCTGCATGCCTACTGTAAACAGGGGAGGGATATAAGCAGACAATTCAAATGTGAAGTACCCAGGCCACTGGCAATAAAACAAAGATGCAATGCTGCAGCAAAGAGAAAAGACTGAAAGGAATACGTGAGTAGAGAAGACATGATGAAACAAAAAGCCTTCAGTTCTACATGTTTAGAAAATGCTGTATGTAATGAGCCCTACCATACTCATGACAGCTGTATTGCACACAGGGGCAAATAAGGCCCCTGTACAAAGTCAGCAAACAAATAGGGTTAAAGAATGCATGGAGTCCATTCAGTACACCTAACTTCTGTGATGCAGATTTTGTAAGAGAACTAATGTAATCCTGGAAAGCATGTGCGACCTAATTATACTGAGGGCAAAACGCCACTTTTACTCAGCCATCAACACACAGGCCTGCCAGCAAGTAAACAAAACCAGCCAGTCTTGCTACCTCTAGCTAAGTGTGTGGAAATCTATGACACACTATTGTAGCTTTGCAAAATATATATTGTACATAGGGCCCTTAAATCTATCTATATATAGCCCGATGCCCTAATCCCGCAAAGGGTGGCCGCAGACAAAACGCCTCCAAGTCACTCTGTCACCCACCATTTGACTACCCTCCCCCCAACTCACCCCCCCCTCCCTCATATACCTCTCAACTCCATCCCTCCACCTCATCCTTGGTCTACCCCTCCCTCTCCCTCCCTCCACCTCACCTACATACACCCTCTTAGTCAGTCTTTCATTCTCCATTCTCTCCACATGTCCAAACCACCTCAGTGTATTTCTCCTAATCTTCTCAACCACATCCACATCCACCCCACAACGTTCCTTCACTTCTTCATTCGTCAACCTGTCCCTCCATGTCACTCCACATGCTTCTCTCAAGTAACTCATTCCTACTGCTCTCACTCTTGACTTGTTCCCCTCTTGCAGGATCCACACCTTGCTTCCATACGTCAGGGTAGGGATCACAATACTATCATGCAGTGACTTCTTAACTTCCATACTCACCTCCCTATTCCTCATCACTGCTTTCAGTGAACCAACAACCTTCCTTCCCTGCTGTACCCTTTCACGCACTTCATCCCTCAAAGTTCAATCCTTACTCATCACACTACCCAAGTACTAAAATGCACTCACATTCTCCATATCCTCACCATCCAACCTTACTGTACATTCAGTGACTTCATTGCTCTCAAACACCATAACTTTACTTTTGTTTATATTAACTTTCAGCTTCCTCTTCCTACACACTGTCCCAAATTCATTCACCAAACCTTGCAACTCCCATTCACCTTCACTCAACAATACTGTATCATCAACAAACAGCAACGCCGGAATCTTCCAAATCTCATCCTCATTCATTAGAGCCACCCCCACATCCACTGCCCTACCTTGCACCTCCTTTACAGCCCCATCCATGTATATATTAAACAGCCATGGAGACATCACACAACCCTGTTTCAGTGCCACATGGAGATCAAAGAACTCACTCAGCTCACCATCCACTCGCACCGTAGCTCTAGCTCCTTCGTACATACTCTTCACAGCACTCAACAATTTCCCCTCCACTCCATATATTCTTAATGCCTTCCACATACCTTGCCCATCTATTCTGTCATAAGCTTTCTCCAAGTCCATGAAGGCAGCATACACTTTCCCTTCTCTAGATACTTCTCCACTAAACATCTTAGAACAAATGTCTGATCTACACACCCTTTTCCCTTCCTAAATCCCTGTTGTTCTTCCCCAACTAGCTCCTCTGTCATATGCCTAACCCTATCAATGAGTAGGCTATTCTACCATATATTTTACCAGTCACACTAAGAAGGCAAATACCCCTATGGTTACCACATACTTCTCTCTCCCCCTTTCCTTTGTATAAAGGAACAGTTATACCTGATTTCCAGTCCTCTGGAACCCTTCCCTCTTCCCAAGCCAATCTACACAACTTCCATATCCACTCCACAATAATCTCACCCCCATACCTAAGCATTTCACCACACACTCCATCAATTCCTGGGGCCTTTCCCAACTTGATCTTCTTCATTGCTTCCACTACTTCTGCCCTACTGATCTCCTCCTCCCTCCTTTCATCTCTTCTTCTCCCACCCATTCCCCAACCCCTTATACTTGCACTGCTCTCACTCTCTACATTCAACAAATCCTCAAAGTGCTCCTTCCATCTCCTCAATTTCTCTCTCTTCTCCACCAACAATCTATTATTCCTATCTTTCACTCCCCTACTATTTCCCCTTTCACACTGCCTTACTTTCTTTACCTCCATTCAAAACAATTTCTTACTCTCCCTCCATTTCACACTCAGATTCCTCCCAAACTCTTCATCCACTTTCTTCTTACTCTCCTTCACCAGTCTCTTCACCTCCCTTCTCCTGCTCACATATACCTCTCTCTTCTCTCTCTCATCTTCTCCCCTACCTCTACTCGCTAACCATTCACTATATGCCTTCTTCTTTTGTTCCACAGCTCGTTTCACCTCATCATTCCACCATGCTGTCCCTTGCACACCCTTGCATCTCCTCCTCACTCCACAAACCGCCTCACACGCTGCGCCTATCTCTTCCGTGAATATCTTACATACGTCTTCCACCCCTTCCATCTGCTCTAGCTCATACCTTCCCATAAACAAATGGGGGCAGACCATAAGAACTACACAGCATTAACAATATAAAAATAGGAGCCAAACATACTGACTGCCAGATTAAAATACTTGATTCTATCAGCATACCAACATAGGTCATTGACAGCCAGCATGAAGAAATACACCACAATACGTATTCAGCAGCCATTTAAAACACTTGCATGGTGTCTGTAAGATGGCTGCAGACCTCTTCCTCGGTTTCTCTAGATAGATTGGAAAGTGAAAAACCCTCAGTTCTTCCGAAGTATTGAATATGTCAGAGAAAAAGTTCTGGTCGACAGGACTGGATGAAATTAAAAGTACGGTATTCTGGGGAAGGCCTAGACTCAACAAAGTTAAAAAAATACCAGGACAGGCAGGATAACAGCTTTTCATAAAAGAGGCAGAGAATGAGCAGAGGTATCTGCCACATGATATTGAGGACTGGTAATTAGTGCCCAAGGGTGAGGGGATGGAACATTGTCCCTGCAGTAACTCTGACTATGACTGATCTTTCCAAAACACTGGGAACCTACAGTTCCAAATAGTCTGAAGTTGTGTTCCACCCACTAGCTACTCAGTATATATATATATATATATATATATATATATATTTAAAGCATCCTAGACATTATGGGGTGGGAGGTTCCAGCCATATACAGCTTTTTAGTTGTCATATATGACAGAGGATTGTAGTGTTTTTACCATATCCCCTTGTATATATTTTTTTAGATATATTTTTTCTTTATCATCATGTTACTCCTCTCATATGAACCTTACCTGGATTGCCAAGGTGTAATTACTCCATCATCAGGTCCACCAATCAGCACAAGTTTCTTCAGTTTTACAAAGTTTTTCCAGTACTCCTTTTGATATGATTCTGAGATCTCATTGTTTATGTAAGGAAGGTACTGTGAATATCTGTGGGTAAGACAGTTGAGCATGGTGTTAGATGCAGCATATATACAGTATAATTATATAATATCTATCTATCTATCTATACACAGTACCCTCGCATCCAACATGGTAATATTGTCATGCACGGGTCTCGTGTTGGACCAAAAACGTGTTGGACAAACAACAGAGCTTATGGGGAAAAATGAATTATGTCAGCAACTCTAGGAAAAGTCACCCTAAATACCTACCATATACCTATACATATATTGGTACTACAGTAATTATAATAAATGGTACTGTACTATGAATGATTAACCTTTTAGGCTCGCCTCCGTAAGCCTTCACTGCCGTCAGGATCTTGTCTTGGTTTTTTATTATGGTCCTCACGCTGGCTTCATTCACGTCGTAGGCCTTGGCGATGTCCACATTCCTCTCCCCTTTCTTCTTCCTCTCGATGATTTCTAGCTTGGTGGCCTGAGGGAGGTGCCACCGCTTCTTGGGGTTCTCTTAAGGCTTCCTAGGCATCGTGAGCAGGGTAAAATGCAGTAACAAGGGTAGAAAATGCAGCAAGAAAAAAGCACCTTCCAACGCGAATTATGCGACTGAGTGGCGCTGTGGCGCGAGAAATTTAAACAAAACCACGTGAAAGAAGAAGCGTTTTTAATTGGACGGCATCACGATCACGTCACGATAGTGGGCGGGGGAGGCTACTTGATCAGAAGTTTTGATTGGCCGTCAGCGTCACGGGAACGTCCAATATGACCGTGTTGGACCGGGGGTGATCGTGCTAGAGGTGAACTCTGTGGATTTTGCCCACTTCTCGGAGCTCTGTCCGTGCTATGCTAACACACCTGTGTTACGGTAATGAAATCATATTAAATCGTACTAATTTTTTGCTCTGTGCTGGACGCAAAACGTGCTGGACAAACGCGTGTTGGATGTGAGGGTATATATATATATATACACACACACACAGTATATATAGCCTATATACATACAGTAAAAGTCCTCTCATTCGGCATTTTCGGGACCAAGCAGGTGCCGAAACAGCTGAAACTGCTGAATGATCGGGAAAACCTGCAAAAAAGCTTCTAGCAATCATGGTCAATCACCCCAATGCAATCACAGTGAATAGTAAGTATTACTGGTCAACCCTATGCACTAAATTGGCCTTCTGTTTCTTTTATTTGCTTTTGCTTTTTTAGTTAGTTCTTTTTACGCGGTGGGGCATTAACCCACCACCAACCCTTTTAGTCGTCTCGTACGACAAGCAGGGATACTGGGGGAGTATTCTTGAAATCCCCCTACCCCCAGGGAGTAAAAGTCATATATAGTGGAAGAGCTCACACCGAAATCTTCTATTACCTTTTTCCTAGGAACACCCGCCTCCAATTTTTTCAATAATTCAATCTTCTTGGTGATTATCAGCACCTTATGAGTGCATTTTTTCACAACACCAGTAGGCTTTCCACTAGCAGAGGCCATTGCGTAACACGAGAATGAGAGGATGACCATAAAATAGCATGACAAGGTTTCCAAATTTTCAAAAGGTCTTGCTCACAAAGCCAGACTCACGAGTCGTGATGGCCGACGGTACATGCAGTGTTTGCAAGCAGAAGTCTTCAAAAGCGCTAAGCTTAACTTTAAAACAGGCTAAGCTGTAGGTGAACTGTTCAAACTTTCATGCTAAATTAGACTTCAAAACGCACTAGACAGAGAAGAAAGTCTAATATTTATTGGCACTAAAGTATTGTGAAAAGCGCTAGATCTAGCGCCAACAGTGCCAAATTGGCCGACAGGCTCAGCATGTGTGCCGGAAGAGCAGAGAACTTTCGTAAAGGGACTGTTTATGAAAACTGCTGAAAGACCGGAAATACCGTAAGACCAGCTGCCAAATGAGAGGACTTTTACTGTATTTATATATTGTCCCCCCCCCTTCTTATTCTTATTTTCCTTACCTCTTCCAATGTGTTTTTCACATCTTTCTGTTCCTTTCCTGCCCTTCCTAGGCTTTCATTTTTTACTGTCTTTAATTCCCTTCCCTTTACTTGTTTTCCTTATTTCTTCATTTTTTCCCCTTACATTTCCTTTCCACTTCATTCCCTAATTTCTTCATTCTTTGCCTTTCCCTCTTGTTGTTCGTTCCTTCCTGCATTTCCGTGTTCCACCCTTTCTTTTTTTCTTTTCCCTTTCAAATCTTGAATTCTTTCTCATTTTCTGTGTTTTTTTCTTTCATAATTTTTTTTATTGTTTTAAAAATAAATTAAAATTTGCCAAAATTCAAACAACAGGTTTACGACTGCAAAAGCCATATCAGTACTTTTAGTTTACAAAAGTACCTTTCTTTTCAACACAAGGTTTTACCCCCTCTCCACTTCAGACTTGAAATGAGGTGCTGTATATGGTAAAATTGTCTGAAATTCTTCAGGTGCATCCACAACTACCTGCAATAAAAACAAATACCAACAGATTGTTGGCTATGGAATAACACACAACCATCTGATAAAATGAGTTACTTTTAAAAGTAAACAATACTGACTTGTAGTAGAGCTCCTGATGATGAGGGTCATTCCAATAGTTGGCAACAGAAATCCTTTGACCAACTCTAGAGTAGAACAGTTCATATGCAGTCTCTTTTATGTACTGAGGGAAGATCAACTGAAGGAAGTCATCTGATGAAAACAAACAGATATATAATTAACTCCTCATCCTCATCACACTATTAACTAAAAAAAGCTGGGATGTGAATGGTAAAAAGAAAGAATCAAAAAGAATATTCACTACACTCCCTCTATGGAAACACCCAGAGGAAGAGCTATCAAGCCACTAACAATGCTCAGATATTTTAAATGGTAACATTAAGAATCATCCCAGACTCAGAGAACTAAGGAGGGTGCTATGAACTCGAGGTAAATTTTTTTTCCATGCAAGGAAGAAGGAAGCAAAGGCTAAGAGCCCATAAACCGTTCCTTCCAAGAAAAGAAAAAAACAATACAAAAGAGAGCCAAATTCAAGATCCATTCATTTCAAGATGCCTGGACACATGCGTTTGAAAGATCGGAGATCATAGGAAGTAGGAAATACAGACAGAGGGAGACAGTTCCAGAGTTGACCCATTTCATAAATGAAGGACTGGGAGTAACAGTTAACTCTTGCATTAGAGAGTTGGACAGAAAAGGGATGAGAGTTTGTTGCTAGATGGGTGCTATGCACCTGTCTTAGCGGTGGAGGGATGTAAGCAAACAGTTCAGAGAAGCAGTGACCATTGAAGTAGCGATAGAAAAGGGATAATGATGCAACAGTGCAGCAAAGAGACAGAGGTTGAGGGGAGCCAGTAAGAGGAGGAGAGTTAATGAGGCGAAAAGCCTTTGACTCCACCCTATTGAGAAGAGCTGTATGTGGGGAGCCTCCCCATGCATGAGAGTTGTACTCTACACAGGGGAGAATAAAACCCATGTATAAAGTTAACAACTTTGCAGGGGTAAAGAAGGTACTGGGAATGATAATCGTCCTCCAGGGTTGTCTATACTTTGGCAGTTCATTGAAAATGAGTAGTGGTCCCTTTATCAGGAAACTGGGAATGCCAGTTAAAAGAAGGTTTCCGTTTGTCATCATCTCTTTTACCTCTGATTATATGAGCATTTCTATCTTTGTGCTATCCCAAAGCATTCCTTTGTTAAACAAATGCCAAAATCTCTAAGTAAGTGTAACTGTTGCTTAAGAAAAAAAAAAAAAAAGATAACTGCATCTACAATACTCATTAGCATTGTGTAATATTATGTAAATAGTGAACAGCAAATTGTAAAAGAGTGACACCTAATCCCATACTACTCCTTGGGGCACATGAACCTCAGGTTAGGTTACTGTAGTACCATTTTTTTTTATGGTAGATGCCTACATACATACCATGGTAATATAACCAGAGTTTATAATTATCTACCTATCTATCTATATATACAATATATATATATATATATATATATATATAATGTATACAGTAATCCCTGTACTATCCGGACGCGCACTTTCTGGACTCCCCACTTACCAGACAATGTGGGCCTGGACCTTCAGAACCCAGAAATGGCCAAAAAAAGAAGAAAAAAAAAAAATCCTCCCAAAATTCGAATTTTTTTCCCACCCGTACTTTGAAATTGCTGATCATTGCCAATCAGGCCAGCTGTGTTTACACAGGGCCCCTTCATCCCTTCCTTCCTCCTCACCAATTACCGCCTAACTGCCATCATGAGTAGATGCTCATCGCGGTGGATGCCACACGTGTTCGTTTTTGTGAATAAATAGTGAATAAACTGCAATTCCTCGCCACTAGACCACATGGGAATTTACAGTGTTGTGCAGTATTAAGAAATTAGAATTTAGAGTGCAAAGGATTATCTGTGGAGTGCAAACTGGCAGCTGAAACTGGTGTGGTGCAATTAAGAACAGAATGTGCAGTGTTAAACAATTATAACTCACAATGCAAAGAACTAAGTGCAGCACAACACTGGATTACTGTACGTGCTTCAAGAGCGTTTTCACCACTGCCAAAGCATCAGAGAAGGCAGCCACAGACGTGCAGTAAGTACCCTATACACTGCTAAATATTTTCCATAACCACTTTTACTTCCTCATTCTCTGGTTCCTTTTCATTTATTTTATGCTTTATGCCCATTATTGATGTGAATAGGGTCTTAAACAGGATTAAATAGGTGCTATGCATTTCCGGTAGGGAGTTATTTACGTGGCTTTCAAAGTTAGGCTGGGTTAGGGTCCTTAAGTAACAGTTCAGCAGGCAGGGGCCCACTTTCCGGACAGGACCACTTTCTGGACATGCCTCTGGCTCTATTACATCAGATAGTGGAGGGATTATATATGTATATATATATATCTGTATCTATATCTAATCTATCTATCTATCATCATCGTCATCGTCATCATCATCTAGACCTCCTTTCCCACCCTGGGGCAGGGTGAGGAGTAGCAATGTCCAGACAGCCCAAGTTTGCTCAGTCCAGTGGACCACACTTCCATTCACTCACCATTCAAGCCCCCAGAATCCTGGCTTTATCAGATACGCCAAAAACATTCACCATGTTCTGTAGCTTCACATAAACGTATCCGATTGAGTCAGTCTGGACGCTGTCACATTAAAAAGGGGTCCCAAGTCCCTGATCATGCACCTTTCCTCACAACATTCATCCAGCCAGCTCGATCTCGTCAGTTCCCTAGCCTCACCGACTTCCAAGCCTCTCTTCCTCACACACTCGTCCACCATATCTCTCCACCTTCTCCTTGGGCTACCTCGCCTCCTCCCTCGTGTATATATATATATATATATATATATATATATATATATATATATGTCTATCTATCTATCTATATATATATATATATATATATATGTCTATCTATATATATATATATATATATATAATCATTGTTGACAACTAAGATGATGATACATCTCTGCTTACTGTCAGTTACCTGGAGTCAGTATAAATGAAGGGATTCCCAGAACAGTGGGAGACTTTGAAAGTTCTCACCTTAAGAGAACCATTGAGGTGTTTCCAGTTTCTTATTCCAAGTTGTGTATCCTTCAGTGGCTGAACTGATATGTTGCAACTCTATGCTGTCTGGTTGTGATTGCAAGACAACTTCCTTTGAATGTCAACACCATGTTACAGAATTTATGAAAACAGTTTCGCGGCTTTACAGAACTTCGTAACTATTATCTCTTCTTCATAACCAAAGACTCACCTCCATATTGTCCCGCTTGGGGTGAAGAGAGAGAGATGAAGGTGGTGATATTATGCTCCATTGCTTCCACTATCCCTCTGCTCAGAATGCCACCCTGTGAGTATCCTGACAGTGGGAAATAACATCAACTTAACAAGTCTTTCCTGGATCAAGAAATAATTACAAGTAACTGTTTTACCTGAATTATGACAAGTAGATAGACCTGTGCTTGTGGAGATATCGTCAAACTTAACAACCAAAAATAAATTCAGATATCACAATCTGCCTTAGTCTGACTATCTTTTCTTGATACTTAAACTCTGAGCAGATCAGTAGTAAGGGGGAAAACATATATACGAAATAACAGATAAACCAAATAAAATTTTGAATGCCAGCACTTCTATGAACACAGCTTAAGCCAAACAATTGTTTGTCTTCACCTATGAGGATGATGCCATTGGTAGCTTGTTTCATGATGGGGAGAAGGCGGGCATAGAATGCTTTGACTTGATACCATAGCGGTGCCAAGGACTTCCATCCATGCAGGATGTCAATGACATGTACCTCTGTTCCAACATGGTGCTGAAAGAGCCATACTTTCTTAATGACATGTACTGTAATAATGTTTCCTTCAAAGTGCCTAGCAATACAGGTATTTCAAATTTTAGAATGTACTTGGATACCAGATACTTTCCTTCAAAACCTCAAAATTATCCTAATAAGCCTAATCATCATCTTCAATGCTGTGTTCCCTTTAGAGAACCTCCCGATAGGATGGCTGTGACAGAACACCTTGTCTGCTTTATCCTCCTATACATCTCTCACTCACACCTCTTCCTCTTCCTTTCACTAATGTACTGTTGTCTCTTCCAATATTGCCCTCATTTTCTCATTCAGACCTACTTTGAATGAGACCATACCATCTCCTTGTACAGTATTTATAAGGTACCTATTCTGTAATTCCATACCTCCATAGTGAATAGCACAGCAACCTTATTCAGATATCGATATATTGAAATTTTGCCAATTTTAGCTGTTTCTGTTGACATTACCATCCATTTGTTGAAATGCTAGACTAATCTGATGCAGAAACTGACCTGGGGAGGAGGGTCAGACCCTTGGATCTCCCTGTTTGAAATTTCAGGTTACCGGTACTATATAGTATTTAATGTATGCATTGTCGGTACAGTTCACCAAATAACTATATAAAGTAATATTTTAATGTCTTAACTTTCCATGCAGGTAGCTATTTGAAGAAAGTGCAAGGTCTCCTTTTTGTTATAATTATATTGCATTTATCATTTAATTCTCATCTGATAAGCATTTTGCTCTAAGTGTTTAGATCATATTGGTCACAAAATATTATCAGTAAACTGTGATATCACGTAGTGTTCATTTTTTTGTGATTTTATGTTTTAAGAATAAGACTTCAGTAAACTAATTTTAAAATACAGCTTTACTCTTAATACTAAACCTTTAATTTGAATGTTTTGAAAATTGTGTAGTTTCAACTACTGGGCTAGGCAGTTTTGAAAACTTACAGCATTATTAGCACAGATTCCAACAGGAAATTAATCTGAAAATTAATTACTGTTTGATATACAGTATAACACACAGTGGGTCCCAGCTGAAAAGGGACTGACCCCACTTTGACCCCATTTGTGGAAACCTGACTACACCACCGACACTGATGTGATATGTCTGTGAACTGGGGTTGGGGTTTGTGCCTTTTTTTTTTTTTTTTTCCAAACGATTTTGTAATTTACAAAGCACTGTGTACAGGTATTATAATTGAAGTGTCTAGTTGCATACCGCGTGAAGCAACAAAAACATTTTAAAAAACGAAGAAAAACACATTCAGGGTTTCATGACTTTCAAATTACCATGTCTCAGTAACTGCTAAATCAATCAATCACTTTCTCTCTCTGTGGCGTGACACAAGGGAGTGGTCCAAGTGTCCTGGACTACGGACTGAAAATTTTGAACAGTACTTCTCTAGGCATCTGTTTCTTCACACAAACTGTGAGCAAACGTTACACCACTTCCTTATTGCTACAGCTGCACTGTACCCGCCACAGTCAGATCAGCCACGTGAACGACCTGGTGCTGTTGCCGTTATTCCAACTGGCCTACCCCCGGAAGATGACGACGACCCAGACAACCCTCGTCCTGGACCATTGTATCTCTAGGGTAAGTGTTCCCCTAGGGTAGGTTAGGTATGTTGGGTTTAGTTTGGTTAGGTTTTGTGTGTTTGGTGAGGTTACGTTAGATACTTCCCTAAAGATAGGTTAGGTATCTTGGGTTTGGTTTGATTAGTTGGTATTATTTTACAAGTGGACAATATGCAGTTTTGGAATTAGTCTTTGGTTACCAGTCAAATGAACTGAAAGGAGGGGATCTGTCAAGTTGGAACAAATTCACTACATAACTCATCTCGACTGCTACTGTGAAGTAATCGTTTGTTTCAGAACCATAAGTTCGGAGGTGATAAGGATGGCTTCAACAAAATACTTACTTGTTTAATTTGTTCTGCCAAGAAATTAAGACTATAGCGTAAATCCCACACGCCATGGATAATGACTACAGGTTTATAAGACGCAAAACATTGTACAGAGAGACATACTAATAAAAAACACGGTATTTTCATAATCACAGCTCCAAAACAATCACTGTTTATCTTGAATCAGCTGACTAAGTCTTCTTTGTGTTGGTTTCTGGAGAATTCGCCGTCGACGACTCGCTGTCAGGACAATTCGGACCCTGGACGATTTCCCGTCATTCTACGATTTATTTGAAGCATTAGAAGCGCTTTACGAAATATTCTTCCTGACACTTTGTTATATTTTTCTGTTTATTTCCGGGGTGGTAAATAAACCGTTCTTGCGAAATATATTTCCCTCGTTGTTTTTAGATGTTCCGCTGTCAACTCGTTTGAGTTGTTCACTCTAAAAGTATGGCCACACTGAGCTCTATAGTTGTTATTCTAGGTGTTTAAGGGGCGGCTTTCCGTACCTAGAACGCCTAGAGGGCAGCTGGGTTCTCTTTCTAAACCGGAGCTTAAACAAATAAGAGAGGGCCAGGGCATAAAAACACAGGGCAACAACCTTATACGTATATTGACAAATTCAACTGACGTGGAATAGGTAGACAATCTTACACAATTTCAAAGACAAAAATCAATACATAAGCTGGCATTAATGGGTCTAGTATCGCCCAGGATATTTTATGCACAGGAGTCTAATTCTGGTTCAGGAGGGCAAAGGCACTGTTCGTGGGGCTGAGGTACTGTCGTGAGGCGTTCACTGCTCTGACACTGAGTTTATAGGCTGAATACTGGGGAGGGTGTTATTGACTAGCACAAGTGAGGGGAATAGTTACAGTTGTCATTACAAGGGGTCAGGGTAATATCACTGCTCATAATATTCAATGTCTATTCTTTTGTATTCTAGAGCCTTACTTGGCCCCACTGTACACTGGAATTCACTAGGGCGCCTGTTCTTCTTTATTCACTTTTCTGTCTTTTCTGGCCTCATTGTATTCACTGTTAACTCACTTTTGTGCTCTAAGTGCTGGTCTCACTGTTCATCATAAATTCACTGTCTTTTTGTGGACACTTGGTTTCACTGGGGGAAGAAAAGGTCCAGGGCTCACAACTCTCGGCCCGGGATGGGCGGAGGCCCTGTGGGAGTCCCTTCGTCCCGCGGCCACGGGACCACTCTCATGGGCATCGTCTCGTTGCTGGGGCTCGGGCTGTGTGTGGAGAAAGGCCTCTCACTGTCGGGGCTGGGGGAGCTGGCTCTCATGACTGGGGCTGAACAGGCGTTGGAGGCGCTCACTTAAGCACCTGGTGGAGGACGGGTGTCGCCTTCGTCGGCCTATGTGTACCTGACGCATTACCACCACACATCACTGATAACCGCTCTTTATTAATCTTTTTACCTGACATCTTACGCTCGTCCTTCCTTATTAGGCAAAGACCTCCACATAACCCCAGTCTCATCCACATTGTAAATTTGACACAGTGATAAATGTTCGCGCTTAAGAAGCTCATCTAACTTCAACCTAAATGGTTCAACACTTTCAACATCGGCACTGGCAGCCTCACCTGACACTTTCACACTATGGATGTTGTGGCGTTTCCTAAAACGCCACAGCCATCCATCACTTGCCTTGTGGCTATACACATCAGCCAGCGGTGCACCACACCCCAATTCTTAACAGTTATACACGTCAACCGACGCGTAGGAGTTAAGGCCAAGCATTGTTTTTTCTTTTCTTTTCCATGTTTTTAATCACTGCATCCTGGTACGTATTCTAAATCCTCATTTACGGTATAGCTTTCATTGGCAAGTTTAAATATCCCCAGTAGCTATGGTGGTAGGTGTTGGCAACCATCATCCACTCACTTGGTGTAGTGCTGCACACTTCTTCCTTAGTCTTTATCATTCTTTTTCTGTGCCTGTCCTCCTCTCTTCCTATTTATCCTATCTTTCCTGTCACTTATTGCTTTTCTTTCCTTTACAGGTGGCTTTACATTGAGTGACAAGCCAAATGATTTCCTGTATTGTAAGCCAAGAAACCATTTATAACGCTGGGTGGTAACCGTATAACCAAACCATATGTGCTCCCTACGTGTCAGCATGTGGGTTGGTGTAGGGTTAGTGCCCCTCCCTGTAAAGCAAATAACTCAAAGTCAAATGGCAACCCCTTATGGGATTATGGCGTCTGGCAATAGATAGATAGATAGCTGTGGTAATCCAGGAATAATAACAAGCAACCTGTAAAAGACTCATTTCAGTAGATAATATGGAAAGGCTGTGTCCATTTGGTAAATAACTAATGTTAGCTCTACCACTGCCATAGTAACCATCCTTTAACTTGCAGTAACCATTGCAAGGATCAGCCCTTCAACATGTTTATCATCATCCAGACCACCTTTCCCACCCCAGTATGGGGTGAGTTAGGGTCCAGAGCTAGAAAAAACTTGATGGAATGTATATAAACCAAATGCTCTCTCCTTGTAAGGTATAAAAAGCCAGATTCATATTTTTGCTGGTAATTTTCATATAATAGGACAAAAAAAGATATGGAATGGTATTGCATAAGAATTTAATTTACCTGTTATAGTAATGCAATACATTTGTACATTTGGTGATACAAACACCACTAGTACTTGCCTTTTTGTTTACAGGGTACTTTAATTTAATGCACAGGTAATGTGGCAGCTTTAGTTATGCACCATTTTGGGATATTAAGCCACATCAAGTAGTTATGTGGTACTAGAGAAGGATACCTTCGAGGGACATATTAAGGATCTGTGGAGTGCTAAGCCCCACATGTGGAATGTGGAAAATATTAAGAATACTCTATATGGAGTAAAGAAGCTGTTGAATGCTGTGAAGAGTATGTATGAACAAGAGCTGCAGTATGTTTGTATGGTGAACTGAATGAGTTTTCTGTCTGAATGTTGGACATAAACAGGGTTGTGTCATGTTTCCATGGTTGTTCAGTCTGTATGCGGATGGAGTTATAACAAGCTAGGGCAGTGGATATTTGTGTGGCCGTAATGAGAAAGGGCAGCATTTAGAAACCTCCTGTTCTGTTGTTTGCAGATGATACTGTATTGTTAAGTGAAGATGAAGGGGAACTGCAAGGCTTGATGAATGAGTTTGGGAGAGTGTAAGAAACAGAATCTAAAGGTGAATATAGGGATGAGTAAAGTTGTGGTCTTTGAGAGAAATAAAGTCACTGAATGCACAATGAAGATGGATGGTGAGGAAGTGGAAAATGTGACTGCATTTAAGTACTTGGGTGATGTGACGAGTAAGCATGAAATACCTGAAAGGATACAAGAGGGAAGAAAAGTTGCTGATTCCTTGAAAGCACTGATAAGAAATAGGAAAGTAAGTATGGAAGTAAAAAAGTCATTGCATGACAATATTTTGATACCAGCTCTAACATATGGAAGTGAAGCTTGATCTTGTTAAAAGGACACAAGAATGAGAGCAATGGAAATGAGTTATTTGAGAGGAGCGTGTGGTGTTACATGGAATGGCAGACTGATGACTGAGGAAGTGAAGGAGCATTGTGGTGTGGATGTGACTGGAAGTGTCAAAAGAAATTGCCTTAGGTGGTTTGGCCATGTAGAAAGGATGGAGAATGAGTGACTAATAAGGAGAGTGTATGTGAGTGAGGTGGA
Source organism: Coenobita brevimanus (assembly GCF_032717465.1). Classification (NCBI taxonomy): domain Eukaryota; kingdom Metazoa; phylum Arthropoda; class Malacostraca; order Decapoda; family Coenobitidae; genus Coenobita; species Coenobita brevimanus. The sequence goes on from NC_136977.1 coordinate 62,850,336, forward strand.
GGAGGGGAGAGGGAGGAGGAGACCAAGGATGAGATGGGGGGAAGGAGTGGACAGGTATATGGGAGGGGGGGGTCAGTTTGGGGAGGGCAGTGTAATGGCAGGGGACAACAACATGGAGCTGATTTGTTTATGGCCACCCCTTACAGGATTAAGATGTTTGGCTGTAGATAGATAGAGAGATGTGTTGCATATCATGAAGTTCTGTGGAGAGGAAGACAAAATTACTGGAAAAGAGAAGAGGAAAGGAAGATAGAACAGAAAAGAGTTGAAAAGGATAAGGTAGATGGGAAAAAAAAAAAAGGAAAGAGGGAGGCAGAAAAGGAGGAGGTAGTGGAGAACAACAGGCAGGTTGAAGAGAAGAGAAAATGAAGCAATAAAACAGTGAAGAGGGATGTATAACAGAAAAGAGGGGCAAAGACAGGTTAGAAGTGAAGATAAGAGATGACAGGAGGGAGGGAGAAGGAAAGAAAATACAAAGAAGGATGTAGAAAAGAAGAGGGAGGTAGAAGACACGATAGGAGGGAAGTAGAAGCAAAGAAAAGTGAGAAGTGTATGAGCAATGAAGAAGGAAGCAGCACAAGTGAAGAGGATGATACAATACTACTTATTATGCACTGATATGGTGCTATGAATTATTAGGACTGGTTAGTCCTCCAGTTTTCAGACAGCAGAGATGTGATCATGAATTACTTTTAACATATTGGAATGTCATTATACATTAATATAACAGAATGGTGGTTTTTTTTAACACAACTGTGTGGAATGCTTCTACATACATAAGGCACCTCTTTGTATTGGTAAAGGAGTCTTCTGACCCCAGCACAAGTTTGAAGTATTTATAGTAAAACTCACAGATTTATTATGCAAAGTATTTCTCATGTAAGTCAACATTCTGTGGGCCACTTCCCTCAGACAATCTAGCCACTGAGTGTAGACCCCTTCAGTGTGTAGGAACCCCTCAAGGTGTGGGCCCAAGTCTATGGCCTGCCAGGCCTAGACCTTAGTCTGGCCCCTACAGCTCCATGCAGTGGCACTAATATAATCAGGTAACTTCACTGCCTAGTTGTACAAACATCCTTCACTTCCTTCCTCATCCCCAGAAAGGAGGATAGTGGATTGCAAAAAGAAGACTTCATCCTGCATTCACAAGAGCCTGGGTGGAGTCAAAAGCTTTTATTCTAATTAATTCTCCTCTTTTTTAATGGCTCCCTTCAACCTCTGTCTCTTTGCCGCACTGTTGCATCTTTATCTCTTTTGTCTCTTCTGACACTACTTCAGTGGTTACGGCTCCTCTAAACAGTTTTGCTTGTACCGTTCCACAACTACAGCAGGTGCATAGTGCCCGTTTAGCAACAAACTCTCATCCCTTTCCTGTCCAACTCTCTAATCCAAGAGTTAACTATTACTCCCAGTCCTTCACATATTCAACAGGTCAACTCTGGAACTGTCTTCCTCTGTCTGTATTTCCCATTGCCTACAATCTCCTGTCTTTCAAACGCAGTGTCCAGGCATCTTGAAACGAGCAGATCTTGAACCTGACTTTCTCTTATCTTGTTTTTTTCTTGGAGGAACAATCTTGCATGCTTCTGGCCTTTGGTTTCTTCTACCTTGCATAAAAATAACTAACAACAATTACTTCTGCGGGAAACAGGTCTTTAGTGTTCAGCGTATGATCTTAATATTTTTACTTTTTCCCTTTTCCATAACAAAGGGCAGTACAAACAGCAGTTCACCTAGTATTTGAAATTATAGTGTGAAGAGTAAGAATGGAAGTTTTGGGGATGAAATGCTTGAAAGGGTGCAGCAGGGAAGGAAGGTTGTTGGTTCACTGAAAGTGGTGATAAGAAATAGGGAGGTGAGTATGGAAGTTAAGAAGTCACTGTATGATAGGGAGGTAAGTATGGAGGTTAAGAAGTCACTGCATGATAGTACTGTGATCCCTACCCTGACGTATGGAAGCGAGGTGTGGACATTGCTAGTGGGAAACAAGTTGAGAGTGAGAGCTGTGGAAATTAGTTACCTGAGAGGTGCATGTCGAGTGACATGTGACAGGTTGATGAATGAAGAAGTGAAAGAACGTTGTGGGGTAGATGTGGATGTGATTGAGAAAATTAGGAGAAATACACTGAGATGGTTTGGACATGTGGAGAGAATGGAGAAGGTACTACTGACTAAAAGGGCATATGTAGGTGAAGTGGAGTGAGAGAGAGGGAGGGGGAGACCAAGGATGAGATGGAGGGATGGAGTTGAGAGGTATATGAGGGAAGGGGGAGTGAGGTGGGCGAGGGCAGTCAAATGGTGGGTGACAGAGCGACTTGGAGGTGTTTTGTCTGTAGCCACCCTTTGTGGGATTAGGGCATCGGGCTATAGACAGATAGACAGTACGTTAATATCTATAATTTCCATATCCTATACAAGTCATAAATCCTCATCATCAAGTAGAGGAACCTGATCCTCGATGGAGTGTCCCTTGTTCTTGTGGGGAGGTAGAGTACGTGTCCCAAAATCTGTCCCTTCTCCCACATCACCAGCATCTTCCAAACCAACCACAGCCACACCACTTCCTCCTTCCACATCTTCTAGTTTATTGTACTTGTAATTCTGTTTGCTCCTTCGCTCAGCATCCTGTTGAAAAAATCAGATACTCATTATAACCGAGATTTAAAAAATGTGATAGTGGGTGAGGTTTCAATAACAGTGTTATGTATCAGTAATATGGTAAAACCTCACTATAACGGACAAACTGGGGCCCAAGCCTTTCCGAGAAAAGCGAAATTCCAATAAAAGCGATATCCGGACTGCCCCCTGCTATCTTGGACTTTTTCCGGTATATCAGACATCAGTCTGGATCACACGAACGGTTGCTAAACTGTTTTCACCATCACTATAGTACTGTACCATATTATACATTCACTACAATAATCAAATGGTATCATATACATAACAATACTGTACTGTACAGTACACTGATAAATGTGTCTTTTTATCTACTCTGTTGTGATGAACATAGCTGAAGTGGTCAGACAGACCGGACTGCTTCTGGCTTTATCGGACTTTTTCTGATATACTGTATAAGAATTCAGTCCGGTAGCTCCTTAATTCCGATAAAAGCGAATTCCGGTCAATTGAAGTCCGTTATATCGAGGTTTTACTGTAATAACTAAATAAATGAATGCATAAAAATAATAATAATAACTCTGCACTCCTGTTACATACTGTACTTTTTTTTAAGCTAATATAAACTGCTTTTTATTAACACTACATTTTCTTCCTTTGCATCTAGGGATACCCACTGGGGCAGAAGCCTTCTGATGATGCCACATAAATGAACCTTCTCACACATACAGTACACTGGTGTTTAGTCCACACAGGTTCAAAATGAAGAAGTGAGACCTTCAAATGAAAAATTTGTATCTAAGCAATGCACACACAGTCCCCCCCCTCTTCCTGCAGTGAACTCTGATAGTACTGGCATAACTGGTGCTGGAGAGGGGCACCTTCATGCAGTGGCACTAATATGGCTGGGCAGCTCCATTACCTGGTTGTGCAAATGCCCCTCAACTCCCTCCCTATCCCCTGAAGATGATTGGTTGACTGCTGGAGGGAACAAACTTCAGCCTGCAATCTCCTGGGTTTGTATTTTAGTTCAAACTTGGAGTTGCAACTACTGATTACTACTACAACTACTATAGCCATCATCAGTGTCTTTATAAATTCCTTTCTTGCAAGCAGTGTTCGGGTATCCACCAAAGAGACCCCATCATATCGAGAAGCCTGGGTTGTTTATATTCCATAACCACCAATGTCAAATTTTGCATCTTAAAAACCTGTTATCCCAATATTATTTACTTCTTATCCTGTAAAGCTTGCAGTGCGTAACAAATTTTTTTAGCACCAAATTCTAAGCCCTTCAGGTTGGGGTTGGGGGCAGGGTGGCTCAGTAGTAGAGCGTCGGACTGCCATGCCGGGAGGGGTAGCACCCTCCTGTCACCTAGCAGGGCTATATGGTCCAATAAGGCCTAGGTTAGGGGAACATTTCCCTTTTTTCAGACTGGAGATGGGGCATATATAACAGTGATGGACAGTAATACCTGTTCCTTGTATGACACATCAAGCTTGCATGCAAGCCACCTATATTTTCATCACTGAGGGACCTTGTGGGAATGAGCCACTTATTTTGTGGTCTTGTACTGTATTTCTGAACCCTTTTTAGCAGAAGATCAGTTAGAAAGTCCATCGCCCTGGCTGGTGTATTTTACTGAAAGTCCACTGAGCCTTATACAGTACAAGGTTTGTTCGGAAAGTATCTGACTTTAGGCTCTAAGAAAATAAATAGTTAACCTGTTGAGCTAGGACACTATTCCCCCTCAAAGAAGGCCCCTTCTAACATGACACACGTAGCCCAGCGTTCTTTCCACTGCCTGAAACATTTTTCAAAGTCAGTCTTCGATATCTCCTGCAGGTGCTTTGTCTGCTGATGAACGTTACTCAAGACATGTTGGAGTGTGCAGATCATGATCCAGATTTCTGAAGATTGATATCATTGGAGATGAGACTTAGGTGTACAGGTATGACCGAGAAACCAAAGCACAGTCGTCCCAGTGGAGCCATGCAAGGTCATCTTGCCCCGAAAAAGCAAGACAGGCCTGCAGCAAGGTGAAATGCATGTTGACTTTTTCTTTTTTTCATACCATGGTGTTTTGCATCACAAATATGCATCAGAAGATCAGACCGTCAACAAACATTACTATCTCAATGATACCAGTTGTCTTTGTGATGTAATTCAGTGGAAGATTCCAGACCTTTTGAAAGCAACAAGTTGGAAGCTGCACCATAACAACACTTCTGTCCAGTCTTCTCAACTAATTCAAGAATTTTTGGCCAAGCACAACATCCCGTAGGTCCAGCAGGCTCCCTACTCTATAACCATGGCTCCATGCGACTTTTGGTTATTCCCCAAGCTCAAAACTCTGCTGAAGGATTCCAGATTTGAGACGAGAGAAGAAGTCATGATGAATGCGATGAAGCGCCTACAGGAGATACTGAAAATCGACTTTGAAAAATGTTTCAGGCAGTGGAAAGAACGCTGGGCTACATGTGTCAAGTCAGAAAGGGCCTACTTTGAGGGAGCTTCGTGTGCCAGCTCAACAGGATAGCTATTTATTTTTTTTTGGAGCCTAAGGTCGGATACTTTATCAGTAGACCTTGTATACTGCCGCTAGACCCTGAAAATGTACAGCAGTTTCTCAAGTTTTACATGTTAAACGTTTCATTTATTTGCATTTCACGTGCACATACAATTACTACACATCAAGAGTAGTGCTTACTTCAAACTTAAAGGAGTATTAACCATACTGAAACATTCAGAGCATCCAAATGCACAATCCAAGCATAAAATAGTAACATTAAAACTTAAAGAGGAGATTAAACAGTACAATGTAATAGGAAAAGATTATTCGGGCATTCATGAATGAGTAAGAGCAGATTTAAATGAATATTGAGGGCACCAATCTCACTGACATTCTCCTAACTACTTTTATTCATGGATTTTGCAGTCTCTGTACTGTTTAATATATTTGCCTCATAAAATTACCACTTTCTTCTACATACTTCTCATAACTCAAATATCCTGAAGTAAGGGCCTACACAATAACTGGATTGGTTGTGATGTTGTTGGCCCTTGGTGAGTTCAGAGTCAGCCACTGAATTTGGCCCACGATATTCTGGGCCAAACTGATTGTTCAGCCCTTTCATTTTTCCACAGTTTTATATTATTAATTGCCCATATAAGGCCTAAAGTTTTCCTCCTTATGTACAATGAACAGAAATCACTGGGCCAAGTCCATTTCCATTGCACTGTCAGTTTATCAGTTGTAAACACTGAGTACTGTTTTGTCCTTTTATATTAAGAAAAAAAAAATGCAGCCAGAGGTGAATATGGATGCTTATAGCAGTCTGAATCAAATGCTCATGTTTAGTTACAACTGAATATTTAAATAAAAACAACAGGCTTTCATCACGAGCATGCTGGAATCTACAATGTTTGGTCCCACCAGGGATGTTAACCTAAACTTCAGGCCCAGTTTGTTTGTTTGTTTGTTTGTTTTTTAATAAATAATATACAAACAACAGTGTCAAAAAAGTGGGAGAAATAACAAAAAATTTAGTAAAAACTCGGCAGATCACCAGACCCAAATTACAATTTTCTCCAAAAGGGGTTCATCTTAAATTTTGACAGGCTGAATTCAGCAAGTTTTTTCAGGGTAGCAAACACTATGAAACCTGAAAAATTACTGTACAAAACAAAGATCTCTGAAAGAAATTGATACCATATAGGCCAGTGCATGCAAACATGTTGGAGTCTTTAAAAATAATACAATATGAAATTAATACCATATAAACTCACATGAGTACTGTCTCGTAAAGCCAGTATGTCAGCCACTGTCTCTGGCATTGACTTTCCTCTGGTCTCCGGCAGCTTGAGGTTGATAAGGCCTGCCAGAAGCGTGAGGAGACCAAGAGCAGAAAACTGGAGGTTGGGGTAGACATCACCCAGCATCAAGATGAAAGGGGCTAACATACCCCCAACCCTGGCTGCCACCGAAACCAGGCCCATCCCAGAATTCCTTATAACTGTGGGGAAGATCTCCACACTAGGGAGAACAAAGATGTCATTGTTTTTTATCTATATCAATCAAGCAGCATGCTCCCAACCATAAGAGTTCATTCAGGGCAATCCCTAAAATATACTGCATTCATTCTGTATTTTAAGTACTTCCCAGTATGTACAGTAATACCTCGATATACAATACCCCTAGATGGGGTACCCCAGCTTAACGATGGGGGTAGAAATTGCACCATACCACTCCTAATGATGGCCAGACCCCAGCTTAACGATGGGGGTAGAAATTGCACCATACCACTCCTAATGATGGCCAAACCCCAGTTTAACGATGGGGTTTGATTTTTCTTACCGATTTTGATGATATTTTAAACTAAAATTGTGTGTTTAGGTTGATTTATAAACCACTTTTAGACTTCAGTTAATGAGTTTTAGCCAAAGGTGGGGTGAACATTGTCATTTTGGTGTACAGTTTACTAAGCTTGATTTTTTTCCAGACATATTTGATGATATTCAGATTATATTTGTTGGTTTAGGTGAGTTATTTACAGGTGTTAGGCTTAGGTTAGGCTCCTTGACAGCTGTTAGGCCATTTGATTGCCTTTAAACCTGTTTTTGGGCTCATCTGGGTGGGTTTTGGACTTGGTTTGGGGGGAAACCCAAGGCTAAACGGCCCACATTGAAATACATGTTAAAAGTGCCCCAATATGCAATACCCCGCCTAACGATGAGGTTTTATCTTACCAATTAGTTCATTAAAGACAAACGGCCAACCCTTACAAGATTGTGGTGTCTGGCTTCTGATGAATAGATTGACAGAATTATCATACTGTATTGTAACACTGTAAATAAGTGATTCAAGGACTTTCTTACAACTAAACAAAGATAAAGTAAAGGTAAAGGGGGGAGCATACACCATGAAGCACTTAGCTGCAGTGATCATTTCCTTAACACAGGCCTTTGAGCCTGTAGTGGGTTACTCACCCAATAACCTGGGATACAAGATCACTGCATCATCCATGTCGCTACAGTTACCTCTCCTAGGTGTTATCAAAGGTACTAATTTTACCTACCAACCCACAAAGGATGGAATGACACCTGAATCAAGTGTCCCCAGCTGCCTGCACCAGGATTCGAACCCGGGCACTAACAGGCCGGCAGCTTTGCAATCAGCAATGTTAACTACTCAGCCGCTGCAGGAAAATCATAAACACAAGTTAGTGTGAGTGCAATGTGCCATATATTCCTCAATCATCATGTATATGGTCCATTACTTTTATGTAGAGGAGGAAATAAATTAGTCATTACATTATAACCAATGATGCAACTTTTATACTTGCTTATACAGGTATACCCTGGCTTCATGATGCAGTTGGTTAGGTAAAAACCCATCGATAGGCGGGTATCGTATATTGAGGTAGATTTAACGTAAAATAATAGGATGTGTTTTTCAGCTTTGGGTTCCCCCCCCCCAACCAAATCCAAAACCCACCCAAATGAGCCCAAAAACAAGTTTAAAGCCAATCTAAATGGCTTAACAGCTGTAAAAGAAGCTAACCTAAGCCTAACGCCTGTAAATAACTCGGTAAAACCAACAAATAAAATCTGAAAATCGTCATATATAAGTCTGGAAAAAATCATACTTAGTAAAATGTACCCCAAAATGACAATGTTCACCCCACCTATGGCTAAAACACATTAATCTAAGTCCAAACACTGTTTATAAATCAACCTAAACAGACAATTTTAGTCTGATATGTCATCAAAATCGGTAAAAAAAAAAACTGAAAACCCATCGTTAAACTGGAGTTTGGCCATGGCTAGGCGGGGTATGGTGGTATTTCTACCCCCATTGTTAAGTCAGGGTATTGCATCTAGGAGTATCGTATATCGAGGTATGCCTGTATTGTGTCTTACCACCGATATTCACCATCCTTAACCATGTCAGTATGATGTACAATAATTTAAAGACATCAGGATTGTTAATCTAATTACTGTATAAAACATTACATAAGGGAGTAGGGAAAACTGAAAATTTACTCCCCACAAAGATGCACAGGAGGCAGACACATGCCATGTGGTAAGCTGATCAGCTTCCCCACCGCACTGCCAAAGTTACAGCTTTGTTTGCATTAGGGTGGAGTTACACATGGCATATGAGTCTGAATAAACACTTGCGAATGTAGGTAGTTAGCAGTGATGCACAGCCTGTGCTGTGGCTCGCAACACGAAGCTTCCCAGCCTGAGCTGTGGCTTGCAATCCACAGGTTCATGAGTGCCACTAAGCCCACAGAATTTTTCGTCAGCTAAAACAAACACTGGTTGTTAAATGGGGTGCATTGTGGTGCAATACATGTTTCCTACCCTTTTTACTCCAACCTGGCCTGATACTGGCATTTCCCCATTGTGACTGAGTTGTAATAACAGATTATAGTAACACTGTACTTGTCATGAGGAAGTACTATGACAGGGATGTGGATATGAAGTAAGCTGCAAATGGGCAAAATTATGGACTAAGTATGCATAAAATGGGTATAGTTTGCAGTTTTAGCACAAGAATATGCTATTATACTTATTTATTTTCAAAAATGTGCCTGAAATGCTGCTTTAAAGAACCTGGCTTTCCCTAAATTAATCTGTTATAGTGAGGGTCTACTGTAAATCCAGCACATGTAACTGCCTTCTCTTTCCTCCATATTTGGTATGTGAATGATTACAGCGGGGATACTGAAGCATTCTTCTACTATGGAGGTCCCATAATATTCACAAATGCTCACGGGAGCACATGGGATCATGTATGCTTACATTCACAAATGTCTGTTCAGCAGTGCTTATTCATCTTCATACACCAAGTATACATCCACCCTTACTGTACTGCATATATATGGTAGTGATTTCAATGGGACTCCACCCCACTAAACATCTTCATTCTTCATGTTCATGTGTATGTGTATGGGTGAGTGAGGAGATGTTTAGTATGTTTTTTCCATTCTCTCTCTCTAATTTATATATAATGGGGTCTGTATAAGCTCTTTGGCTCAAACGTAATGTGTATGCCTAGCAATCACACAGACCTAAGTTTGCATCCCACCTGGTGCAGTGATTTTGCAAGTTTTGTATTGCTTTCTCACATGCACACACACACACTACATTACCTGTGAATGTAGCAAGAGGAAAAACTAGCCGAGATGCTTAATTTCCCACAAAGAGCCAAACCAGTAGAGACCATAACCAGATGCTGCGGCACAAACTGAATACTCAGGCAGGTGACGCCTCCCAGGATCATAAAACCGCTCAGTGTAAGCCGGCGTCCAAGCCTGACAAATTAGAACGCATTCTCTTAATGTAGAAAAACAAAAAAAAGTGCATTTCCTATTTATAGACAACAGTTCTCCTTACTCAGTACAGTATTTGATAAAGCAGTCTGCAAAAAGAATTATCCATCCATTCTAGATGATCTTGTTAAGTACTTAAGACTGCTTGGGAAGGAATGGACAGTATTATGAATAAAATGTAATGACAAAGAGAGAGCTTTTTGTGTACAGGAGCATACAAAAACAGAAATAAAAAATCACTATGGCTGAAAAGCAGAAATGAATATAGGTAAGTAGTGTCATCTGTACAAGATATAATACATGAAAAATCAGGGATATTAATAGAGGGAACAACACAGAAATTAAATTTTCAGATTTGCTAGGTCAGGGTGAAAAAAGATGAAGTGGCCTTCATCCTGCAATGGTCTGCCTCAGACTATTGATGATGATTGTATTAGTAAAGCAACTACATTGTGAGCTCAGTCTACCTGTCAATGATGGCCAGGGCAATAAGTCCAGCTGGTACTTCAATAAGGCCATTGAGAGCTGTTGAAACATACACATCACCTCCAAGGTCACTGGCCGCCATGGTCAATCCATAGTAGGTAGCACTGTTGACAAACCTGTTTCAAACGGAATATACAGTACAGTAGTACAATACTATCATTACATCACATCCTCTATTACTGATTATTCATTCATTTATTCACCCTCTAATCCAGTGGTGCTCCATGAGGAGTGTAGGACACTACCTCACTCCGTCCTTAGATGAGAGAAAAAGTCATGATGATGATGATGGCGATGGTAACAACACTGATTCTCAGTAAAGTAAGCTCGTACTGTATGCAAGTGGATGGGCAGTCCTGGTCCTCGTGCACTGTGAATACATTATCTTATGGGAAAAATTACATAGGGGCAGTATCCCCTCATACCTTGACATTGTTTTTACCCTTAGAGATGTAATAAAGGGAGAATTTTTCAGACATACACTACAGATATGGCTACACTAACAAAAACATGGTCAGTCACCTTAACAACAGTAGACAACATGCCTGATGGACTTTAATAACGGGTTTCAGGGTGTGGCAACACACTTAGAGTGCCCCCACCGCTGCCCCACGCTTGTTTAAGGGTTGCCAGTGTTGTATCATTCCAGGCTTTGACGAAGAAATTTACGGCCTGTCGAATGTTACATTTCTTCCAGAATGCAGCAACAGTCATTATGGTGGGGGTTGCAGGTATGCCAGGTGAAGCAGGTGGGGCTGTGGAGGTGGAGGGGGAGGCGGCTGGAGAGTCAGGTGGGGCAATGGAGGTGGAGGGGACGGCGGCGGGCGAGTCAGGGGAGATGGTGAGGGGAGGATCCTCCATCGCCTCCTTACTACTGCTCACATTTTCGGCAATTTCCTTCATTTGTTGCTTATATAGTTATTCATTTAAATGCTAATAATGAGTTAATAGTTACGGCACTGTAATCTACATCATGTTCTGCAGATGATGCTGTTACTTGCTAATACAGTAGTGAAAAAGATCTCTGTAGGCTGGTGAGTTTTGCTGGTGTCTGTATCATCTTTGGAAAGGAATGCAGATTAAGTAGAGCTGCGGTTGCTGAGAGTGAAGGCAATTCTCAGTGTAATATGAAGGTGAATGGAAAAAGCCTTCAACTGGGAAGGGAGTTTAAGAACCCAGGTACAGTGTCAGAGAGGAGAGAGAAATGTGCAGTGGAAGTGTAAAGCACAGTAGCATAGGGAAGGAAAATAGCCGGTGCTACGAAGACCTTGATATGAAACAGAGATTTGCGGTAGGTGACTGCAACAGTATTGCATGAAGGAGTTTTAATGCCAACATTAACATACTGGTTTGAGACTTTGATGAGTCATGAAAAAGAAAATTCAGTGGTCAGACATGTGAACACAGAGTTATTGGGGAATATGCAAGAAGTGTAAATTGTGGATAGGATAAGAAATAATGTAATTTGTGAAAGATGTGTAGTCAGGAAACCTGTGGACAGGCTAAATGAAGAGAACATGCTTAGATACTTTGGTCAAGAGAATTTATGTAAATAGGATAATGAAAAGGATACTTGTAGATGAGTTTGATGGTAGGAGGAGGCATGACAGTTCAAAACGTGGATAAGAGTTGATAAATGAGTGTGTAAAATGTGAGGTATGGAGGTTGAAGAGGCTGAGGAACTGACAGGGGATAAAGCTGGTTGGATGAATTTTGAAGAGAGGAGTGCATGATGGGTCTTGTGCCCCCCCCCCCTCCCTTTTTATTTGGAGAGAATTATTGGACTATGTCATGGTAATATGAAGCTCATATGTGTGTGGATGGCTATGCTTGAGAGGTGGCGTTAGGATTCCAGGAACTTGAATTGTGAGTGTGTGGCTCCCTTCACTGGACATGCAATTAATAATTTCTCCCTTTGTCATGTTTTTTCTCTCCACTTGCACATCACCCAGTCCCTAGCAGATAAATAATAAAAAAAACCTACACAGTTTTTTTTTTTTTTTTTTTTTTTTTAATAGAACAGAGGAAGGAAAAACAAATGAATAAAAAAAATAATCCATACACCAGATTACTGGTGTCATCTGTTCATAAAATATCTGTAACAGACTTGAACAGCTGTAGGTTGAAGTTTGGAGGGAAACAACTCTGGGGAAGCAAGTTCCAGAGGGATGCAGTTCGGGGAATGAAAGAATTCTGATAAGCAGAAGTTCTGCAATATGGCTGAGTGACATTCCAGTCATGAGCACTACCAGATGTCCGTGTAGCACGAGGGATGGCATGGAGAGGTGGCACCATGTATAGTGCCTGGAAGTGATAACGAGTTGTATCTAGTTCATTTTATATGACCAAAAGTTCAGTTTTGTGAGAGAGTGTGGCTGAGACATAGTTGTTACCATGCAGACATGACCAGAACATAGATTAAGTTACCTAGTTGCTAAGTCATTTTTTTTTTTTCCAACTGTAATTTACTGGTATTAAGTCTCTTTATAATATAAAAACGTGAGTGGATGGGAACATGTGCCTTTGGTCACGTAATCCAGCATAATGTACGCGTGTGCAAAGTGATGTAAGGCACGATGATTTTTATTGTTTTTCGATATAAGGGTATAAAAAGAGAGGTGTTGTTCTGTAATTATTGTAACTAGAGAATGTCATTTTTGGGGGGTAATCAACTGTAAGGGGAAAGACATCACACTGAGTCTATCACGAGTCTGTAATAATAAAATCTTAAATTGCGTACGCCGTCATCCCCCCCTCCCCCTTTGCATCGCACAGTTTTGGTGTGTTTCACTTGCTCACTGGCCGTGATGTGTGACGGGTGGCTGGTATTGTCGTCATCCTACCCCCTCCCCCCTCCAAGGAATTCTGTAAGTAATTTGATATTATGTCTGATATGTTGAAGCGCGAACAGTGATACTCCACGAGTGATAATAGTGATGAAATAAAAAAATAGACTCGGGGTAGAATCAAGTGTTGTCGTTCCTCGGGAAGTGTGTATCGGTGAAGCCATTAGCCATTGGAAGAGCGAGTCCCGAGTTTCCAGCTCACCTCCCCTATATTCTTGAGCTGAATAGTGAGGTATTTCCCATATACAGGTATTTGTGTAATGTACTTTGTATTATTATTTAGTAACTGGAATACGAGAATGCTAGTTCTGTCTGAGTCTCAGATAAATGTGTGATTTTTGTGGGCCAAATATCAGGTGCCTGGGAACTGTGAATTATTTATTAATGTGTTGGGATGACTTTGCAATTCAGTACTTATTAGGGCTATGTTGTGAATTAATGTTCACATAGTTACTTTGTGAGGCACAATGATATTGATGCAGTGATGATTTTCATGGTTAAAGTTAAAGTTATTCATTCTTACTGTATTTGTTACAGTACTTTTACTTCCATGTTATCTCTACAATAAGTATTATTTTGAGCAGACATGTGTCTATAGTGCCATGTGTTCTTCTGTTATTACTTGAGATGCCGAGTGTTGTAACTCGTTTCTTTATTATGAGACTTTCCTGATCATGTGAAGGGATTACTTGCATTGGGGAGAATAGTTATTCATTATTCATATTAACTTCTAGCGGGTCCAAGTGTGGAGGTCGAAGTACCAGTGAGTGAGTCAAAGTTGAAGTGTGGAGGTTGAGGTCCCAGTGTGGAAGTCAAGGTCGGGAATGGCAGAGGACTGGACCAGTGAACCATGTGCTCAGAGGGACGATTATGAAGAAACATATTGGCCTGGGACAAAGGAGCTAAGTTTTGTGGATTTGATATTAGGACCATATATTTTTTTTTTAACAACGTGCCAAATGATTCATGTTTAATCTGTAAAGCAAGTAGCTGGGGAAGATTTCTACCTTTTGGTCTTGTTAATACACATTTCCTCCCACTCGAATTTTATTGTTTGTTTAACCCTTGAGAACTGGTCGTGTAGAGCTTACCTAGTAGTTTTTAATGTGAAACCCTAGAAGCATTTTGGGAAATTGTGAAGGTCGGGCTTGGGTTGGCCTAGTTGGAGACTGGCCCTGTCATTTTGGCATGCTGCCATTCTTAACCTGACCACTTGAAATATAATAAATGCAACCAAAGAGGCCGCTAGTGGGAAAGAGTCTCCATCAATCTGAGTTCCCGACCATTCCAGCACACAGTGGTCATCAATAGTGACTTGATTTCTGTACTTTTTGACCACGTAAAAGTCTGGATCACAGAGGTGACATACACATGGACGCAACTTCGTCTGAGCATTTGCCATAAAAATATCTGTAAAATAATGATGTTAGACATCATTTTACTCAGGAAATTATGGTCTATTTTTTGGTGTGGAATATTTTATCAAAGCAATTATCTTTATATACACATATGTCTCAAAATCCCCATGTGTGGGACATCCAGCCAAAAACACACCCCCAAAGTGAAAAGGTTAAGTAGTACAGGAGATTGGACCAAGACATAGGTGAGAGAAGAGAAAGAGAAAAGGTAGTGAGTAAGAGAGGGTATATAAGGACAAAATTACCTGGAGGCAGTTTAACCATGGTTATCCCCAGTCAAATGGTTCCCAGATGGGAGGTATTGATACTGATCATAAAACATGGCTAAATGAGTGAAACTGAGAAACTAAAAATCCCCTTTCTTTGTATGAGCAGTAATAATGCCTTCTCTTTGTACAGTACTGACAAGAACAGTAAACCAAAAGCTGCATACTGCTTCACATCCCATGAGAAATAAGGAGGGGGGATTGCAACTGGAACATTCATCTCATATAAAAGTGCTGAAAGAGAGCTGGCAGCCATGGTTCAAATTTCACCAGTATCTACCTAAAATGTACATGAGAAACAAGGTTGTGATTATGATTATTATTTATTACACTGCTACTCCTCACCCTGTCCTAGGGTGGAAAAGGAGGTCATGATGATGATGAATAACTATACTACTACTTTTAATACTATTAATGGAAAGTATTCTGTGTCTGACCTGGAAAATGACAAAGATTCTTATTAGTTACAGAATGAATTTCTAAGAAACTGTATCTTACCATGAGTATATGAGAATGATAACAAGAAGAGTGACATAGGGATGGCTGAAGAGTAATCTGATGCCTGGTGCCTTCTTATTGCTCTTTTTTGTGCCAGTAGCAGATAACTCCCACTGTGAAGGTAAATTATTCAGTGTGCCATTGAGCGTGGCCATACCTTCAAGTACTTGCTTAGCTTCTTTAAGATGCCCCTGGGAAACTAGCCACCGTGGACTCTCAGGCACGTAGCTGCAAAAAGGGCAGTTGCTTTCTCTTAATAATAAGCAGTTTGACCATTCTTCTTAAAACTGATTTCTACATCATGCAGTACAAGTGTACTTTTATGAAGTAATTATGGCAAAAAATGAACAGATCAGCAATCTTCATTATACAGTAAACAAGTATGCAATAAATAGCTCACACAGTTAAAAAAGTTAGGACCTTTTTTCAATATACAATAGAATTTTATGTCTATGAACTTGCTAGTAAGTCTCCTGAGTGTGTAGTTGTTTTGTTATTTGGGAGACATGTTATGTGCTAGAGATGGGGCTGGAGTTAGCTCTGTGGCTAGAGCAAGGAGTGGTTGGAAGAAGTTCAGGGAGATGTTGCCTCTCCTGACACTGAAAGGGCTCTCCCTTCATGCTAAGGGATCTTTGTATGTGGCATGTGTTAGGAGGGTAACGCTGTATGGTAATGAGACCTGGGCAATAAAGGAAGAGGATAATTGCAAGCTTAAACATACAAAACTGGCAATTATTAGGTGGATGTGCAGTGCGTCCCTGAGTGCGAGGCTTGGGGGGAGCCAGGTTTATGATGGTAGAGTTGAAAGGCAGGATGAGACTGGAGTGTACTGGTGTTGTGATAAAGGGGGGTAGATTGAGATGGTTTGGGCATGTGGAGATGATGGGGGATGATAATTGGGTACATACAGTGAGAAGTGTTAATGCTGGGGGTGGGGTTGCAAGAGGCAGACCAAAAAAGACCTCGGACAAGGTAATGAGTGTGACCTCATGAATACGAGCCAAATAGGGAAATTTCCAGAGACTGAGCAGCATGGAAAGCCATCATTAGGTGGAAAAGGCTGATGCATGCAAGCATGTTAGAGCCTTCAAAAATGGAAACAAATCGCCAACGTGCAAGTTTACATTCATCTTTTATTCAAAGAAGGCCTTTCCACTTGTAACTGTCAGTTGTGTTAGTGTCCATGGTGGAACAATAGTGTGGATATGGGAGTTCAGGCAGCATGTGCACTTAAATGAAATATCAATCAGTTTAAGTGAAATAAAACTTGTTTTTAGATTTATTTTTGATGGTATAAACAGCAAAAGAAGTGCAGTAAAGTGAAATAGCAACCAGTTATTGCAAACATGTTTTTAGACTGTTCAGAGAGTGACTCTCAGCCAAAAACACATCCCTATTGAATCCATGTTATGACTGACTTTATTACAATAGATCATTATGCGGTGGATGTTTTTTCATAACATCCTTATCATAAAACTGTGGCATGATTTACTACATCATCATCCAAGCCTCTTCTCCAAATCCTGGAGAGGGTGAGGTAGGGTCCAGAGAGAGAGAGAGAGAGACTAACAAGTCTACCCATATAAATGGACCACACTTTCATTTACTTGCTACTCAAGCCCTCAAAATTTTGACTCTACCTCCAGGGCACACAAGTCCACACTTAAGTGCTTCATACCACCTATCAGCCAGAGTCAATCAGACAACCATCACTTCACTGGAAAAGAACAAGGGTGCAAAACTCTTGTCATACACTCCTTCCAACCAGCTCAATCCAGTGTCAGTTCCCGAGCCATATCCCTCTCCATACCTCATTTTCACACACACTCCTTTACTATATCTACCCACTTTTCTTTGGGACCTACCATGCTTCCTCCCACTATCAAACTTGCCCAGATTTACCCTCTTCACTACTTTATTCACACCCATTCTCTCCATAGGCAAACTTTCTTTGACTCTGGTGTCCACACAATTCCTTAATTTGCATCTTTCACAAAGAACTTTTCTCCTTATCCTATCCAGTCTCATCAAACTCCACACGCACATTCCATCACAGCCACATTTCCATTGCTCTTACTTTTGACTTTTCATTCTCATGCCCCACCATAGCCACGCACCCGAATGTTCGAGCAGGCACTATAACTTCTTCATGGAATCCTCTCACATCCACTATACTCAGCCCCGTTTCTTATCAAAGCCTTCAAATCACAAGCCACTTTACTTCCCAGTGGCACACCACTTTCCACTTTTTGCACATTTACCTCTCTTCAGTCACTCTACCCAGGTACTTAACATTCTCACTAATTCAAACCTTTCTCTATTCACCATAATTTAGCACTAGAAATCACCTTCTCTCTCAACAACCGTTACTTGACTTTTATCTAAATTTACTTTCAAACATGATGCTCAAAGACATCAAAAACTCTGCACCATTTTTACTGAACTCATTTCCTACTATTTGCAAGGCGCAATGCTGCATCTGCATATATCAGATTTGAGACACTCCACTGTTCACCATCCTGTACCAATGCTATCCCTTTCTCCCTGACTCATGCTTACACCTCTCTTATTACCCTAAATATATGTAAACAGCCATGGAAACTTCACAGAACCTTGTCTCACGCCAGTATTGATCTTAGACCATTCACTTGGATGCCCACCAACCCTTTTGCATGCTTCACTACCATTAAAACTCTTTACAGCATTCACCAGCATACCATCCATAACATACATATGCAAAACCTTTCATAATTCCTGTTTGCTTACCCTGTTGTATGCTTCTTCTGATCCATAAATGCCATAAATACCATAATGTTCTTCTCATATGTCTTCACTATCTGTCTTATTGCAGATATCTTATCCATGCATCCTCGATCACTCTAACAGTCATTCTGTTCACCACTCACCACGTCCTCTGATATACCCCTTACTTTCACACTGCTGATAATTCTTCCATAAATCTTTCCGGCAACACTCGAGACTTATGCCATGATAGTTTGTGCACACACCTGACTCACCTTTATTCTTGCTGAAGGACAGTCACAGTCTTTTTCGGTTCTGTAGGTCTGATTTCGCTAATTGAGGCTTTTGTACATATCTGTAACAAACATTTCATTCCATTGTCTCCAATGCATCTCTGCATACAGCTTATCAACACCTGTGGCCTTCCCATTTTCAGCCACATCACAGGAACCTTCACTTCTGTCATTGTCACATTTCTTGGCAACATATTCCATCTATGTAATCCTTAATCTCAGCCTTCTTTTTCTTTACTAGTCTCTTCACCAGCTTCTTACTTGCAATGGATTTCCTATCTGCATACCATACCAAAGACTCAAACCCAAATGTTCATGTGGGCACTAACACACCTTCAAGCAATCCTTTTGCAGCTTCCATATTCAGACTTAGGTTTTGTATCAAAGCCTCATAGCACTAGCCACTTCTCTTCCATGATCCACTCTATTCTCCACTTCCTTTGCACACAACCCCTCATAGAAATGTCATACTACTTACTAACAACAATCTAACTTACCATGGCAAGAGGAGGAATACTACTCCAGAGACTGAACATATCACTGTAAGTATTCTCCACGTACTGACAACTGCAGCCAGAGCAGAGAAAATGCCTATACCCACAGCAAAGAACATTCCAAGGCAGATACCACAGAAACTACGCCACTCTGATCCAACAAGTTCCTGGGACAGGACAAAGCTTACAAGGATAACTACGGCACAACACATCCCACCAAGGAACCTGGGAGGGGAAAGAAATTAAAACATTTACAGTATAGACAAAATTAAAGAAAAATCTAATATGCTCTGAAAAATTTTTCCTGTTTTCTGAATACAAAAGAAAAAGGCAACTTCTTTGCTCTAATATCATTATTATTGAGAAATATGTTTTAGTTTGTGGATATAAGTGGCAACCGTATCCCCATATTAATTTGTGCCTATGATTAGTTCCCCATTAGTGAAGGAGTAAGGTTTGTTTGCCAAAGTTATCATATCTTCTGGTTAACTCTCTCATGAAATCTCTTGATCTGAGGTGTACAGTAAGGAGTACAGTACTGTAACCTGAACTAGAGAAATCCTACTGTATAGTAAACTATGCGCTAAAGAAATCCTACTGTATAGTAAATTATGAGCTTAAGAAATCCTACTGTATAGTAAACATACACAGTGTTTTATGTAAAGATAAAACTAGCCAGTGTACAGCAAGGTCTCATTATATGCTGCCTTTTTTTTTTTCTTTCTTTTTTTTTTTTTTTCCCCAGTACAAAGTAGATCACAGAAAAAATTGCCTGTTGAAGTTCCACTCCTGTTTCCCTTGGTTTACAGTGCCAGAAAAAAAAAAAAAAATTAGAACACATTTCTGACTGCATGTATTATATTATCACATTGAGAGATGTCAGAATGAAAGCAGCAGCACAGTAAAGAAAATATTTAGTCTTGTTTATGCAGTTAATGCTTTCAGACCGATGATGAATTTCTCTGTCTATTCAAGCTGTCTCCAGATTAGTCTGTTAAGCTCAGGAAAGACTTTTAAAACTAAAAGGGTTGAATATAGCCCTCACAGTAAGACAGCTCCCATGAAGATAATACAGTTAGCTGGAGGTTACAAGAATAAACCTACATAACACACCCAAGGGCTGAAGAAATTAACACCAACCTCAAGGCCACCATAATAAGATAAGTGGGGGAGAAGGCACTGAACCCTTCAAATGCTATGGTGCCAAGAAGTGCCACCATCAGTGTGCGGAGGCGCCCCACAGTATCTGCTACTCCTCCAAGCAGGAGAGCCCCACTCATCACTCCTCCCATCCACACAGACTGCACCATGGCGACCTTGTACTTTTCACTGCAGATTAGGTCCCACTGAAGAGGAAGCAAAATCATATGGCAGCTTTATTTAGAATACAGATTTTTATTTGGAATACAGATACTGACAAAAGTACAGTACTACAATACAGTAATATGGATAAAAACTACTGTACTTCCTAAAATTAAATTCAGTGTTTCCAGTTTGGTTTGAATTGCCAGTCCTAGTGCTGAAGAGGAACCTACACATGATGGTGCTGTGATCCTGTGTGAAGCAGCTGCGGCATCTACCAGAGAGTCATACTTCCTCACATTTCCCTGTACCTCTCCATGGAAAGGACCATGGTCTGAACCTAGCAAAGTGCTGTCTTCCACAAGGGGGCAATGGTTCCCTGAACAGTAGATGTATTGTATTCTGCCTATAGGATGGCCCCACAGAAGTAGCTGCTTACCTATAACTGATGGTCTGCTTGGCCAGACAGACTGGGATTAAGCAACAACAAAAACATTAAATTCCATTAACATGAATACTGGAACAATTTACTTACCTCTTACCTATCAACATATCCTCTTAAACTGAATGACTGCCTATGACAGAGTTGCAGATAATGGTGGAAAAAATAATGGAACCCAAAACTCTCATTTTTAGATGAAGGAACATCTCCAGGAGTGGCCCTGCCCACATGTCATTCACTAACAATTTTCAGATGGAAGACACTTCACTCCTGTAGACTTTAGACACTTTCCTGAAGTCACACCACACCATATCACGAGGAAGGTCATTGAACCAAAGGGCCATGCAGCTACCGCATCAAGTACTTTTGTACCTGTTCCCCATACAGAGATAGTGGAGACATCCACATAGGAAGCTGGCCCCTAGCTGCTTACAAATACTAAGCACTGTGGGGCCAGAAAATGCATCTCAATCCAGCCACTGACTGTAGAGAAGGATGCAAAGACTCCTCTATGTTTCAATAAAATAAAAATATCCTCAAAGTTCAAGTGAAAGTGAGTGCTTTGGAAGTGTTCTCCAATCCAAGGGAATCCCCTTCAGTCATATTTTACTTGCCAAATCCCAGAAGACTATAATAAATGTTGCCATCCTTCCAATTACTGTATTATTAAACTGCCATCACTGTGGTTGCTGTGGAGAAACAGAGGGGTAGAGGCTCCTTAACCATGCGATATCAATGTGTGTCTCCAATTCTGTCCAAGGGAAAAAAATAGCTTCTTGCTTCAGATTGTTTTTTTTTTTTCTCCCTCACTTTACTACTGTATATGCATATTAATAAATAGTGGAAAAATTCTTGTGACAACATATATCTTATGCTCATTTAATTTGTTTCCTGTGTTATCCACATTACAGAATGCTTGTAAAAAGAGTGTGAGCATGTGTGGTTATTCATGTGGAAGGTACAGTTTAAATAGGATGGGGTAAAGTACATCAGGGAAATATGCAGATGAAATAGTCCACTTTGTTTGGGAAGCCAGACCTACATAATACTATTTACAAGCACTTAAAACTGATAATACAACATCCAGAATGTACAGTACCTTCAAGAGAGTAAAAGACCAAATTATTGTTAAATGTTTTATCTCGACAGTACAGTCACCATCATCTGAACCCTCTTTATCAACCCCACTTGGAGAGAAGAGTCACTGAGTCTCCCTTTCCCAACTCCCCACTCCAGTGACAATCAAACTTCCGTCTCCTCTAGTACAGGCACTTTAGTTCTCACCTCGGCAGCAAAAGACTGGTAATGTGTGGTGTAGATGATACTTTGGCACTTGGCTGGAGAATTGTCAACACAGGCCCCAGCAAGTGAATTATTGTGATCTCTGCCATTGCTGTCTGAGAGGTAGCACACAAAGGAGGGTTCCAGGCCTGATAAGAGAACAAAACAGGATTAAGGCATTAGAAATCACAAACAGGGGCAACACTGGATTAGATGATGAACGAATGAATAATAAAAAAGAAGCATTATCAGAAACAAGCTACAGGGTTATAGTGGCAAATTACACCAACTCAAAGTACTGTACAGCCTAATATTGTAGTTCGAGAATGAATGAAGGCTGTATGTATATATCATGTATACACAGGGTTGCATACCTCAGAATACAGTACAGTAATAAATATCAAGTCTGTTCTATATAGTGTACTTGATAAAATACAAAACTTTAATATTCTCTAACCTATTAGGAAAATATAATTGGCATATGGTATTAATGCAGGTGCATTAGTTTTAACGGTACTGTACTAAGGTTGTAATACTGTATATGTATATATAAGTAGGTGTTTGCTTTAATCGACCTTGGTGGACTAGGTATCAGAATTAACGGACACAAAAAAGGCCACTGAACTTCCGTCAGCTATAGCAAACAGTATCCATTAAATGGGGCGCATTATGTGTACTTCCTACCTTATTCACTCCGGCCTAGCCTGAAATTGCCCTCTCCCCATCATGACTGCTGAGTTGTAATAACAGACTACTGTACAGTATAGTAATACTGTACAAGTCATGAAGTACGGTGACAAGCATGTGAAATAGGATGCAATAGGGTGAAATTATGGGCCAAGATGGTGTAAAATGGGTATTGTTTTCATTTTTTTAAAATTAGAATATGCTATTGTACAAAATTATTTCAAACGTGTGCTTGAAATTCCCCCTTGGGGGGGACCATCGATTGTAACAGACTATCTGCCTTATCGGATCAGGCATCCTTCCTATTAGTCCGTTATTGCAAGAGTAAACTGTAAACACATCGTATCGTTTATAAAGGCTCCAACATGTTTGCATGCATTGGCCTTGGTCACCTAATGGCAGCTTTCCACACTGATCGATCTCTGGCAGCCTCCCTATTCAGTCCCTTATCCCTAAAGGCACACTCTATGATCTCATTCCAGGTCTTTTCCAGTCTGCCTCTCACAACCCTACCCCAGACTTTCACTTTTCCAAAATCTGAATCTGAACTCCCACAATACTTTTGCGACCATAGCACCAGGGATAAGGGTTTCAGGATTGAATGAAAGGCCACACACAAGTTCCTCCCCTGACTTAACCTGGCTCCCATTTCCTCTCCCTCATTGTTTATCAGTAAAGATGATTTTGAGTCATTCCAATCTAAACCTTGGAAAACCTCAGCTCTCTTGCAATTCACTGTGACCAGTTCACGCACATTTTAATTTTGGGTCTGACCAGTTATAAGCAATCTTGGTCTTCACTGTAAATTTCTAACTTCCATGTTCAGTGGTAGAGCTAACAGACCTCACTTCCATTCCTAAGGGCCATGAAGTCTGAAAGTTGCTGCCTTAGTTCACTACTTCATTTTTCTACACAAGATTTAATGAGACAAGGCCTGTGAGTTTTCTCCAATATATCCTCTAAATCATTTTATTACCTGAGTCTTGGATTCCATTTCTGTGGCAGTTGGGACCATTCATTCCTGGAACTATGCTAGTGCTTTCCATTCTGGGTTAATCATAAGACTAATCTGGTTTGCTTTGTAACTCAGGCTTGTTTTCCTAACACTACCTGCAAGCTTTAACATAATGCACTGATTTATTAATGCAACTTCCACATTATTTTATTCAGCTTGGGAAAACTTTCTTATACTCACTGGGTTGTTAAGGAGTCATCTAAACCCCACAGCTTGAAAAGTCTCTCCTGTACAGAACCCCCTCCCAGGGGAAGGGGGGGGGGAGACTACTTCCCCAATATCTGTACTTGTCATAAGAGTGACTAAATGGGGCTTTGTTGTCTTTATCTCCTTCCTGTCCTCATCTGCTCTTCTGTTCTACCTCTCTTTTTGATGTTTACAAGTTTCTTCTGGCCTTTATCTTACCTCTACCCCTACAGTGCCATACAGCTATATTATGACAGTGCTAAGTCTTCAGTATTCCTCCTATCCTAAACAGAGCAACATTGTCTAAAATAAACATGAATAAAGAAAGCAATACGTCATCTGTGTGAAGTGGTTAAGGTCTGCCTCTTTAAGGGAAGAGACTGCCGTACAGCAATCCCTTGGTTATCGCACACTTGGTTATAGCAGGTTTTCGTTATCACTGCAATATGAAAATCTGCTCTCCTGCTGTTGATGTGCATTTTTCAGCTAAACAACATCATTATTGCCCTACTTTAGCTGGTTTCTACCAACAATGATGGTGTAAAATGTGTGGTTTCTGATGGCTTTGAGGGATTCAAAGATGGGGACCTACTCAAGGAGTTAATCCCAGATGGTGGAAGCCATAACTCTCCACTCCTTACCTCAAGCCCATCTCAGGTCTCTGTATGGTGTTTCTCCTTACTGTGCTCTTTTCATCATTTTCTACTAACCTGACCATGCCTATGTGTGTTTCTGATACTTACCATAACAGTATGTATTTAGTGAGTCTAAAATGTTTCACGGGGAAAATTTGGATTTAGAAGTGGGATGCCTAGTACCAGTTAGGATAATTCCCATAGGTTCTGTGCTTTTGTTATCAAGCAATTTTGTTATTACACACTAGGTGCAGTACTAGTTACAGTATGCATGAGAGCCAAGGGATCACTGTATGAGAAATTGATTCATGAGATGATGGTTTCCACTTCTTTGGTAATGGTTACTTGTTCTCACTTTAGTTGGCACCTTCTAGCCTCTGAGTTAAGGTCCGACTCCCTACCTCTCATTTTCCTCAGCCTAAAGGAATGGGGGATGGAGTGAGTGAAGGGCTCGAAGAGAAAAATCCCCTTATTTTCTCCTATCATGGTTCTGCTGCATGAACCTCTCCAGCAGGCAAATTCATAGCTTTCAGGCACCTCACACTGGAGAGGCCAGTGAACTGACAGGTTTAAAATCAGACTGTCTATTCGTTGGCTATTAATGCCCTCCATGACCTTCAGTCTCCCCCTCCTTTCTTCATATTTCCTTCAAAGCTCTTCATACCTTTTACTTCGGGGTATGGAATTATAAAACAGGTAAACAGAGGAGCAGCACATTGTTGTCTATGGTATTTGTCCATTCAGGAGACTTAAGGGGCTGCACTGGCACTGACGAGGAACCTACACATGGTAGTGCTGTGCACCCTGAGTGGAGCGGCTGCGATGTCCACGTAGAAGCCAGACTTCCTCACATTTCTCTGCACCTCACCACGAGAAGGATATTGGTCTGACCCTGGTGAGGCACTGTCTACAGGGGGCTGCTGAATTATTACATGGTGAGTAGTCAGTGATTTTTTTCTTAACCATTTTCGCTGTCAAGCAATTTTAAGTACTGTTCTAGAAACCTATTCCAGACCTGATAACAGACATGTAACTTTCATGCACTACTGTACATCATTTAAGTCAGTAACAGTTAGTTATTTGGCACCTTTGAAAGAAGGTGGTGCTGTACAGCCAATGCTAACCACCCAACACGTACCATGGTAGTGAAGGATCATTCCCATCACAACCATCAGCTGAGGAGAGAGATGTTGTAACTCCGCTGCCCTAGAAAAATACAGTACTGCAGAAACTCTTCCCATGGTTTTTAAATCCCTTAAGTCAGCAGTCTCTCTTCTATGCAGACAAAATCATTGGGCATTACTAAGAACAAAATATATATATATATATATATATATATATATATATATATATATATATAATGGATGGGGAGATGAGAGAAGTAAAAACATGAGTAATGGAGAGAGGGAATGCATTGGCAATGAATGGTGATGGATGGAATATCTCATATTTGTTGTATGCTGATGATGCAGTATTGCTTGCAAGTACCGGACAAGAACTTGGTAGGCTAGTGCAGAGTTTTGCTGAGGTCTGGGAGCTTCGTGCCTTGAGGTTAAATGTAGAAAATTAGTGATGGTTATTGAGAGAGAAGGTGACTCCCAGTGCAATGTTACAGTGAATGGAGAGAGTCTGGAACTGGTGAGAGAATTCAAATACCTAGGTACAGTGATAGAAAAGAGAGGAAAATGTTCAAAAGCAGTTGAAAGTAGAGTGACACAAGGAAGAAGAGTAGCTGGTGCAATGAAGGCCTTGATAAGAAACAGAGGCTTGAGTGTTGCAGCTGAACGAGGCTTACATGAAGGAGTGTTAGTGCCAACTTTAACACATGGATGTGAGACTATGGTATGGCATGAAAATGAAAAGTCAAGAGTAAGAGCGGTGGAGATGGGACTGCTGAGGAGTGTATGTGGAGTACAGAAAAATCAAAATCAAAATTGCCGAATTATCAAAAACCCTACCCACTCAGTACCTTATATGTTTCGGTGAACACTATCATCACTGCTCATATCATTACAAATGTGTTTGGAGAGAGTACTGTATACTGTTTGATACTGTACAATACTGTAATGAATACAGTACTATACATGAATATGAAAAATAAAGAAATTAGTGAACAGACTGTATATAAATGTAATGGTATAGTAAGGCCTACAAGTTCACATGCACTTACCTAAACTTATAGTACGTTCCTTATTTACATATGTACAATAGAAGGGGTTGATTGGAGTCTGCTACTGCTGGAAGAAGTCCCCAGCAGTAGAGAGGACAAAAAAATTAGGAAAATCTGCCGAACGATCAGAGATTTTCTTAAATGGGACTATTTCTCAAAACTGCTGAAATGTCAGATTTGCCGGGGAATTGGATGCCGAAGAATTGGACTTTTACTGTACTTCTATCCTGTATCGATCTGGGTTATTTACTAAGAATAGGTTCAAGAAACAGGCACTATGGTCAGGAGTATCTGGTGCTCTGGTTGGCCATTTTACCAATAGTGTGAGATTAAAAAGATTCTGCAAACAGCT
This sequence comes from Coenobita brevimanus, assembly GCF_032717465.1. Lineage (NCBI taxonomy): Eukaryota > Metazoa > Arthropoda > Malacostraca > Decapoda > Coenobitidae > Coenobita > Coenobita brevimanus. Next base: position 62,877,406 of record NC_136977.1, read on the forward strand.
CACACTCTAGACCAGTATCGTCAGTCCTGGCAGAATGCAGCAACCGTTGTACATTATGGATGCTAAAATCACCCAATACGGTAATTTCAGTGGTGAGGGTGATATCAAAGTTGGTCAACTGTTTGGATATGGAGTCAAATATGCTGGATTCAGAAGACGCATTGGGGAAGGGTTAAACTGTACAGATATATTTGGTTACACTTTATTAACTTAGCTTGTATTATGAGTAATCAAAGTAAAATGATGTGAAATTCAAAATAGTGTCAGCTGCCTATTCAGATTTGACATAACAACAGGTGCTACCCTTGTTATGAACTTTGTGAGGAGGTGGTAACCAGGAAAACTAAATAGGGATATGTCTGTAAAGGAAGAGATTGGGGTTTCTGTGAGGAATAGGGCAAGAGGGGATACAGTCTGAAGAAAAAAGTGAACAGAATTCAGATTGGCACTAAGACCATGAATGTAATGCACTGAGCTCCTTTAACTCTTCTGGAGTCGCTCATGTAATTCAAATTCCTAATAGTCTGGTGTTGCCATCTATCTCCAACCATAGGCCTATATCTCACACTTCCACCTGCTCAAAAGTGTTTGAATGGCTTATTGCTGCTTGCTTGTCCCAGTACCAAGAGAAATTTGACAGCATGATCAAAAATTCTGTTTGCTCATCATATGAATCTTGGCACAACTGATGTTTTGCTTTCATTCCTCCATGAATCACAAAATGCAATGGAACAAGGCTTTAAAGCAAGGCTGGTGCAGCTTGACTTTTCTGCAGACTCTGACAGTAAATTATGATGGCTTGCATACAGCAGTGGATTAAAATTTGCAGGTTACCATACACTTCACATGGAATACAATCTTGATACAGTAGTTTTTTTTTTTTTTTTGTTCAAAGCATTTGCACTGGGTCCCCTGCCTTAAAGGTGAAGTAAAGCAAAGGTCTGGAGAAGCACAAGAAACATAAACAATATATATGAACGTATATAAATAAAGCAGTGAAAAAAGCATGAAGAGATTAAAGCAGGCAACCATGCAGTACTGGTATCACACCAAAAAGGATAAAATAGAATATTCCTTGCAGATGCATCAGGCTGGTTCTGGTCAAAGATGATCTCTATCCTGGCTTTGTCCTTCAGGCATAGCCACTTCTAGATTTTCAAAAACTTTTGGAGCAGTTATACAGTAATCATCACATTTTGTGGAAATAAGTACCGGTACCTCTCCCCTCAGCCTGACTGTGTTGAGTATATGGTGGATAGTACTGAGGTGGCTGATGCTACAATCCTAAGGTGTCGATCGATCAACTACAGATGAGAAAAAATTTAAGTTAAATTGGATGAATTGTTGAAAATGAGCTAAAATGAGTATGGTACAGGTATTTATGATGAAAATGTTAAGAAGCTAATTTTCATCACAATACAGTACTAACAAACAAACAAACAAAAAAAAGTACATAAGATCTGTTACTCTTACCAGTGATTATATAAGTGTACATACCATATTATTCATTGTCAAAATTATAGTATTTTTAGTAGTCAAGCCCAACTGCATTCCCAGAAATTAAGAAAGCAGAAACAATTGCCAACCCTCCACCTTCCTAATCCCTCCACCAACTTGTGCAATCCCTCTCGAAGCAAAAGGCATAAATGCAAATGTTGCCCAAAACTGAATGCTTACCTACCAGTAAACACTGTAAGAAGCATATGACTTGCTATGAAGAAGTGAAGCAGACTGATGCACATATAGTACAGCCTCTGACTCCAGCCGAAGTGCCCTGTTGCACTCAGTACGTCATCCACTGTAAGTTTCTGCATAGCTTTTGGGCTTCTGTCACTCTCTATTTTGTCAGCTTCTTGAATCATCTAGTTTGATATCTGGTACTCTCTTCTGTCATCCTGATGCACAGTGTAAGAGTGTACCATGAGGAAAGAATTTAAAAAATACAGTGTATAACCTATAGGAATCTTTGATTTCCATCCAAATGTAGAGTCATGGTGCATCATCCCATGTGAGGAACAGGGGTCTGAGGCTAGATTACTGGTCTATGCCATTATGTAATTACACAAAGAGCTTTCAACAGCTTATTAGGGATTCAAACCTACACAACAACTGGTCTCTGCCACTAGATATGTCATTACACAATCAAAGAACTTCCAACTGCCTGTTAGGGATTCAAACCTACACAGCTAAAACCTCAGACCATTAAACTACTAAGAACTTAATTAATTTACCATTCTCTCTCTCTCTCTCTCTCTCTCACACACACACACACACACACACACACACACACACTGCAATCGAATTTTAATGGACAAACACAAAAATGAGGTGTCATCTAAAGCAGAGGATTACCCCCTACATTAAGATATTATGTACTTTCCTGTGTGGCACACATCTGCAGCACACCACTGACTGACCTCTCAGGTACAGTGCCTGAAAAGCTACTTATCTCATGTCAGGCTTAGAATTGGCTTCCAGCACTTTATTCTTTCAGCAGAGAAAAAATGTCTTCAAAGTAATACTATGCTGTGGTTAGACGCTGCATATAACATGAACATACTATGGGGATGATGAGTGAGAGTACAGCCCAGCTGCATACTGGTGGCACCTTGTGCTGTTCATTTTGGTTTAAAAGTCATCTGTCCATCACTGTTTTGGCTCTCCCTATTTATTTCAAATTTGTGATTCTTCTGTTAACATTTTTTTTTCATCTATCTTGTAGGACCCTGAGACTTTGGAGTTTACTTACATTGCAGGCAAGTTGTGGGACCTTTCACAGACCACCTTCCTTCTGCCAGGGTATGGTACATTACACAAGAGCATCTTTGGCATCTCTGCACACCTCCTGATGTGACCCTGGTTTGAGAGGGAACTATCTTTCACATACTTCCCTTTTTCATAGGTGTCACACCAGTTCCACAGGAAGTGAGTCATTCCGGATATACAGTACTGTACTACAGGACTCCTTACCCTCAACTGAGTTAATGTGATGTAGCACACAGTGACCCAGGGATACTTTGTGTGAAGTGCTCTGTCATGAATTCACAACACTGTATTATTATGCGAATTCACGACACTGTATTATTATTATGGGAACTAGCGAATGTTATTGAAATCCCAGTGTTTCACTCGGTCTAACCGTCCTGACAGCACCCAGACTGGGATAGTTTTTCAAAACATTCACCACTGTTTCACAAGTGACTGTCTTTATGTAGACTGTAGTGTATTACTGAGTGAACTAGTACAGTACACCTCTCCCCCACTATTTGACAGCAATGTGTTCCTTAAAAAGTGGTTGAATAACGAACTGGTCACATAACGAACCTATTTTTCCCATAAGATTGTCAAGATATAAGGGGGTTAGGTTCCTGACCACCTTCATCATTTATGAAATATATACTGTATTCAGTAAAGATGGAAAAAATCCTAAAAGTGACACAGGGGTTTGAGCTGTTTTCATACAGACCTGTGTTCTTAAGGAAAATTATTTTAGTACTACATATATCTCAGATGACTGGCATTTTATTTTCGATTTAAAAAATATTGGAGAACAAACAAAATATACCTACTTAGTGATATTACAGAAAGCCGCCTGAACGCCTCCAACAGCATGTTTACTGTCGATCCCGCTGACTAGACAAGATGTCACCACACCAAAACAAACTCAAATGGATACTATTTCAAACCATAAATAGCAGTGGAAGCCTAACTGGAGGCGTTGAAACCTAACTGGGAACGCCTCCAATAGTGTGTTTACTGTTGAGCCCGCTGACTGGACATGACGTCACCACACCAAAACAGACTCAAATGTATACAACTTAAAACCATAAACAGCAGTGGACGCCTAACTGGAAGCACTGATACCTAACTGGGGGGGCTTTGCCCCCAAGACCCCTCAATGACTATAGCCTACCTAACCTAGTGCAAACTAAGATGTGCATTATGTAAAACTGGCACCAAAACTGTATCGTGCGTTAAGAGCATTCATTAATCACTGGAGCAATCATCACTCAACCATGCAATGCAGAAGCTCTGAGCACATGACTACACCTGACAGGGTAGTAGTAGGGGTCTTGGGTGGAGCCATGGTGGTGCTGTGGTATTCCATGTGGTCAAACAGAAATGCAGACAGACGAAGAGGCAACCGATCTGCAGGGCAGAGCGCAGGAGACTGAGGCAGTTCAGCCAGTCTGTCTGGCAGCGTGCAATTTGAATTGTTCAGATGGGGGGGATAACCTTGTCGAACAATGAAAAATGGTATAGATTTATGTTGAAACAACAAACTGTCGAATAACCATCGGTTTAAAAAACGAGGGCTTGGTGTACTCGTATTTATATATATCTTTTGCTGCCCCTGTAACAGTCACAGAGGAGCAAGCTCTGCCTACTACCGGTGAATATGCATTGCTGTGTATCAGTCAGTTGGAGAGAAACAACTGCTACGGACAGATGTTTGCCAGGACAGCGAGGATTCCCAGAGATTACACCCTTAGTGTCTCAAGCTGTGGGTCTTTGTAATTCTGCACGTCATACCTCTTCACTCACCGCAGTTAGTTACTTGGTGCTGAACAGTCATGAAGTGTAGACGTAGCTGAGAGCAGTCAGCCCACTCTACTGTAGTTCTCGATGCCATATTTCTCGGCCCAGGGAGTGTGGATGTAGCGACGGAGTCGGAGGAGCCCATGTAGGACTATCGAAAATTTACTCCTCGTCCGGTAATGTCTTAGCAGCAACTCCAGTCTTGTAGCCCTGAGACTCCTTATCTTCAAATAACAGTATCTTTTTCCATGTTTTCTAGGCTTAAGAGTACAGTGACCTCTCACATTTGGTGAGTTTTTATTTGGCGAATTCACTTTTGGCGATGAGATGGGATTGTACACAACACTCTAATTTGGCAACAGATATCTCACATTTGGCGAGTTGTTTATAATAAAAATATACTGTAACTGTAGTCTATAATTTTATGCCAATTAATTTCAACAATTTTTTTTATTGATCTGAATTAATTTCAACAAAATTTAGTTTGTATTGTGAAACTCAAGTCTTGTCTTCTAGACAACGAACAAGAAGATAAACCCACACAGATTCCCAAGCAACTGACAATGACAAAACTCTCACATATTGAGTGACTGTTCCAGTCTCCAAGAAGAAATAGACTATTGTAGCCAGTGAGAGTGACTGTGTTTAGCTGGTACAGAAAATGAATGAAATATCATCTTTCTTCTTGAAGGAATGCTGTCTATCTATCTATTGCCAGACGCCTCAATCCCGTTCGGGGTGGCCACAAACAAATCGCCTCCGCGTCGCCCTGTCCACCGCCATTTCACTGCCCAGCTCCCAACTCACACCCCCCTCTCTCATATACGGTACTGCTCCACCCCATCCCTCCATCTCATCCTTGGCCTCCCCCTCCCTCTCCCCCTCTCCACCTCACTCACATACAGTACACTCTCTTCGTCAGTCTTTCACCCTCCATCCTCTCCATATGGCCGAACAACCTCAGTGTATTCTTCCTAATGCTTCCTATCACATCCACATCCACACCACAACGCTCCTTTATATCCTCATTTATCAGCCTGTCTCTCCATGTGACTCCACAGGCTCCTCTTAAATAACTCATTTCCACAGCTCTCACTCTTGACTTGTGTCCTTCCAACAACGTCCAAGCTTCACTTCCATACGTTAGAGTTGGTATCACAATACTGTCATGTAGTAACTTTTTCACTTTCATGCTCACTTCCCTGTTTCTTATCACTGCTTTCAAGGAACCCACAACCTTTCTTCCCTGCTGTACCCTTTCAAGCACTTCACCCTCCAAATCTCCATCCTTACTCATCACACTACCCAGGTACTTAAACGTACTCACATTTTCCAATTCCTCACCATCCAACCTTGCTGTACATTCACTGACTTCACCTCTCTCAAAGACCATCACTTTACTCTTCCCTACATTCACCTTTAGATTCTGTTTCTTACACACTATCCCAAACTCATCCACCAAGCCTTGCAGCTCCCCTTTGTCTTCACTCAACAACACAGTATCATCTCCAAACAACAGTACAGGGAGTTTCCAAACACTACCCTCTCTCACAAGGGCCACTCCAACAGCCAGTACCCTACCTTGTACCTCTTTTATTACCCCATCCATGTACAGATTGAACAACCATGGAGACATGACACATCCCTGCTTCAACACAACCTTCAAAGAGAAAAATTCGCTCAGTTCACCATCCACACTCACTGCAGTCTTAGCACTATCATACATACTCTTCACAGCATTCAACAACTTCCCATCTACTCCATATATTCTAATACTTTCCACAATCCTTGTCTATCCACCCTGTCATATGCTTTCTCCAAATCCATGAAGGCCGCATACAATTTCTTTTCCTTCTCTACAAACTTTTCCACTAAAGATCTAAGAATGAATATTTGATCTACACAACCTCTTCCCAGCACTGCCAGGCAAAAATACTAATACTTCCCGCCAACTCACTTCTCTCACTCTCTTTGACCCGAACATATCACCCCATTCTTTATTCATCCCTCCTTCCATACCCTACACAAAAAATAGCCAAGGTACCCCCCTCAAAATAGCAAAGATCCTGGCCAAAAATAGCCAAATTTGGGCCATTTAAACCATATATTTAACCACAAGAGTGATGACTCTTATTACTCTGCCCCCCTCCCTCAAACACCAGTTTTTTTAGTCTTAAAACCTTCACTGGGTCATGAGGATTCCAAAAACAGTATGTATGTTAAGGCCAGGTAATATGAAAATTGAGGGAGTGGTTCATGAACAAAGACAGACAGAAAGTGCCCTTTATATATATATATATATAATATATATATATATATATATATATATATTATATATTTATATATATATATGTACAGTGTATTTAGCAACCACGGGGACATCACACAGCCTTGCCCCACTCCCATAATGATCGTGAACCGTTCATTTAGATGCCCATTTATCCTTAAACATGCCTTACTGTCATCATAAAAACCCTTGACGGCACCTAACAGCTTACTGTCTACGCTGTACATGCCCAAAACCTTCCACAACCCTTCTCTATCTACTTTGTTGTATGCTTTTTCCAGACTCATGAATGCTATAAACACCTTATAGTCCTTCTCACAAGCCCTCTCCACAATGTCTCTGCAAATATTTGATCACCACATCCTCTGCCACTCCTAAAGTCACCCTGTTCCTCACTCACTAGGACTTCTGATAGCTCTCCTACTTTCTCTTTAATAATCCTTCCATATACCATCCCTACAGCACTCAGTAAGCTTAGGCCACAATAATTCTTGCAATCACTTCGCTCACCTTTATTTTTGTACACGGGTAGAATCACAGCCTTTTTCCACTCTGCTGGCAGTTTCACATATCCATGCCTTCTTACATATCTCCGACAAGCATTTCATTCAGCTTTCTCCAATACACTGCTCTCTCCATACACCTCATCACTCCTAGCTGCTTTCCCATTTTTCAGAGCTTCGTAGCGTTCTTCACCTATGCGGGTGTCAGTGCCACGTTTCTGGCCACTGCATTCCTTCTCTGGCTCAGCACACCCCCGAAAATCACTCATGTTTACAGCCTCTCTGCTCTATATATTCGCATTCATCATTCTTTCAAAATATCCTTTCCACTGATGATTCATGAGAACGAGAAACAACTCGCATCGACACTTCGCACAGCTCTAATAGCCAACGTAATAAGGCGGTATCTTATTATGACGATTTGCTGGGTTTTCACTTAGGCCTGCTATACGTTACCTGTTTAATGACGGTGTTTCATTTGAAAAGCTTGCAGATTTTTGCCACTTTTCATGTGCTAACGTTATCAGCAGTTTATTGCTCAGGAACAGCTGTTGCATGTGCTGACACCTGCGCATATGCTGAGGTGGATACGTTAATTACTATCAGTTAATTACTATATCGATTTTCATATTATATCTGGTCATTTCACTTGTCACTTAACAATTTGCAAAATAATTCCGAAAGCACAGTACGTTTTCGTTTTTCTTTTTTTAACACATTATTCCCAGGACTAAGTTAAGGGTCAGCCAGCTGATTATGGCAACCCACTCGTGTTCGATTGCGTTGAAAAGTTTTCTCACCATTTAATATGCAGTGAAATCCTCTCAGTTCATCAGACTATAAAACTTTAAATTTTGATTACTTACAGTGAAATTAAATAAATGCTGTCAAGTTTTCAAGCGCTAAGTAGCTGGCAGTTGGTGATGTCATTATACTCGGTTTCACGGAGTCTAACGCACTGACTTTGCCAGCTGAGGAAATGTGGATTTGGTAACATTGCGCGAGGCTCTCGGGCTGTGGTCTGTCAATTTTCGTTGTGTTTGAACGTGCACCAAATTGACTTTGTATTCCAACCAAGACCTTCATTTATTTGTAAGATACCGGATATTATATAGATAAAAATTAAAGCAATGATATCTTTAATGATAAATGTGGCTTTTACGACACTGTTAACAAAACTAAGTAAAGTCGCAACTAAACATGAAGTAAAGTCGCAACTAAACATGATAGATTGATGAATCCCAACCATGATCTCCACGACAATCACATACTTTCCTAGTTAGTCTCTCATTCTCCACGCTCTCCACACCATCCCTCAATACCATCCATGGTCTCTTCCTCCACCACATTCACATGTACTCTCCTAGTTAGTCTCCCACTCTCGCTATGCCACCCCCAGCAGGGATGGATCCAGGGGGGGGGGATGAGGGGAATGCATCCCCCCCCACCGGCCATGCATCATTGAATAAAGAGGCAATTTCAACATTGAAATATCAGTATGTCGCGTCAAGTCTTTGGTTGACTCAGCGAATCAGACCCCCCTATCGAAAATTCCTGGATCCACCCCTGACCCCCAGTACCCTGTACAACACCACCGTCAATAAGGAATATAAGGAACGTTTAACTTGGAGGCAAAGCAGGAACAAAAGGAGAGAAAAACGATTAGAAAAAAAAAATATGAATGTTATAAAGATTCGTCAAGTTACGATAGTTTCCTCTGAATGCTTACAGTTTTCTCTCTCACAAGCCCCGCCCCCAAGATGACGCCGACTTGTCTACCACTTCCTTGTAAAGTTGTAAACTTGTAATTTCTTATTCCCTTAATTTCCCCTGGCAGTTCAGTTACCTCCTGACAATGTGAAGGTATTAACGTCTGCTCCATTGCCTCCCTGTCTCTTCCTACTCGACCCAAACTTTTTCTTTCTCTCTCTCCCTCGTGCTGTATCAGAACATAAGACAACTGTATAAGGTAGCTTTAATCATTGGTAGACAAGGTACAAAAACAAAGGCTACGGTGAAAAAAAAAAAAAAAAAGGTGTAACAAGGTTAATTAGGCTCCTTAACACCTGTCCCCATTGGTCTGATATGGTCAATGTGCCTAACTCTTCATTCTGAGAGGGTTTTCTTAATCTAAAGGAAATAGTCTGAAGCCTAGCAATCCGTAGGAGTAAAAAAATGACGTCAGCCGATGGACTACGCTGTTTCAGATGGCAGAGATCGAGTCACTGAGGTGGCCAGAGGTTTTGATATCATGTAGACGTTTTATATTTTATAACTGATGCCTTCAGACGATTTTATTCAGCTGTGGGTAGCCTTGTCTTATGGAGGGGCTCAGTGGAATTTATTCTAACCCCTCTAGTTTGAAAAATCATCTATTCTTGAGCTTACCTTAAACTACCATATCTGTTTATCTATATATCCAGCTATCTATCTATCTATCCTTCTATCTATCTATCTATCTATCTACTTATCTATATCCATTCATCCATCTATCTATATCTACCTATCCGTCCAGCTATCTACTGTGTATACTATCCACCCATCTATCTATCTGTCTGTCTGTCTATCTACCTATCCATTTATCTATCAACCCCTACATCCACCTGTCCATCTATCTATCCATCTACCTATCTATCTATCTTTCTGTCTATCCATTTATCTATATCTATCCATCTGTCTATTCAACTATCTATCGATCTGTCCTACTTACCTACCTACCTATCTATCTATCTATCTATCTATCTATCTGTCTATCTATCCATTTATCTCTATTCATCCTTCCATCTCTCTATCCAACTGTCTATATTTATCTGTCTATTTATCTATCCATCTACCTATCTCTCTATCTATCTATCCATCCATCGGTCTACATATCCATCTATCTCTCTGTCTATCTATCCCCCAAGCCACGCACCATAGGGAAAACTGAAATTTAGATTTTTTGTTAGAAGTGGTGACCGTCGTGTCTCATTCAAATATTCAAATGGGTGCCCCACTCATCAAGGACGCTGTTGTAAGAGGTCAGGAGTTATTTTTCTGCACGTAGCTGTGATTCTTGATGTCAGGTAAGGCAGTGACGTCATCTTGTCTGCACACACAACGTCACTGGCTTATCTGACATCAATTATAACCCCTGACATCTTATCACGCGCCATTGATGAGTGGGGCACCCGTTTAAATATTTGAATGAGGCACGACGGTCACCACTTCCAACAAATACTCTAAATTTCAGTTTTCCCTATGGTGCGTGACTTGCGGGACACCCTGTGGATAGATAGATAGATAGATGGATAGACAGATAGATGGATGGATAGATAGATAGATAGATAGAAGTGTTTAAATACTCTTTCCATTTGGCTTGGCGTAAATTTGCCGTCTCTCCACCTTGATTGCCGAGTTGAAAGATTAACACTACAACCCTATCTTTTCCTACCCTACCCTGCCTTACCCTACCCTACCCCACTCTACCCAACCCTACCCTACTCCAATCTGCCCTACCCCACTCTACCCAACCCTACCCTACTCCAATCTGCCCTACCCTACCCTGCCCTGCCTTACCCTACCCTACCTTACCCTACCCTACCCTACCCTGCCTTGCCCTGCCCTACCCTACCCTACCCTACCCTACCCTACCCTAATCTACCCTACCCTACCCTACCCTGCCCTGATCTACCCTACCGTACCCCAATCTACCCTATCCTACCCTGCCCTGCCCTGCCCTTCCCTACCTTACCCTACCCTACCCTACCCCACCCCAATCTACCCTACCCCACCCTACCCTACCCCAATCTACGCAGATGTTTTTATTTAGAAGAAAGGAGAGAGAGGGGTGACATGATTGCAGTGTTCAGGGCCATGATAGGAGTAGATAAAACTGATAGAAAAAAAAATCTGTATGGGGTGGGAGAGTAACAAGAGGACACGGAATGAAACTGAAAAAGCCAAGCTGCTTGAAGGATATCAAGAAATATAGTTCTCCTAATAGATGCATAGGCCTGTGGAATAGCCTGGACAAAGAGACTATCCAGTCTAAACACTGAAACGAATTCAAAGCAAAATTTGACACTGAGAAACAGAGACGGGATCCCACAAGCGTAGCTCATTTCTTGTATATCACAACTAGGTAAACACACACACACACACACACACACACACACACACACACAAGTATTCTATGACGGACCATGCTAATGGTGTGTTTGTGTGTGTGTGGGACTGCGACTGCGTTATGAGGTGGGGAAGTTGCCAAGGTAACAGACTCGCTGCACCAGCCAAGCTAAGACCATGCGTATTGCCCACTGGGTCTCGCAGTCTATATAAAACATCTTTGTACTCATTTAATGTCAATATTGCCGTTTTTTCATCACAGCACGGTAGAACATACTCGGACCTAATTTTTTAAAAAGTTCTAGGAATATTAAAACTTTCTGTGGCAAGAAATGAAGCGAAAAAGGTGTTGGTGGAGTGGAATGGGTGTCTAGCGGTGCATTGTGGTGAGACACCTATGAACTTACAGGCACACACACACACACACACACACACACACACACACACACACACACACACACTACTCTCTAATGGAACTTTTTGGTGGGGAAATATGTGTATATAACTGTGGTGGTGTGGGAGGTTGCCATGGTAACACACAGGCCACCCCCCCCACCAGTCAGGCACACTTCCTTTGCAATTTATTTTTTAATAGGGCTGGTAAAGAGAGCTGTATGATAATGAGAGTTAATTGAGACAGCATTAACACTCTCAGAGTAGTATGACTCACTCTCAACTGAATGCAGTCGCCAAGCAGTACCTGGAATAGAATACTAGAGTTGCCCCTACCATGAAAGGGACCGGGTACCATCTAGTGGTTATAAAAGTAGCTGGGCAAGTTTCTCGTCTTGGTAGGCGTCGCTACTTGGCTACTTTTGCTAGTGGCCGTATGACAGTGGAAGGACGAGGGTGTGTGTGTGTTGCTGTTGCATCATTCCGCTGAGGTAAGTGTGGGATATTTGCTGTGTTTAGCCATTAAGGTGACTACATTAGGACACAAGGATATCGCACTGACAGCCAGGAAGTATCATGGCCCAAAGAAATTATACCTGTAAGGCTACTAGACGTAATTCTGATGAGACAAGGGGGCTGTTAGTGTGAGGGAGATGAGGAGGCCTTGTAGTCCAGTGTTCCCTTTTTGTGGAAAATCGTCTGCTAATGTGGAAAACCAAATGAACGACGAGCATGGATGTGGGCAGGCGGACGTCATTCCACATTAGTGTGGAAATTCTTCCACACTAATTGTTCACGTTATTTGGTGGGAATACGGGGGATTTTGTCATGATTGCGAGGCATTAACATGTATTGTTATTCAGACCCTTCACAGTTAAACCAACGAATATGTAGCGTTTGTCTATAATACTGTCATTTAAAACAAGGAAGAATACGTCGTGGAACAGTCTGTCTTTACCCACCAGGCGATATCATTAAAAAAAAAAACATTAACAATTATTTACAAGACACGTGCCAACCATTAGCAGTCCACACTTTGTAATATCAAAGAAATACTGAAACAATGTTGTAAATCGTGTACAGTTGATATATTAGAAAACTTGGATGTGGATAAACTTACATGTCTCTTGGCTGGTTATTAATCAACATTTGCTGACGTATTAACTCTCTTAATCATTTAACGTCCTTAAACTTAAATCATAATAGGTCTGACATCATTAATTATACCCTCTCTTCCAGTATTCACAGTATACCAAATTTTATGGTAGTTATAATAACAATACATCCTCTGTCATCCTGGTTACTAAACGAGAACGTGTGCAATAATGATATCACAACCAGTGTGCAATTCACGGCAGTTCTGCAGTACAGTTTGGCACCTGAATGTAAACTAATAAGTGCGAATCAGATTTCAGAGGGACAGTGTGATGGAAAAAAAAATATTGTATGTAAGTTATTTTGTCCTGAAGCGCATGCACACACACACACACACACACACACACACACACACACACACACACACACACACACACACACACACACACACACACACACACACACACACACACACACACACACACACACACACACACACACACACACACACACACACACACACACACACACACACACACACACACACACACGTACGCGTATAATGTGGTGGTGTTTCTTCATTTTACCAAGGCCGAGATAGTCGTTTTTTTGCAGCTTATTTCTCGTGGTTCAGTGAAAGAACTAGACAAACTTACAGCTCTACATCATTTCCATACCACTTCTTCATGACTAGCCCCATTCTAATGTTAACCCCTTGTCACAACACAAAATTTAAGAAAGAGATTGCAATTTTACACCAAGTTAGAGTGAACAGGGTATAGTAGTGATGCTGCAACACACGTATATTTGTCTTCTTGTTTACAGATCAGTCCACACGCAGTCCTTAGGTCACGTCTTCCACATAATAGGTAACACATGGACAGCCAGCGTAACTAAATGGCAGACCAGAGATGGAGTGAGAGGATAAGGCACACAGAGAACAAGATAGAGATGATACTCGCAGATCCACCGAGCTGGGACGGAGCAAGCTAACAACCAAAGGATCGGAGTGGAGACAGGTGAGAGGGGTCCTTATCCTGCAGTGGTGTGTCACAGGCTGAAGATGGTAATGGTGATGATAATGATGTGATGATTATAATACAGCTAGTACTGGCGATAGCGGTGAGGATTTAACCTCTGTACGAACTAACAGAAATGGGATGAATGTGATGATGATGATACTGATGATGATGATGATGATAACAGTGATGTTGAAACTCCTATACCAATTAACTAAACTGGGATTATTATTATTATGATGATTATGATGAAACTATATACTCTATGAAACAGCTGGGATAATGACAGTTATGATGATGATGATGATGATGACAAATGGTGATGATGATGATGATGATGATGACAATTATGATGATGATGATGATGTGACTCCCGTACAAATTCTACAATTTGATTAGGAGTCGGTGATGAATATGATGATGAAGGTGATGACTGATATAACATCTGTTCTACATCTTTTACAGTGTTGGGATGACAATAACATGCTGCTGACGATGATGATGATGATTAGGACGACGAGGAAGATGATGATGATGATTACGACAACAAAGATGAAGACGACAACGACGATGATGACGACGACGACGATGATCTTCAAGTCACTGGCTGAGTCACATCCTCCTTTCCTTTTCGTTTAACCTCAAATGTTTTGGTGACTGGGCATGTGTGTGTGTGTGTGTGTGTGTGTGTGTGTGTGTGTGTGTGTGTGTGTGTGTGTGTGTGTGTGCGTGCGTGTGCGCGCGTGCTTGCTTATGTTCGTGTATGTATATCTTGGTTGATGACACGAGAGTTATTCAAATGGCAGAATTATTTCCACATATTCATAGTTTTACTTCAAGGGTAAATATTAGGCCAAGAATATAGGATTTTTACCTATACAATTACGAGACACGCAATATTCTGAAAAGCTTATTACATCCCATAGCCCACAGCACATGGTTTCATAAGTCACTGATCACTGTCTCTTTATGTATCGTTAGGAAGTGGATGAATATGAGTGAAGTAATACACATATTTTGGTCTTTATTTAAATGGAAGAATTAAGCTCATATTCTTTTTTAATTTTAAGGATACAACACATGATTTTCTACATTTTATCACAGTAGCTCTAGGACAGGCCCTGACCGTCTGCTTCTCACTAACCATTTTCGGATGAGAGGTGTTGTACTCATATAGGCTTTAGAGATTATAGTGAAGCCAAGTTACGTTCTACCAGCCCCACACATTAAGTCGCACACCATCACCCTCTCACACCACACCATACCATACCATACCACCCTCCCACACCGTATCACACCACACCATACCAATCTCTCACACTACATGACACGAAATCACACTCCCACACCACACAAAATCACCCTCCCACACCGCACCACAAAAAATCACCCTCCCACACCGCACCACAAAAAATCCTCCCCCCACACCACACCACACCACACATAACCGTCCTCCCACACCACACCACACTACACAAAACCACCCTCTCACACCACACCAAACCACAAAAAATCCTCCTTCTACGCCACACCACACCACACCACACCACACCACACCACACAAAATCACCCTCCCACATCACACCACACATAACAACCCTCACACACCGCACCAAACCACCAAAAATCCTCCTCCCACACCACACCACACATAACCACCCTCCCACACCACACAAAACCACCCTCCCACACCACACAAAACCACCCTCCCACACCACACCAAACCACAAAAAATCCTTCTCCCACACCACACCACACCTCACCACACAACCCTACCCACACCACATCACACAACCCCCCCCCACCACACGACACCACACCTCACCACACAACCCTACCCACACCACATCACACAACCCCCCCCCCACCACACGACACCATACCACACCAAGGAGATTAACCTAAGGGACCTGAAGCTCCCGCATCTATTAATTCTGAGCTTGTTTTCAGGTAACTCCACACACACACCTCAGGTCACGTCTTTCACAGAAGAGATAACAGAAGGACAGCGAGCGTAACTGAATGGCAAGCCAGAGATGGAGTGAGAAGAACAGGTACACAGAGAACAAGATGGAGATCATATGATGCAGATCTACCGAGCAAGGACGGAACAAGCTATGGATCAGAGTGGAGAAAGGTGAGAGGGTCCTTATCATG
Organism: Coenobita brevimanus; assembly: GCF_032717465.1. Lineage (NCBI taxonomy): Eukaryota > Metazoa > Arthropoda > Malacostraca > Decapoda > Coenobitidae > Coenobita > Coenobita brevimanus. The sequence goes on from NC_136977.1 coordinate 62,893,506, forward strand.
CAGTGGTGTGTCACAGGCTGATGGTGTTGATATTGATGGTGATAATGATGTTGATGCTGATGATGGTGATGCTTTAACATCTCAACGTATGAGGTTATAGAATGCACAGTGAGGCTGCATAGCCAGGAAATGGAAGAATATGAGTGCATTTAAGTATTTATGTGATGTGATGAATAAGGATGGAAGATTAGAGGATGAAGTGACTGGAATGATGCGTCAGGGAAGGAGGGATGCTTGTTCTCTAAAAAGCAGTGATTAGGAAGAGGGAACTGAAGATGAAAGTATGAAAAAAAAAGAGGGGGGGGGGGGCACTGCATGCTGTGATTCCCACTTTAGTGTATGGAAGCGAAGCTTGGATCTTGTTGAAAGGACACAAGTCAAGAGTGAGAGCAGTGGAAATGAGCTGCTTGAGAGGAGCATGTGGAGTTTCATAGAGAGACAGACAAACAAATGGGCAGATGAAGGAGCGTTGTGATGCTGATGTGGATGAGACTGAAAGCGTTAAGAGAAATACTTCGAGGTGGTTTGGCCATGTGGAGAGGATGACGAATAAGAAAATGACTAGGGGAGTGCATATGAGTTAGCTGGAAGGATAGAGGGGGATGGGAAGACCGATGATGAGATGGAGGGAAAGAGAAGAAAATATGAGTGCGATACTTGAGCTAAATGGTAGAGTACAGTACATCATGAAGGCGATTTGCTTGTGGTCACCCCTTACGGAATTAAGGCGTCTGGCTATAGATAAACAGATATAGATTAATAGATAGATAGGTAGGTGATGATGATAATATGATGATGATGATGATGATGATGAGAATGGTAATAATAGTGAGAATGACGGTGTAAATAATGATGATGATAATGACGACGACAGTTATGATGATGATAATGATGATGATGATGATACTGATGATGATTTTTGTTGGCAGGTGGAAGGACGAAACAGCAGGAACTCTACCATCGGTCCAAGCATCCACGATTCCACATCCATCCATCCATCCATCCGTCCATCCATCCATCTCGCTTGATGTTGAAAGCTAAGTCAATTTAACTTAAGTAGTATCAATTGCTCCTTCATAAGTTTTCCAGCTGTCTGAACATACCTACAGTAGTTTTAAAAACTTCTAAAATAACTCGGTGCTGGTGTTCAGTTTGGTACTTTTATTTTTCTTTGATCAGAACTGGCGCGGCAGATTTTGAGAAAAGTCCCTCAAGTAACTCCTGTTATTTTTTTTTTTTTGCTAGGTTTCTAATGATGTCCATAGATCCGTTGTGGCTTCAATAGTTTCCTAGACAACACAGTCTTGGCGCTGTTCTCTGCCACCCTATTATACCATGTCATATAATGTTCTCGCTTGCTTTCTCTCAACCTCTCTCGCTTGAACAATAAATTACTGAAGAGAAGGTGGTATGAAATCCCCTAAGCCGCCACAGTATTATAACCCTCGGTATGCAGTCCGTTCCCTGTGACCTGTGTACCCGAAACGCTTACAAAATAACTTGCAATAATTTTCCTTTCTTAACTATACTCGTTTCACTTTAACTTGGCCTGAGTTTGTTGTTGTTACATCTTAGGCTCCTCTGGATGTGAACCCAGTGCTATGTTGAAGGACTGTCTGTGTTGTGGTGGTGTGGTGCAGGAAGTGAGTTGGTGTGCTGTGGTGTGGGGGTGCCACTTTGCAGTATGAGCACAGGAGATTGTATGTGTCTTATCTTAAATGTCGGGACCAACTACCTAGCCCTGGGCTCCTACACTCCTCATGGGGCAATGTGGGATTGGATGATGGATGGATGGATATATTTTGTGTTAGTATTGTAGCAGGGAAGGTTGGTGTACTCGTGTCTCTGGGTTCGGTAGTGTCTGAAGGGTGTATGACTGGTGGTGGCACATGAAGGAATCTGTTTGGCAGAAAGTTTTGGATGACTAGGGTGTCTGTGTGTTTATGTATGTGTTTGGTATAGAAAGTTTTGGCTGGCTGGGGTGTCTGTGTGTTTATGTATGTGTTTGGCAGAAAGTTTTGGCTGGCTGGGGTATCTATGTGTTTATGTATGTGTCTGGGAACTGTACAGTTGGATGGAGGAGGGGACATGTTGCAAAGATAATCTGTGTAGTGTTGGGCGGTTGTTCGATATTGTTTCTTTGTGGAGAGGATGATGCTACGTAAGGTTACAAGAGTGGGACGGATCTTGAGCTGAAGTGATAAACTGTGTGCCTCTCATATTCACTTGGTCTCTGACTGAAATTAGTTATGTTTCTTGGTGTAGGCTGTCAGTACTTGTGGTCTTAGTGTCTGCTGCTATCAAGGTATTGTTTTCTGTTCTCTAAAGCTTCTTCGTGTTTGTGTTGGATAAGATTAGGGCTCAGCTTGTGCGACAGTAATTCACGGTTGTTTTAATGTATTACTTATAAGTGGAGGATGGAGTTGGGATGTATATGAGAGAGGGTGTGTGTGAATTAGGGGGAGTGATGCATAATGACAGGGGACAGGGTGGCATAGAGGCGACTTGTTTGTGGCCACCTCTTACGGGATTAAGTCGTCTAGCTATAGATAGATGGATAGACAGATAGCTTATAAATAGTTTCCATACGGTTTGCCGAGTAGTAGCGATAGTTATCACTAGAATATGATGCTAGTCACGAATGAGTGCTGTGGAAAGGATTTAGAATTGTAGTATTGGCTGTTTCTGCTACTGATCTGCGTGACATTCTCGTATGGTTTAAATGAAACTCTGTGTCAAGTTAAAGTGAAAGGAGTGTATGTTTGTGTAGGAGGAACAAGAGACATGGTGTTCTGTGCCCTGTTTTCTTTGTGCTTCCTACAAGACACAGTAATAGTTATGACGGGGCATTGATGGCAAGTTTGTGAGTCAGGACACACTTACGACCTCTCATTATACAAGGTGGTCCATATATTACGCCACCCAGTTCTTGTGTGTTGCGGGCACGGCTCAGTGAACATTACCAGTGTCTATCCTGCATCATTATCTACTTCCCACAACCCTCTTCAGGCTTAGCTTTATAATATAGGCTTTAATTTAGGTCCATTGATTGCGTGGTGGAGAATTCCCATAACCTTTTTTATGCTTACCTGTATATCACTGTATTGTATAATCTTTTATGTCCACTGATCACATGGCTGAATAGTAATTTGGTGAAGCAATCAGAATGTCTTAGCTCATCACAAAAGCCGTCCCCGCAACACACAAGACTGCAGAGCGCAATATACTTATCACCTATATTAAGTCAAAGCCAAAGTTAAAAAGGTAAGGAAACAAGACAGAAAATTTAAGTTTTCATTATTAACACTTCAGTATAGAATACATTAACAGAGACAGCAATATAAAATATGCATTCAAAAGTAGCATTTGTCCACAGAACATCATGGAGGGGAGCGACCCGACTTACAAGGCAGATCACACCATCACCACCAGGCTTCTCTCAGCAGGTCAGGGCAGTTCACCAGCAGCAGCAAGTAATCTCACGGCTGGGGAAGACACGACACCCCGCCGCCGCCGCCGCCACTACCGCCACTACCACCAGCACCACCACCACCAGGTATCTCAGAGTAGGGGAAGACACGACACCCTGCCGCCGCCGCCGCCACTACCACCACCACCACCACCAGGTATCTCAGAGTAGAGGAAGACACCACACCACCGTCAGGCTTCTCACGGCAGGGCAGACCAAACTTCAGCAGGGTATGACCAGTGTGGCAAGGAAGCAGCGTCAAGGTAGCAGACTCCAGCACGACCTGTGGACCAGATGTGTATTAGTTCAAATTAGTTATTGAATCTTACATTGCAGAAACTTCATCTTGGCACTAGTCCTTGTAGCACCTTTTTCTTAAGATTATTCCTACGTATGTTATTAGTGTATCTTAATGTGTAATATGCAAAACAGGCAAGAAAGAGGTGCTAGGGAGTATCAGACAACGGGAATATGTACCTTATATCCATACTAAACCAAGTGAATAAGTCTAACATTTAGGGACCCAAGGCTAGAAGAGCTTAGTTATAGTGATGTATTTTATACCAGGAATGAGGTAAATTATGCTGGTCTTCACTCAGTTCAAGTCTCTGAAGCCTATGTGAGCCTCATTTGTTAGGTACAGATCTGAGTCTGTTAATTACTTAATGAAAACGTGAGCCATAATTCACCATGTAATTATTAAGTCATTACATTCAGATGTACGAGTAATTGTAACCAATAAAATTTATGTTACGAGTTCTGAGTATGTTACTGACCCCCATGTACGACAAAATGGTGTCTTTGAATGCCTGACTTTCTGGATGTATCGAAAAAAAGGTCAGATTGGCTAGATTTTACGAAAACACGAAAAGTTTAAGAGTAATCAATAATAATCTAAAGGACTAACTGTAATAAAGTCAAGACAAAGTTGGACTGATAGAATATACGGGGCACAACTGATGGATCTCGGAAAAATAAAACACCCCAAAATAAATCCTGGGACACTGCATAATACCATAAGAACACTACCTGCCTCGATAGAGAGGAGCCAGACCAGAGTGACAGGCAAAGTAATCTGGTCTACGTCTGTCAAAGAACTAGGCTGCCAGGCCAGCTGTTTCACTGTCATAGCCCCTGAACAGACATGTCATCGCCGCCCTTACCCACTCACCCACACACACACACACACACACCTGCATCTTTAGCTATGGTCGACACTGCTTCGGATATCATGTGTCGTATGATGATGATGGGAGACCCAAATATTTTTTGTGACCTCTAAAATTTCCGACTCAACCATTTTCTATGATTAATAAAGGGGTAACTAGGGTAAATTTTTTGTTTTTAAAAGCCTCTCCTCGGGTTCCTACGCTACTGAGGGTGCAATAAATGTTACTATGCGGTGTATTCCATTTATCAGATTGCAATAAAATCAATTACACACTCGTAGACTTCGTTTAAATCACCCCTTGTTGCTGTTGCTCCTGCTGTTCTTGTGGTCGTAGCTTGGTCTGTACGTGATCCCAGTGGACTGCAGGCTGAATTTGCCCTTTCCTGAAGTCCACCGTCCTCCTGTAGGGAGATAGGGGGCGTTTAGGGATGGTTATGTGACCTGGCAGCTGCACCGCCTGTTGTGGCGTGCTGGGGTGTGTTGTGATGCATGTATTGTGTGTGTGTGGTGATATGGTGTGCTGTGCTGGGACAAAAACTACCCATTAAATAAACATAAATAGTAAAAAATACGTCAATTACTGATCCAACCTTCCGTTGTACGTCTGGCAAACCAATCTTTCAGGCACTTGATCGTACAGCATACATAACGCAATAACTTTACCAAATTATCAAAATCCCTCTAAAAACATTAATTTATCGCTAGTGTATTACCTTATAGTGGAAAGTCAGGTGGAATTACAAGCAAATTAAGGAGAATAGACTGGAAAATCTTCCGAGTTGGGGTCAGAGTGGAGTCGGGGCGAGTGTGGCTGCAGCGCTGGTGGCAGCGAGAAAGACATCAGTTGCAGCCAGACCTCCGTGGTGTGAGGTCTGGTTTGCAGCTCTACTCTCCCAAATTCACTGGCTCAATCTGTTTCGCTGTGTCTCTGACTCTGTCTCTATCGCTGTCTATCTTCACTTCTATCTCTGTCTGTCTCTCATACACGCACACAAACACAGTTTTACGCCATACTATCGTCATTTACACCATTGACATAATTATATACTGTATCATTCTTTAACATATGCATCTCCCAATCTACCTCTCTCCCTCCCTCTCACACACACACACACACACACACACACACACACACACACATGCACTAAAACAACATACATTATACCTCCATCCGTTGAGTGAGATGGTATGCATGACGAGAACAAGGCCCTCCAAACAGGCTACTTCTCCGTTCCTGGAGCGCATTCCTCCCTGGGTGATGAGAGTGGTGGTGTTCCTGGTTGTGTGGTTCAGGCCCTGGTGCTGTTGGGGATAAAGATCATGTTGTGAAATTCCATCGACACAGTATAAACATAACACATCTATGCCATGACTTAACATACACACACACACACACACACACACACACACACACACACAAACCCAACCCCCACACATGCACCAAGCACCCACAAACACGCTCACTGTTAGACCACTTTCACTCACTCTACTTAATAAAATAACCTGATGTTGACTAGAATAGGAGCTGTCCCGACCATGACAGGGTTAATGGTACCAGTATTAACACTATCAGGCTCCTAGGACTCTATCTAAGCTCTAGAAATAGTCTGAGTTAGCTAGAATAAAGGAAAAAATGCCAAGCACAATAGGAATGCTTGTATGAAATATCTAAGACAGTACTATCTCCCTAAAAATGATTCATAATAATTTATATACATTAAAATCACACCTTATGACAGAACGGGAAGAAATATGCTCTAGAAGAATGCTCTAGAAGTATGCACTAGAAATATGCTCTTCTGGCCTAGTTTTATACAGAGTTAGGAATGGAGATCAAGAGAGTAAAACAGTACCAAGATAACGATCCAAATATGAGGCTTCGAAGAATAAGGTGAAACGAAGCTGATTAACTTTATCTGTTTAACTTAGTATCAGTAATTTGGTAGGGCATATTCAGCAGAAAATAATAAAGAATGAAGAGTCATGAGCTTGGGAATTAACATACGTATGGAAAAGTGTACAGGATGGAGTTCGATTCGTAACACTGGTTTCAAGGCAATATATAATCCCATTATTTAACCTAGGATATGATTTGCACGAGATCTAAGTCAGCTGTATTAATTCTACGAAAAAATATAGGAATATAGCACTAGAAGTAGTAGTAATAGCATAAACTGACCTTAAAATGGCGGAAAACAAGCGGGGGTGGTGCTGGGGAGGTGGGTGTGGTTCTGGTGGAGGTGCGGTGAGCCGGTGAACTAACCAAGCTGATGACGTTATGGCGGCGACCACTGTCTCTCATTTGAACCCTAGACGCCCTATAGGACGGACCTCCTGGCTCCACCTGCCCAGCTGATGACTTTGGCGATTTTTCCTCTCCATTTCAGGTCTGTTAAGGGAATTTAAAAGTGTATTAATTCAACAGTGAATTATTTTCCAAATTTTTGGTGGCTTTCGGCGAAAAGAAGCTCGAATTTAATTTATATATATTTTTAAGAAAGAGCCAAATATTCTTAGGAATTTTACCGGTCTTTGCAATATGTCTGCCAGTGAGGTGAAGGAAGCCGGCAGACTGTATTTTCAACTTAGTGAAATATCAATGCTGCCAAGACCACGACTCTTGTCCTCATTACTGCCTGCTGTCTGCCTAATTCATTTTTGATATACATAGTTTTACTGTAAGAATTTTTCCTACTCTGCCACAAACAGTAAGACTGGCAATAGGCCACGTATGTTGGTGCCTGATCGTGACTAAATCCTCCCGTTAACCCCAGTGAACCGATGACGAATTATCGGATTTTATTCCTCGCATCTGAAGACAACCGCATTTACCTTATTTTTACGAATTAAAAGAATTATGGGTATTATTCTGTAACTAGGGATAGGTTTTCAAAATGTGGGGATTATTTTCCGAACTGGAGAGGTTAGACACAGCCTTCATTAATCCTTTAACTACGAGATTAAGCTGAATAAAATCGTCTGGTGGTTGCCTGATATCAGACTGGAGGGGTTTATTACAGGATCAATTTCTGCCACTGCTATGCTTCCTTTTAAGATAGTGTATTTTGCCTATTATTCCCGCTGTTTCCAAACACTTTAAATCAGCTTAGAGAATTTGGTCTAATGGGGTCTGATACAGCTTTAACCCCTTAACAATTACAAGTCCTATGTTCAATAAAATCTTCTGAAGCCAGCATGCCCCAAACAAAAAAGATTGTCATGGAACTGGAGGTTAAAACTGATTTCGGATTTTTTGTCGTTTATTACACTCGGGGTATTTTCATTTTTTCTTTCACTAGGGGTAGGATTTACCCCTGTTTCGAATGATTTAAATTAATTTCCACCACAAGTGATGCCTAACCCCTATTTGAGGTTGAAGTCAAATACGAATTAAAATCCTTGAAATCGACCGAGATAAGTTTTTCTTTTCATTTTTTTCACTAGGGGCAGAATTTACCCATATTTCGAATGTTTTTGAGGCTAATTCTCGCCAATTTTTTTCTTTATTAAATTAACCTAACGTAACCTAACCTGACCTAACGTAATCAAACTTAACCCCTGACCTAAGACACATTTGCGAAGGATATGTCATAGAGAAGACCCCCTCCCTCTTCTAATTTGAGGAGTTTGTCATAGGAAAGGCTGGAATACCCGACGGGCTTGACTGTAATAATTGGCAATAAAACCCTGATTTCTGGGTCGTTTTTATATCAGTTCTCTCATAAATCTGGTCCACAATATCGTCCTTTTACTTCCTCTGTCACCAAGCTCAGTGGCAGAAATAGAAAATGCTATGGCTAAACAAGTCTCAGTAAGATAAATGACATATTCGTATTTCGCCTCAATCTTCGTCTCCACAAATTAGCTAAACTCTGCATTTTTTTTCCAGGCTCTACTTCGCTCGCTGGCACGATGTTCAGCGGCAATGAGGAGTGAATGTTAAGCAAGAATTAACACCTTCAGTACGAGAAATGCATGTATGAACCATGAAGTTAGCCCTGTCCTGCAGCCCACCATCCTCTTGGTACTATCAGTGCCACCACATGGTGTCCCTCTCCAGCACCAAAATGGAAGGATGGAGGCTGCTTTTAATCCCTTCTGCTGGACACCCTTCTTGATTTGAATTAATCCGTCAGAGGCAGCCAGAATACAATTATATAGGCGTCATCGTACTGAAGGGTCAACACAGCAGCTTCAGCAACAGGTATATGCAATAATTTTGTAAATTGCTATTATATTTGCTTATAATTTTGCGATAATCGTTGTTGCAAGTGAGCATTTAAAATTATATTAACAAACGAGTAAACTTTTGAATGCACTACTTAATTCTTTACATGCACTTATTAATAATCTCTTGTAATAATATGCTCTAACCTTTTATACTTATATGGTTTAATCTTTTTCCCCACAGGTTGCCTCGCTGGTGTGTAGTGATGGTAGGGTGGAGGGCAGGCTGGGGTGGGGGTGGGGGGTAGCCAGGAGCAGGGAGGGTCAAGGGGCAAGCTTAGGTGGGTTAGGCAGCAGAGTTATGGTCATCTAGGTTGGCTTTCTAGGCTAGGTGAAGTTAGGAGTGAGGTCTTAGGTCATCTCTTTAGCTTACTTGGTTGGTGCTGGTTGTATGGTTGACCGGCCGGTCATGTCTATGGTTGTCGACGTTGTTGAGACACGACAGGTTGTCGGAGCGGCGATACACAACACCGAAGGAGCGACAGCATCTGCAGCAGCATCGTCGTCGTCGTGGTTGTCGTCGTCGTGGTTGTCGTCGTCGTGGTCGTCGTCGTCGTGGTCGTCGTCAGGAGCAGCAGGAGCAACTTCAGCAACAAGACAGGTAACTGGATATTCCTGAAACAAAATTGAAATTAGCCAAATGTAACACATACCAAAAGATTTTCAATAATGACTGAATATTTGAAGCGTAAAGACCTTAACACCTAATATACATGTCAGATAATTAAGTGGTTCTGTTATGACAGGCGAGCACAGAGGAGCGGAGATACAACGTGGACCACCCAACTTCCCTGGAGCTGATGTGCTGAGCGATTAAGAACGGATGAGGGGGATAGGACCGACAAGGACCCAAGTGGGTGGACGAGGACGAGAGAGGACGGATGCGGGTGGGCGAGAACGCGAGAGAACTGACTAGGGTGGGCTAGGACGCGAGAGGACGGACGAGGGTGCGAGGACGAAGTGGGAAGCAAGGACGAAACCAAGCCTAGGCATTACTTCAGCGGGATGCTGGTAAGTAAGCTGTTGGCAACCCTTTCATTTTTGGCCCTATTCTCGTCAGCTCAGCAGTTTATAGAGTTTACCCTAACCTGACATTGACTCAATATGGTCAGTTGATGGCTAAGTGTGCCCAAACTGGAAAGTGTATTTTATAATCGATACTCATTCCTGTTCTGTAACTTAGAATTTGTTGGAGGGACACAAGTCAAGAGTGAGAGCAGTGGAAATGAGTTATTTAAGAGGAGCCTGTGGAGTCACATGGATAGACAGGCTGACAAATGAAGTGAAGGAGCTTTGTGGTGTGGATGTGGATGTGATAGGAAGCGTTAGGAGGAACACACTGAGGTGGTTTGGCCATGTGGAGAGGATGGAGGGTGAGAGACTGACGAGGAGTGTCCGTGAGTGAAGTGGAGGGGGGGAGAGGGAGGGGGAGGCCAAGGATGAGATGGAGGGATGGAATGGAGAGGTATAAGAGAGAGGGGGGGTGTGAGTTGTGAGCAGGGCATTGAAATGGCGGGGGACAGGGCGACATGGAGGCGTTATGTTTGTGGCCACCCCGTACGGAATTGAGGCGTCTGGCAATAGGCAGATAGATAGAATTTGATGCAACCAGGACATACAGGTCAAGTTGCGGGAGTGGCCTAGTTCTGTCGGGTGAAAACAGACTATAATAACTCTACTTACTATGTTACTTTTAGATAAGGAACATTATATTCTGATAAATTACCTAGGCATGCCATGTATATATATAAGACAAAGTATAGGGAACGGTTAAGGTGCAATAATCATGCAAAATCGTTGGGGCATAAAAAACTCTAAGCTCACGAGTACGTCCCTGTATGCTGTCACTGAAATATACTGAAATAATACAAATGATAGAGAATTATAACTGAGAATTGTTGCTGTCACCATGTTAATCTTCCACAGTGATGCTGACGACGCACCTACGACGTCGGAGAGAGGGGGGACCTCGGCGACGGGGGATGTGTGTCGGCGTAGGGTTGTTGTGTCGGCGTAGGGTTGTTGTGTCGGCGTGGTGGCTTGTGGTGTCGGCGTGGTGGCTTGTGGTGTCGGCGTGGTGGCTTGTGTCGGCGTGGTGGGGTCTTGTTTCGGAGTGAGACTTGTGGCCTCGTCGTCAGGTCGTTGTGTCGGGGACGGCGTGGGACTTGCAGCGTGTGTGGAACTTCGGCAAATACGTCGACAGCAGCTGCAGTGGTAAGAAATCACACTGTATTCATTCTTGAGCTTCAGTTTAATAGGACTACTTGTTTATACTTTCAACTTGAGGTACCAAACACTAGGCAAACCATGGCGAAAATAAGTGAAGAAAAAATACGAGCAACTACCATAAATTAGCATAAATTCACTTTTATGGAGACAAGTTTTCAAAAGATATGTTCGCAAATGCGTCAGCTAAAGACCACATGTACAATCTTTGCATAAAACTAAGGACATTGCATTAAAACGCAGAGGCACTCCCATGAAGGAATGACTTATTTTACTGAAATAAAGTAACTTACGGGAAGAAATGATGTGGCAATGTTAATGTTCCACAGGGATGGAGGCGGCGCACTTACGACGTCGGAGTGGGCGTGGTCTATGGCGTGTGCGTAAGCTTCGTATGCTGCAATGGTATGATTTGATGTTCTTTACTAAATTAACCTCTGACCTGGGAATATCTTAGAATATCTGCATGTGTAAATAAAACATCCATGTGCATACAAACACCTTAAGAGAACTGCTGCTGACAGAGGTAATCTTGTTGGCATAATGGACTTGGTGCTTCTTCCCAAGTGATTTACTTGTCACTTTAATACTTTTATGTGCACAATAGATGTACTTACGGCATAAATGAAATTGTTAGTGTCATTAAGTACTTTGCAACAATTTCCATAAGATATCATTATTGTCATAAGAGGTGTTAATGAAACAGACCAACAAGATTACAGCTCAGATTCCATGTCCAGTCATAGATGGCGAATAATTATGGGAAAAAATAGTTTATTTAGCAGATGAAATAACTCTGAAATAGCTTGTTTATGTAGCAGATGAAATAACTCTGAAATAGCTTATCGGACTAGATCTGTATTCACCGACACTGGTATTACAGGGAGGGATGTGTGAGCAGAAATGCACTTACTGAGGTGGCCACAACAGCACAGAAGGTACTACGAGAGGAAGCCAGAGGACGAGATGAGCAAAGAATACAAGAAATCATGCCTGTGACACAAGAGGTCAGAGATAAAATGAGAGGATAACTGAACCGGGATGCCAGAGCAGTGTTGGCATTTCATCACGCCAGGTACAATTTAGTTATGGCTTTTGGTACAGGTATGGCATATGACTGATTATACTGTTTAATATAACGATTATACCGTGGCATACGTTGATCAGCAATTTAGTTTCGTCTCAAATGCTTACATGTCTCGGCCTTGAAATAGAGTTGAATAAGATATAGTTTCAGTACAGTTATTAAAGAACTGGAAAGCCTCGCCATAAAGAGCATTTTCAACGTTATTGGTCGTTACATTGCAGTTTAGGAAGATTTTTGCTTAGTGAAATTTCCACTGCTAACTTTAAATTAAATTGCTAGTTTCTTGAATTTGTAGTTTTTAATGTATTAGAAAAATGTTGGAATCAAGTTGACATAATGAATGGCTGCATCTGACATGCTTATTTTATGAAGACGATACATTAATTTTTGTTTGGCTCAAAATTGAATCCCCGTCTTGACTGATAAGTTGTAGCATAATTAACACAGAACTTTGTGCAGTTACGAAAAAGTGCTATGCATGTGTAACACCGTAGTACTGTCGTAGTCTGTCTGAGCTACGTCATATGGCCGCAAAAAAAAAAAAAAGAAGAAAAAAAATCTCCCAAACTGACGAATGAACTGTAGAAATAAATAAGATACCTACATGGCAGGTGGAGTGAAGGCTGGGATGCTGAAGAGAAGCCGATGGTAGAGGGACACTGGTGATGCTGACCTTGGTAAAGACTATGCTGCCCGGGACCGTGCGACGGATGATGCTGACCGTGATCGTGCGAGGGATGATGCTGACCGTGACCGTGCGATGGACCTCAACAAAGAACCTCATCTGAAGGGAAGATTAGGTACGTACTTCGCAAAACACTATGTACAATGAGACCGTATAACAAGGGCAAAATATCTAGTACAGTAAGTGACAAAGCCAAAATAATGTAAACATATTTGACGATAAAATAAGCGTGGATATTTTCAACGGACAGTCAGAAATAACGAATACACTGTTGTAAGTCCTGCTAATATTATATGGCATTTACAGGAGGGAAATCATCCAGCTTGTACCACCTCAACATACAGTACTGCTCGGTGCCACTGATACCCCGTCTTGAATTTACCCCTCCGAGGATGCGCTGCCTACCCAGAAATATCCTCATCTTTCTTATCCGGTAATGTACGAGGACTTTGAACCTCACAATATTTTAGTTGCCTTAACACCAATCAGTCGTTAGTCAGGATGTGGCAGTTTTAGTTCACGACTATGTATAGCTCCAAACACTCGGCCTTCAGTTAATCACATCTAGGCTTTGGTCACCCCTTTGTCTTCGCCAATTCTGTCATAGGGTTGTATCATTTTAAAAGAGCGCCAAGGTGTAGACATAACCCATATTATTTACTTATTGAAACGTAATGAATGCCTAGCTTTTCTGTATCGCAGCTGACTACACTATATTGTGGAATGCAGGCTGATCACATGAATTAAAGGTGTTTCATAAATAACTCTATAACCTTATGGACTTGCTTACACCTTTGTGTTTTTTTTAATAACTCAAGTAGTTTGCCTCTCTTGTCAGTTGGTTAGCTAAGTCCTGCCTCATCACTGCCCCTTTATAAATTTATATCACGCCCCGTCTTGATTACTTAACCATCTTCCCTCTTTGTACACCCCCAGTCAGTCAGGCAGTCACAGGACCAGTCACTCCACAGTCACTGATTCTTCCTCTCAGTACCTTTAACTAATTGACTGGCTGATCAGCAGTCGGCACAGTTAGTCAGTCTACATTTTAGTCAATCACATTCACTCTAGTCAGTCCACACACTATCACTCCACCCGTATGATTCAGCACAAATCCATCACTACAGACTCTTGCTGATTCACCTAACATCCTCCAGTACTCCAAACCCTTACTGTCTGTCACTCTACAGCTTTAATAAGTCCACAGCCCTACTGACCCAGTCAGTCTACAGCGCTACTGACCCAGTCAGTCCACAGTCCTGCTGACCCAGTCAGTCCACAGCCCTGCTGACCCATTTATTCCACAGCCCTGCTGACCCAGTCAGTCCACAGCCCTGCTGACCCAGTCAGTCCACAGCCCTGCTGACCCAGTCAGTCCACAGCCCTGCTGACCCAGTCAGTCCACAGCCCTGCTGACCCAGTCAGTCCGTCCATAGCCCTGCTGACCCAGTCAGTACGTCCATAGCCCTGCTGACCCAGTCAGTACGTCCATAGCCCCGCTGACCCAGTCAGTACGTCCATAGCCCCGCTGACCCAGTCAGTACGTCCATAGCCCCGCTGACCCAGTCAGTACGTCCATAGCCCCGCTGACCCAGTCAGTACGTCCATAGCCCCGCTGACCCAGTCAGTACGTCCACAGCCCCGCTGATTCAGTCAGTACGTCCATAGCCCCGCTGATTCAGTCAGTACGTCCATAGCCCCGCTGACCCAGTCAGTACGTCCATAGCCCCGCTGACCCAGTCAGTACGTCCACAGCCCCGCTGACCCAGTCAGTCCACACCCCCACTGACCCAGTCAGTCCACAGCCCCAGTCAGTCCACAGCCCCACTGACCCGTGTGTCCACACCCTACGTTAATCCTCATCATCAGTCAGTCATTGGTAGTAGGTAAGTTCAATCAATCAACACGTCAGTGACTCACACCCACAACCAGTCAGTCGTCCTACACCCATGGACGGTCCACACCTTCAAAAACTCAGGTAGTCCACACCCACTATCACCACAAACCCTTACTGATTCAATCCACAGCCTTCATCACTACATACCTTTACTGATTCAGTCCACAGCCTCCATCACTACATACCTTTACTGATTCAGTCCACAGCCTCCATCACTACATACCTTTACTGATTCAGTGCATAGCCTTGTAAACCCCTGTCAGTGTAAAGCCTTGTAATCCCCTGTCAGTCCACAGCCTTGTAAACCCCTTTCAGTCCAGTCTTATGATCCATCAATCCAACCCCTTAGCCAATCAGACTCCCCAGTTTCACTGTCAGATCGTCAGTCTATGCCCAGTGTCAGTCAGTCCACAGCCTGTCATTCCACACCCTGTCAGTCCACATCTTGTCGCAGTCCACACCCTTGTCACTCAGTCCACACCCTGTCACTCAGTCCACACTCTTGTCACTCAGTCCACACCCTGTCAGTCCACACCCTGTCAGTCCACACTGTCACTCAGTCCACATCCTGTCACTCAGTCCACACCGTCACTCAGTCCACACAATGTCACTTAGTCCATACCGTCACAGTCCACATCCTAGCAACATCAGTCAGTCAGCATCAGTCAGTCAGCATCAGTCAGTCAGCATCAGTCAGTCAGCATCAGTCAGTCAGCATCAGTCAGTCAGCATCAGTCAGTCAGTCAGCATCAGTCAGTCAGTCAGCATCAGTCAGTCAGTCAGCATCAGTCAGTCAGTCAGCATCAGTCAGTCAGTCAGCATCAGTCAGTCAGTCAGCATCAGTCAGTCAGTCAGCATCAGTCAGTCAGTCAGCATCAGTCAGTCAGCATCAGTCAGTTAGCATCAGTCATTTTAATACTTCAGTCATTTGTCAACAATCAGCCAATCCAGTCAGTCCACAGTCCAGTCCAGTCTACTTAGTCCACAGTCCAGTCTTAATGCACAGTCCAGTCAACTTAGTGCACAGTCCAGTCAACTCAGTCCACAGTCCAGTCTACTTAGTCCACAGTCCAGTCTACTTAGTCCACAGTCCAGTCTACTTAGTCCACAGTCCAGTCTACTTAATCCACAGCCACAGTCTACTCCAGTCCACAGTCACGGTCCATTTAGCCAGTCAGTTCACAGTTCCGTCCAGTCAATTCATACCCACAGTCCCTTCCAGTCCACACCCTCAGTCCAGTCCAGCCAGTCAGTCCACACCCACATTCCAGTCTAGTCCAGTCCAGTTCAATCAGTCCAGACCCCCAGACCAGTCCAGTCAGTCAGTCCACACCCCCAGTCCAGTCCAGTCCAGTCCAATCAGTCCAGATCCCCAGACCAGTCCAGTCAGTCAGTCCACACCCCCAGTCCAGTCCAGTCCAGCCAGTCAGTCAGTCCAATCCAGCCAGCCAGTCAGTCAGTCCACACCCCCAGTCCAGTCCAGTCCAGTCCAGCCAGTCAGTCAGTCCAATCCAGCCAGCCAGTCAGTCAGTCCAGCCAGCCAGTCAGTCAGTCCACACCCCCGATTCAGTCTAGTCCACACCCACAGTCCAGTCCAGTCCAGTCAGTTCACACCCCAGTTCAGTCGTCAGTCAGTCAGTCCACACCCCCAGTCCAATCCAGTGAGTCAGTCCACATCTACAGTCCACTCCAGTTCAGTCTGCGTAATCCACACCCACAATTCAGTCCAGTTCAGTCTACATTCTCAGTCCACTCCAGTCCAGTTCAGTTAATACAGACCCACCGTCCAGTCGCTGAGTTAATCAGATAATCCACACCCTCATTCCACACACTCAGTCCACAACCAAAGTCAGTCAGTTCACACATTTAGCTGATTCAGGTAGACCACATCCTCAGTCTGCACTTCCTGTCAGTATTCGTTTTACCAGTCAGTCAGTCAGTCAGTCAGTACCTTTGTCAGTACAGGCCTAGTACTTGTATACGTTAACTGACTGTCATTATATTGACTGATTCAGTTGGTCCAGTTAAGCTTTACGTCCACGGAGAGACAACTCTGTGAAATGTTTGATTATTTAAACCATGTGTTGAATTGTTATTTTCAGCTTCCTACCCTCCACCTGCCACTTAGCACCTACCACTTACCACCTGCCACTTACCACCTGCCACTTACCACCTGCCACTTACCACCTCCCACCTCCCACCTCCCACTTGCAACGCACCTGCCACCTACCAACCACCTGCCACCTACCAACCACCTGCCACCTACCAACCACCTGCCACCTACCAACCACCTGCCACCTACCAACCACCTGCCACCTACCAACCACCTGCCACCTACCAACCACCTGCCACCTACCAACCACCTGCCAACCACTACCCACCTACCACCCACCTACCACCCACCTACCACCCACCTGCCACCCACCTGCCACCCACCTGCCACCCACCTGCCACCCACCAACCACCTGCCACCCACCAACCACCTGCCACCCACCAACCACCTGCCACCCACCAACCACCTGCCACCCACCAACCACCTGCCACCCACCAACCACCTGCCACCCACCAACCACCTGCCACCCACCAACCACCTGCCACCCACCAACCACTACCCACCCACCAACCACTACCCACCTACCAACCACTACCCACCTACCAACCACTACCCACCTACCAACCACTACCCACCTACCAACCACTACCCACCTACCAACCACTACCCACCTACCAACCACTACCCACCTACCAACCACTACCCACCTACCAACCACTACCCACCTACCACCCACCTGCCAACCACTACCCACCTGCCAACCACTACCCACCTCCCACCTACCACCAGCTTGACTACCACCTACTCTTCCACCATCCACCTATCACGCACCTGCCACCTGCCACCTGCCACCCTCCACCCACCACCCGCCACCCGCCACCCATCACCTGCCACCCACCACCCACCACCCATCACCTGCCACCCACCACCCACCACCCATCACCTGCCACCCACCACCCATCACCTGCCACCCACCACCCATCACCTGCCACCCACCACCCACCACCCATCACCTGCCACCCACCACCCACTACCCGCCACCCGCCACCCGCCACCCATCTGCCGGCTGTCGCCTGCCACCCACTACCTGCCACCCACTACCTGCCACCCACTACCTACCACCCACTACCTGCCACCCACTACCTGCCACCCACTACCTGCCACCCACTACCTGCCACCCACTACCTGCCACCCACTACCTGCCACCAGCCACCACCCACCAGCCACCACCCACCAGCCACCACCCAACCACCCACATGTAACTTAACCACCTGGCACTGGCCACCCACCCACATGTAACTTAACCACCTGGCACTGGCCACCCACCCACATGTAACTTAACCACCTGCCACAGGCCACCCACCCACATGTAACTTAACCACCTGCCACAGGCCACCCACCCACATGTAACTTAACCACCTGCCACAGGCCACCCACCCACATGTAACTTAACCACCTGCCATAGGCCACCCACCACTCACCTGCCATAGGCCACCCACCTGCCACCACCCACCTGCCACCACCCACCTGCCACCACCCACCTGCCACCACCCACCTGTCACCACCCTCCTGTCACCACCCTCCTGTCACCACCCTCCTGTCACCACCCTCCTGTCACCACCCAACTACCCACGTGTAACTTAACCACCTGCCACATGCCAACTACCACCCACCTGCCACCTACCACCCACCTGCCACCTACCACCCACCTGCCACCTACCACCCACCTGCCACCTACCACCTACCTGCCACCTGTCGTCCAATTGTCGCCCACCTGCCACTTAACACCTGCCACTTAACACCTGCCACTTAACACCTGCCACTTAACACCTGCCACCTGCCACCCACCACCCACCACCCACCTGCCACCTGCCACCCACCACCCACCTACCACCTGCCACCCACCACCCACCTACCACCTGCTATCCACCTACCTACCACCTGCTATCCACCTACCTACCACCTGCTATCCACCTACCTACCACCTGCTATCCGCCCACCTACCACCTGCTGTCCGCCCACCTACCACCTGCTGTCCGCCCACCTACCACCTGCTATCCACCCACCTACCACCTGCTGTCCGCCCACCTACCACCTGCTGTCCACCTACCTACCACCTGCTGTCCGCCTACCTACCACCTGCTGTCCGCCTACCTACCACCTGCTGTCCGCCCACCTATCACCTGCTGTCCGCCCACCTATCACCTGCTGTCCGCCCACCTACCACCTGCTGTCCCCCCACCTACCACCTGCTGTCCACCCACCTATCACCTGCCACCCACCACCCACCTACCACCTGCTGTCCGCCCACCTACCACCTGCTGTCCGCCCACCCACCTACCACCTGCTGTCCGCCCACCCACCTACCACCTGCTGTCCGCCCACCTACCACCTGCTGTCCGCCCACCCACCTACCACCTGCTGTCCGCCCACCCACCTATCACCTGCCATCCACCCACCCACCTACCACCTGCCATCCACCCACCCACCTACCACCTGCCATCCATCCACCCACCCACCTACCACCTGCCATCCATCCACCCACCCACCTACCACCTGCCATCCATCCACCCACCCACCTACCACCTGCCATCCATCCACCCACCCACCTACCACCTGCCATCCATCCATCCACCCACCTACCACCTGCTATCCACCCACCCACCTACCACCTGCTATCCACCCACCCACCTACATCCTGCCATCCACCCACCCACCTACATCCTGCCATCCACCCACCCACCTACATCCTGCCATCCACCCACCCACCTACATCCTGCCATCCACCCACCCACCTACATCCTGCCATCCACCCACCCACCTACCACCTGCCATCCACCCACCTACCACCTGCCACCCACCTACCCACCACCTGCCACCCACCTACCCACCAGAGCCTTCCTGATCGCTGACAACTCTACTGATGAAGCCAGCTCAAAATAAAACCTACTTTTGTTTAATAAAATCTGGAAATCTTTTATCATACCTCAATTACCTCTGTCTTTATACCTGAAAACTATTTGATGTGGGGTTGGTGTGGATATTGTGGGGTTGGGATGGTTATATAAGGTGGGGTTGGTTCAAAGGGCTTTATACTGAAGGAAAACTTGGATGCTGTGGAGGGTTGGGATGGATATCGTGGGGTTGGGTTGGGTTGGGTTGGGATGGATATCGTGGGGTTGGGTTGGGTTGGGTTGGGTTGGGTTGGATATCGTGGGGTTGGGTTGGGTTGGATGTTGCGGGGTTGGGATGAGTTGAATACCGTGGGGTTGGATTGGGTTGGATGTCGTGGGGTTGGATTGGGTTGGGTTGGGTTGGGTTGGGTTGGATATCGTGGGGCTGGGATGGGTTGAATATCGTGGGGCTGGGATGGGTTGAATATCGTGGGGATGGGATGGACTGGATTGGATACAGTGGATGGGTTGGACTGTGTATTACTGAGTACTGGAATGGATATGCTCTCTTCCCTATTACCCTTCTCCCTCTTTCGTCTAGCTGCTGGCTCCTCCCTACTCCCCCACCCCTTGCACCCAACTCTCCTTTTCCCTATTCTCCCTCCCCTCACCCCACCCTCCCACCCCACCCCTCACCCCACTGCCCCCACACTCCCCCCTCACCCACTCCCCCCACCCCACCCCCCTCCCCTTTCACCCCACCCCCTCTCACCCCACCCCCCCTCTCACCCCACCCCCCTCTCACCCCAACCCAACCCCCCTCACCCCAACCCAACCCCCCTCACCCCAACCCAACCCCCCTCACCCCAACCCAACCCCCCTCACCCCAACCCAACCCCCCTCACCCCAAACCAACCCCCCTCACCCCAACCCAACCCCCCTCACCCCACCACTCCCCCTCTCACCCCACCCCTCACCCCCCCACTCCCCCCTCACCCCAACCCAACCCCCCACACCCCAACCCAACCCCCCTCACCCCAACCCAACCCCCCCTCACCCCACCCCTCACCACACCCCTCACCACACCCCTCACCACACCCCTCACCACACCCCTCACCACACCCCTCACCACACCCCAGGGCCCTCTCTAGGACTATTATAACTGTTTTTCTTTTTACTCTGAAAATTTCCCACAGTTTAAACACTTTCTCCTTGAATATTAAACCCCAGTTGGCTTCAGTACAGGTGGAGGAAGCAGACACTGATGAAAACATTATAACTAAAAAACTTTGTACCTGTACAGTGTGATCTCCTCAGACTTTCTCCCGCAGGTGTGGTCGCGTGGGAAGACAGCAGCCAGACCGACATTCCAGAGGCCATACTTCTCGCCACTCCATCCACATCTCCACTCCTCGCCTGTCTTAGCCACTCCATCGATGACACCACCACTACTCGCCTCTTCGCCATTCAGCCGATCAGAATTCGCCACCCTGCCCAGAGAGATGCCCATTTAAGTCCTGGATTATAAGACTTTGAAGAACTTTGGCCAGATTATATATGACATGGGTACAATAAAACTGGACCTCCACACACTGCCTCTCTCCGCCTTTCACCTGATGAGAAACCTGTCCTGGCCAGAAAGATCCTTGGTCTTGGAGGAAACGCAAGAATTTGCATCGGATAAATGACACTTGGAAATAATGAACCAACTAGTTAGGATTACGGTTGCTGACGCTTTTTATCCTATAGAGGAAAACACCTTGTAAAGATTGCCAGAATAAAGGACAGGACTGGTGTTGTTAAATACCTACTGTGCTTAGGCTGACAACAAACAACGTCATTTGAACTGAAGAGTTAGTATCCAGCGACAAAGCTTAATTCCCACTGATGTTTTACTTTGAAAATTTAATCTGAATAGGACACTTAACCATGCACAAATACTGTAACTGACCAGCTTATCTATACACATGCAGTAAATAATAGTAATTTTATTCAAGCCATTAGAGGAGATCCAGATACTTTACCTATTATCCTTGGACCTTACCTACCACATGGTTACTAAATAGGGGTGAATAGGACCAAAGGATAGTGACTCAGTACCCAGTCACACCTCCCTTCATTACCTATGCCATTCAAGCCTTCTTATATATAACTTAGCACTACCTATTGTATTCAAGCCTTCACACTTTTAACTTAGCACTGCCTCTGCCATTCACGCTTTCATATTAACTTAGCACTACCTATGGCATTCAAGCCTTCATTTTAACTTAGCACTACCAATGGCATTCAAGCCTTCATATTGACTTAGCATTACCTATGGCATTCAAGCCTTCATATTAACTTAGCACTACCTATGGCATTCAAGCCTTCATACTTTTAACTAAGCACTACCTATGGCATTCATACTTAGCACTACCTATGGCCCTAAGCCTTCATATTAACTTAGCACTACCTATGGCATTGAAGCCTTCATATTAACTTAGCATTACCTATGGCATTCAAGCATTCATATTAACTTAGCACTACCTATGGCATTGAAGCCTTCATATTAACTTAGCACTACCTATGGCATTGAAACCTTCATATTAACTTAGCACTACCTATGACATTCAAGCCTTCATATTTTTACCTTAGCACTACCCATTATATTCAAGCATTCATATTAACTTAGCACAACCTATGGCATTCAAGCCTACATACTTTAACTTGGTTGCTTTGAGAACTGATAATCTTTAGATCTGGCTTGATGAACTCTGATAAAGGTGCAATATACCCACTTCAGTACCTCATTTGGACTTTGACGAAGGGGTAAACCTAACTGCACAATAGACTTAGAACTTTCACTGACAGGATGGCAAGAAGGCTTTGATAACAGCACTAGTGAAGGGATACATAGGAGTATCTGGATCTACTCTGAAATAGGACATGGGTAAAGAACACCATTACCTACACTGGATACAATAGCTGGTCAGACTTACATGCAGTGTGTCTGCAGTACACTCATTGCAGGTTTCCTTATCAAGATACCTTAAGTACACATGGGAAAAAACCTGAATGGAGAACACTAAGGTAAGAAGTACTATGAAAACTACCAACCAGCGAGATGACCTGGAGGGCCAGTGTACAGGAGCTTCAGCACCAGAGTATATATAAAACAGTCTGGCAGTAACATAAATAAACTGCAGGCACCAGAGGAAATAACTCTGGAGGATTATAAACAGCCGAAATAAGGCTATTACTGCTAGTCAAGGCAGTGCTAATTGCACTAAGTAATGAAGCTAGTCTTGTACAAATACTGTAGTTACCCATCAAAATAAACCATAGCTGACCAAAGTACTGGTTTTGTTGTACCTGGGGGAGGGGTCTGCACAAAGTCCGAAATAAGGGTTTTGCATCCGTAGATTTTACACAGTAGCCCTAAAATATTCTAAGTTGAAATAGGGGTTTTACATCCGTAGAGTTTTTACACAACTCCGTCAGATTCTAAGTTGAAGTAAGGGTTTTCATCCGTAGATTTTATACCAAACTCCATAAAATATTCTAAGTTGAAATAGGGGTTTTACATCCGTAGAGTTTCTAGGTGAAACAGGAGTTTTACATCCGTAGA
>NC_136977.1:62921821-63103548 GCF_032717465.1 Coenobita brevimanus
TAGGGCTGTGAGAGGCAGACCGGAAAAGGCCTGGGACGAGGTCATAGTGTGTGACTTCAGGGATAAGGGAGTGAATAGGGAGGCTGCAAAAGATTGTGCAGTGTGGAGAGCCGCCATTATGTGACCAAGGCCGACGACGCATGCAAGCATGTTAGATCCTTTAAAGAAGATACGATACGAACGATTCGATACAGGTGAGGTTCAGGGATCACCATTTTATATAGTTTATCTCCTGCCACTTTTGCCTTCCATCTCTACAGTATCCCCGGCCATCCTATCGCGTTGACGAATAGGGGAATTTGGAGGAGGAACACGAACAACAACAATCTACCCTCCTCCTCCCTGCCTGACTTGCCTCATGCCCCTCCCCCCCCGCTCTCTCTCTCTCTCTCTCTCTCTATTTCTTATCTGTATCTCCACACTCCGACACGTCAGCTAAATATGACCCACCACTTGTTTAGTGGCTGTGTGTGTGTGTGTGTGTGTGTGTGTGTGTGTGTGTGTGTGTGTGTGTGTGTGTGTGTGTGTGTGTGTGTGTATCGGTATGTGCGTGAACCTGTGTGTGTGTGCATCATTGTGTGCGTGTATCTGTGCTCGTATCTGAGTGTGCGTGTATTAGTGCCTATGTGTATCAGTGCCTGTGTGTATCAGTGCCTGTGTGTATCAGTGCCTGTGTGTATCAGTGCCTGTGTGTATCAGTGCCTATGTGTATCAGTGCCTATGTGTATCAGTGCCTGTGTGTATCAGTGCCTGTGTGTATCAGTGCCTGTGTGTATCAGTGCCTGTGTGTATCAGTGCCTGTATGTATCAGTGCCTGTATGTATCAGTGCCTGTGTGTATCAGTGCCTGTGTGTATCAGTGCCTGTGTGTGTCAGTGCCTGCGTGTATCAGTGTGTGCGTATATTAGTGTGCGTGCGTGTTCTGATCAATGCTGGTATCAGTGTTTGCGTGAATGAATACGTGCGTGCATTAGTGTGTGCCTGCTCCGTGTGCGCGTGTTTAGTGCGTACATACCGCAGCGTGTGCGTACATGCCGCAGCGTGTGCGTACATCGGTGTGTGCGTACATCGGTGTGTGCGTGCATCAGTGTGTACGTACTAAGTGTGTACGTAGTCAAATTCTGTGTTCAGTGTGTACTTAGTCAAATTGTGCTTGTTCAATGTGTACGTGTTCAGTGTGTACGTGTTCAGTGTGTGCGTGTTTATTGTGTGCGTGTTCAGTGTGTACGTGTTCAGTGTGTATGTGTTCAGTGTGTACACGCGATCAAAAAAGTATCGGTGCACAGGGGGTGCGATGCCTACCGAAAAGGTTCGAACAACTGCTGACTTTACCAACGTCTCATTGTGTATCATCAGTGTCTGTCTATATAAACATTACATTTGCTATATGTTTGCAAGAGGATATTGCTAGTTGGCGATATATAACACCTCCCTACATATAAACATTACATTTGCTATATGTTTGCAAGAGGATACTGCTAGTTGGCGATATATAACACCTCCCGACATCAGGGCTACCAACGTGTGGTAGGTCGGATACTAATATTTCAGTGACCTTCGTTCTGTGGTCCCAAATGTTTCACGCATGTTGTGCACCGATACTTTTGTGACCGAGTGTACGTGTTCCGTGTGTGTGTGTGTGTGTGTGTGTGTGTGTGTGTGTGTGTGTGTGTGTGTGTGTGTGTGTGTGTGTGTGTGTGTGTGTGTGTGTGTGTGTGTGTGTGTGTGTGTGTGTGTGTGTGTGTGTGTGTGTGTGTGTGTGTGTGTGTGTGTGTGTGTGTGTGTGTGTGTGTGTGTGTGTGTGTGTGTGTGTGTGTGTGTGTGTGTGTGTGTGTGTGTGTGTGTGTGTGTGTGTGTGTGTGTGTGTGTGTGTGTGTGTGTGTGTGTGTGTGTGTGTGTGTGTGTGTGTGTGTGTGTGTGTGTGTGTGTGTGTGTGTGTGTGTGTGTGTGTGTGTGTGTGTGTGTGTGTGTGTGTGTGTGTGTGTGTGTGTGTGTGTGTGTGTGTGTGTGTGTGTGTGTGTGTGTGTGTGTGTGTGTGTGTGTGTGTGTGTGTGTGTGTGTGTGTGTGTGTGTGTGTGTGTGTGTGTGTGTGTGTGTGTGTGTGTGTGTGTGTGTGTGTGTGTGTGTGTGTGTGTGTGTGTGTGTGTGTGTGTGTGTGTGTGTGTGTGTGTGTGTGTGTGTGTGTGTGTGTGTGTGTGTGTGTGTGTGTGTGTGTGTGTGTGTGTGTGTGTGTGTGTGTGTGTGTGTGTGTGTGTGTGTGTGTGTGTGTGTGTGTGTGTGTGTGTGTGTGTGTGTGTGTGTGTGTGTGTGTGTGTGTGTGTGTGTGTGTGTGTGTGTGTGTGTGTGTGTGTGTGTGTGTGTGTGTGTGTGTGTGTGTGTGTGTGTGTGTGTGTGTGTGTGTGTGTGTGTGTGTGTGTGTGTGTGTGTGTGTGTGTGTGTGTGTGTGTGTGTGTGTGTGTGTGTGTGTGTGTGTGTTTATTGTGCGCGTGTTCAGTGCGCGCGTACTCAGTGTGTGCGTATTCAATGTGTGCGTGTTAGTGTGCTTTCTCAGTGTGTGCGTACTTGTGTGCGTACTTGTGTGCGTACTTGTGTGCGTGCTCTGTGTGCGTATTTACTGTGTGCGAATACCAGTGTGTAACTCAAACTGTACGCATGTTTTTATGGGTGAAGGTATGACAAAATTTAATTATGAAAATGATGATGATGACTGAGGCGTCTGGCAGTAGATAGTAGCAGTAGACAGATGATGATGATGATGATTATTTTCTAGTTCTTTTTAATCCGGAAACTTTTATATTATCAAGGAGGATTCTGTACTCTACTCCTTTCACCTTAACTTGGTCCAAATTTTCGTCCATTTGCAGCTTTTCACGTGTCTCAGTTGCGTCTTTGAAACAGCACTTTTTCGTGACTAGCATAATATTCTATTGTTACAGCTCAGCATTCGAGATAGAGATTGCAATTTAGGCCAAGTTAGAGTAAAATGAGCATAGTAAAGGGAATGGGATGGAGGGATGGAGTAAAGAGGTATACGAGAGAGGCGGGTGTACGTTGGGGGAGGGCAGCGAAATGGCAGGGTACAGGGCGACATGGAGGCGATTTGTTTGTGGCCACCCCTTACGGGTTTAAGGCGTCTGGCTATAGATGACTAGATAATTAGGGCTATAGATATAGGTGACAATACACGACTATTAAAATTACATCCATTTCCCTTATTTTCTACAATTTCTTTGGCCTACAACGCTTCCTGGCTGACCGTAAGATATCCCCGTGTCCTAATTTAGTCACCTTAATGGCAAAAACAGCAAAACCCAACACTTGCAGCAAGAGGAGAAGCCTACACACCATCACTACCCCCTAACCAGCAAAACGACGTCTATTGCCCTCATCTGTTGGATCTATTTGACCTATGACACTTCCTGGTTGGTAGCAAGATACCTCTGTGTCCTATCTGAATCATCTTAATGGCAAAAACAACGAAATTTAACACCAAAACAGTAAAATTTAACACTTACAGCAGGAGACGGAGCCGACACAGCCTCACCCTCTTATCGTCCGAGTACCACTGACTGACCAATGGAATGCCATGCTTGTCCAGCCCAGAAACTCGTGTGAAACTTTACCCAACTACTTTTACAACCACTAGAGGGCACGGAGGCCCTCACATCTTCAGGGTAACTCTAGTATTTTATTCTAGCTAATACAAGAGGCTATTATGCACCTATGAGCTATTTATAGGTGTCTGAGAGCGTTCGTGCTGTAAATATTAACCCTCCTATGATCGTGACAACTCTAGTACTTTTTTTTAATTAGACTCCAGACGATTTTACTCAGCCGGGAATGGGTCTTAGGAGCCTGAGTGCATAAGAGAAAACCGTCGTAGAGGAAGCATCAGGGACCGTAGCAAACAAAGTCAGAAATTATTCTTAGATGTTTACCATACTCTATTCACTTTCACTTTGCCTAATATTGCCATCTCCTCACCGTAAATGCTGAGCTGTAAGGATACATTAACACTAGAACATAGAACAATACTCTCGTTTCCCTAACTGGACCAAAAATTACCATCTCTCCATCTTGAATGCTGAGTTGTAACAACAGATGAACACCATAACATGATGCTAGTCACGAAGAAGTGCTATGTCAAGGATGTAGAGCCATACCATTGTCATTTCATGGCACTGGGCTACGTGAAATGAGTAAAATGATCTACACAAGGATGGAAATCTGGCCCGTGTTAGAGGAAGGACGGTATAGTCACGAAAAGGTGTTATGGAATGGATATAGAACTTCACTTTAACTTGGCCTAAAATTGCCATCTCTCCATCTTGAATGCTGAGCTGTAACAAGAGCCTGACATTAGAATATGATGCTAGTCACGAAAAAGTGCTGTTGGAGATATGTAGAGCCGTGTTATCGTCTTCTTCTGCCTGTAATTATGCCATGAGAAATAAGCAGCAAATATAAGATCTCAGCCATGTTAAGTCTGATAAGCTATACATACAGCTTAATGGAACGCTCTGATAAAAATTACAGCTATAAACTCATTCTACAACGCCCTAGCACCTCTTCCTTAGCTGTTTATTTTGCTTATTACACCTTTCTCTCCTACTGTGCTGTAAAAATACTTCAAGCTTTACCATAATCTGCATAAAAAACGTACAAAAGGATGTTAATCAGCCTTGTCCAAAAATATATCGCTAAGGAAGTCTTTGGTTGACTAGTGGGAGGTGCCTGTGTGTTACCATGGCAACCTCTCACGCAACAAGTTACATACACACATTTTCCCACCAGCAAGTTCCATTAGAGAGTAGTGTGTGTGTGTGTGTGTGTGTGTGTGTGTGTGTGTGTGTGTGTGCATCAGTACTGAGGCTGGGCAGTTACAGCTAACTGAAGAACGTGGGCAAGTAGGTAGGCAAGAATAAACGTAAGTAGGTAGGTAAGTAGGTAGATAAGGAGGTAGGCAAAGTAGGTAGGTATTTAGATAGGTAGGTAGGTAGATTGGTAGGTAGGTAGACAGAAAAATAGGTAGGTAGGTAAGTAGGTTGGTAGGTAGGTAAGTAGGTTGGTAGGTAGGTAAGTAGGTTGGTAGGTAGGTAAGTAGGTTGGTAGGTAGGTAGGCAGGTCGGTAGGTAGGCAAGAATAAAGTTAAGTAGGTAGATAGGTCAGTAGGTAGGTAAGTAGGTAGGAAGGTAGGTAAGTAGATAAATAGGTAGGTAGGCTGGTAGGTATGTAGATACGAAGGTAGGTAGGTGGGTAAGTAGATATGTACAGCAGGTAGGACGGTAGGTAGGCCATTAGTATGTATAAATGGAGATACCTAATAGACAGCAGACAGACAGACAGACAGACAGGATGGATGAAGGGAAGGAGGGAAGGAAGGAAGGAAGGAAGAAAGGAATGAATGAAGGAAGGAGGGAAGGAAGGAAGAAAGGAATGAATGAAGGAAGGAGAGAAGGAAGGAAAGAAGTAAGAATGGAATGAATGAATGAATGAAGGAAGGAAGGAAGGAAGGAAGCAGGAAGGAAGGAAGGAAGGAAGAAAAGAAGGAAGGAAGGAAGGAAGGAAGAAAGAAAGAAAGGAAGGAAGGAAGGAAGGAAGGAAGCAGGAAGTAAGGAGGAAGAGAAAATTACTAAGGAAGAGGGGGGGGGGAGTGGCTGGGGACGAGAGTCAAGGAGACGGGCTGGGGACGCGCCAGACAAGAGAATATGATACGTCAGGCGCGTCCCTAGCCCGTCTCTTCTGGCCTCTCGTCCCCAGCCACTCTGTCTGTCTCTGTCTCTGTCTCTTTCTGTCTGTCTGTCTCTCTGTCTCTGTCTCTTTCTGTGTCTGTCTGTCTCTTTCTTTCTCTCTGTCTGTCTGTTTGTCTGTCTGTCTGTCTCTGTTTCATTCTGTCTGTCTTCCTGTCTCTCAGTCTGTCTGTGTCTGTCTGTCTGTCTGTCTGTGTCTGTCTGTCTGTCTGTCTGTCTCCCTCCCTCTCTCTCTCTCTCTCTCTCTCTCTCTTTGTCTCTGTCTGTCTGTCTCTCATCAGTGTCACCACGTGAAGGCGTGTCTATAGGGTTTGTGGTATAAGTCTACGGACGGTTCAGCGAAAAAGTATACGGATAAAGAGACCCAAGTTTCACTACCGAAATTTTAGTCTGACGGGTGTCGGGGTCGGGGGGGGGGGGACTGTATGGGGATGTTTTTTGGGTGTGTTAGGTGTATGTATGGAGTGTATCTGGGTTGTGTTTGGGGTGTATTTTTGGGGTGTGTATGGAGTGTATCTGGGTTGTGTTTGGGGTGTGTTTTTGGGGTGTGTATGGAGTGTATCTGGGTTGTGTTTGGGATGTGTGTTTGGGGTGTGTGTGGAGTGTATCTGGGTTGTGTTTGGCGTGTGTATGGAGTGTATCTGGGTTGTGTTTGGGGTGTGTATGGAGTGTATCTGGGTTGTGTTTAGGGTGTGTATGGAGTGTATCTGGGCTGTGTTTGGGGTGTGTATGGAGTGTATCTGGGTTGTGTTTGGGGTGTGTATGGAGTGTATCTGGGTTGT
This sequence comes from Coenobita brevimanus, assembly GCF_032717465.1. Classification (NCBI taxonomy): domain Eukaryota; kingdom Metazoa; phylum Arthropoda; class Malacostraca; order Decapoda; family Coenobitidae; genus Coenobita; species Coenobita brevimanus. The sequence goes on from NC_136977.1 coordinate 62,928,353, forward strand.
GTTTGGGTTGTGTGCTTGGGGTGTGTATGGAGTGCATCTGGGTTGTGTTTGGGGTTTGTATACAGTAGAGTGTATCTGCGTTGTTTGGGGTGTGTATGGAGTGTATCTTGGTTGTGTTTGGGGTGTGTGCTTGGGGTGTGTATGGAGTGTATCTGGGATGTATAGTATACACCCAAAGTACAACCCCCACTCCCCACTCAAAAAAATAAGTAAACACACCCTAAACACATACCAAACACACCTCAAACACATCCAAAATACACCCCCGAAACACTCAAACTATACCACAAACACACTCCTTACAAAACCCATACACACCCCACACAGAACCCACACAACCCCCCCAAACACACCCCAAACACACCCCCAAACAGAACCCAAACACACCCCAAACAGAACCCACAAAGCCGGTCAAAAGACACCCCAAACAGAACCCACACAACCCCCAAGCACACCCCAAAAAGAAACCATATAACACCCCCAAACACACCTGAAAGAGAAACCACAGAACCCCCAAAACACACAACGAACACCCCCCCAAAAAAACCCACACAACAACCCAAACACACCCCAAACACAACCCACATAACCTATCAAAACACACCCCAAACACAACCCACATAACCTATCAAAACACACCCCAAACAGAACCCACACAAACCCACAAAAACACCTAACACAAAAACCACACAACCCCCCCAAACACACCCCAAACAGTACCCACACAACCCCCCCAAACATACCCCAAACAGTACCCACACAACCCCCCCAAACATACCCCAAACAGTACCCACACAACCCCCCCAAACATACCCCAAACAGTACCCACACAACCCCCCCAAACACACCCCAAACAGTACCCACACAACCCCCCCAAACATACCCCAAACACACCCCAAGCACACTCCAAACAGAACCCACACAACCCCCCCAAACATACCCCAAACACACCCCAAGCACACCCCAAGCACACCCCAAACGGATAGAGCGACCCAAGTTTCACTACCGAAATTTTATTCAAAGGGGTGTGTCGGAGTCGGGGGAGGGAGGGTACTGGGCTGTTTATTAGGTGTATTAGTTGTAATTTTGGAGTGTATCTGGCGTGTGTTTGGTGTGTGTGTTTGGGGTGTGTATGGAGTGTATCTGGGTTGTGTCTGGGGGGTATGTTTGGGGTGTCTATGGAGTGTATCTGGGATGTATAGAGTACATCCCATATACACCTCAAATACACCCCCAAACACCCCAAGCACATCCCAAACACATTGCAAACACATCTGAAACACCCACAATACATCCAAAATAAACCCCCACAACACTCAAAATATACTCCAAATACACCCCAAACACACCCCAAACAGAACCCACAACCCCCTAAATACACCCCAAACAGAACCCACACAATCCACCCAAACACACCCCAAACAGAACCCAGACAACCCCCCAAACACACCCTAAGCAGAACCCACACAACTCCCCAAACACACCCCAAAAAGAACCCAAACAACCCCCAAAAAACACTCCAAACAGAAACCAAACAACCCCCAAACACACCCCAAACAGAACCCACACAATGTCCCCCCACACAAAATAAACAGAACCCACACAACCCTCCAAAAGACACCCCAAACAGAACCCAAACAACCCCCTCAAACAGAACCCACACAACCCCCCAGACACACCCTAAACTGAGCCCACACAAACCCATAACACAAGCAGGGTCTTCTGTGTCGTACTCCACTGCATGTGACTTTGGAAACTTAGTGGCGACGTGGCTGTGTGTGTGGGACGGTGGTGTATTGGTGTGGCTGGGTGTGTGGACATGTGGCTGTGTGTGAATGCTAGACTGGCTACGTTAGTGTGTGTGTTTATATATATATATATATATATATATATATATATATATATATATATATGTATATATATATATAAATATATATATATATATATATATATATATATATATATATATACATATATATATATATATATATATATATATATATATATATATATATATATATATATATATATATATATATAGATAGACATATATATATATAGATCAAATATATATATATATATATATATATATATATATATATATACACACGTGTGTGTGTGTGTGTGTGTGTGTGTGTGTGTGTTTTCATGAAGCCTATCTTCGTGTATGGATGTATGAATGAATGACTATGTATGTATGACTATGTATGTACCGTATGTATATCGCTTTATCTACATGTATAAAAATTGATGACTGTCTGAGTACATATGGTATGTATGTAAAAATGCCTTCGTCTGATTGTGTACGAAAAATACACTTACGTCAGACTGCGTAGCAAAAATACCTTCGTCAGATTGCGTCAGAAACACTTACGTCAGATTGCGTAGGAAAAATTCTAACGTCAGGTTGCGTCGGAAAAATACACTTACGTCAGACTGCGTAGGAAAAAAAAAAACTTCGTCAGATTGCGTCGGAAAAATACCTTCGTCAGATTGCGTCGGAATAATAAACTTACGTCAGATTGCGTCGGAAAAATTCCTACGTCAGACTGTGTCGGAAAAATACACTTACGTCAGATTTCGTCGAGAAATACGTCAGTTTACGTCGGAATAATACACTTACGTCAGATTGCGTAGGAAAAATAAACTTTCGTCAGACTGTGTAGGAAAAATAAACTTACGTCAGATTGCCCTATTCCCGTCGGGGACTGTATATTTTACTTTGGCTTTTATGGTTGTTTATCTTCTCTCTCTCTCTCTCTCTCTCTCTCTCTCTCCCAAAAAATAAAATACGGAATGCAGGATACATCGCTAGAGAACAGGCGTAATGAAGCCTTTCAGTACAGGTCATGTGGGCAATACGCATGGTGTTAGCTTGGCTGGTGCAGGGAGTCTGTGTTACCATGGCAACCCCCCCACCTCACCACATCATCGCAGACATACACACATTTCCCTGCACTAGGCCCCATAACAGAATTAGTGTGTGGGGGGGGGAGGGGGGGGGGGGAGGGGGGGGATGTATTGTGTGTGTGGGTGGGTGGGTGGGTGGGTGGATGAGAGGGTGGGTGGATGTGTTGTGTGTGTTGGGGGGTGGGGAGATGGGGAATGTATGGTTTGATGTGGTTGCCGTTTGTGTGTGTGTGTGTGTGTGTGTGTGTGTGTTAGCTCACAACTTGTCAAAGGACCTCGATCATACATAAGAAGATATCCTATTAAAGTTAGGGCACAAATATATTGTAATGTACTATGAAGTCAGCTACTCTCATCAATACGCCACGCATCTTCCCGCCTCTCTTGCCTCCTTAACCTTCGTCTATCTGTCTTCTATATGTCTGTCTCACTGTCTGCCTGTCCCTCTGTTGTAAGCGACAATTACCTCTCATCCTTCCACACCTTCCAAGATTATCATATCATCACTCAGTAAACAAATTTTCTCATCTTAAGTTGGCCCAGATTTTCCTCATTTTGTCGCTTAATTCACATGGGTCATTGCCAGAAAAGGACAACGCTGCGGCTACCTTTCCACAGCCCTTTCTTGTGACTTACATATTCTTGCATTAATCTATTGCTACATCTCAGCATTCAAATTGGAGAGATGGAAATTTGGGCCAAGTTAGAGTAAAACGAATACAGAAGTAGTAAAAGCCAAATGGCATACCTTTTGAGGGTGCAGCGGGAAACAAGGTGAGATCACAGGCAGGAGGACAATGGTGGGAAAATTCAGCTTATGAAGTGACGCCAACAACACTCGTGCCTCACAGTCGGTTCAAACACCAGTCCACTTAATCACTAGACACCTCTGATGTTAGAGTATGGTAACAGAAAATTAAATAATCGTGTAGACGTGATGTACTAACGCACTCTCTCCACGGAGTCTACCTCTGACCTACTATTTATTGCTTCTTCGTCACAATGCTTCGAAACTGATGAGTCTCTGTCTCGGACATGATGGGTGGCCGAATCTTTATCCTTGTAGCTCTGACCTTTTACTGAATGCTGTAAATATCGAATTACTTCATCCTAACCTAATTCAGAGTGTAATGACAGAGATGATCTGCTCGCATGACTTCCCCGCGCAGGTTTTGTGACGCCACAGACTAAGTCTGGGTGGGCTTTCTGTTCAGAGAAAAGCGGTAAAATGAATGGGTAACTGCGAAAAATTAGTCTCTGTCCGCTGACTCTTCTTGCCTGGCTTCCAGCGACAACGTTCCCCAGATTGTAAGGGCTTGTTCGGAATGGCTTATTCAAAACCTAAATTAAAAAATTGGATAATCTGCTGACTTTCTCCGATAATCTTGCTTACAGAGAGGCAGGCATACAAAGGCAGACAGATAGGCAGGCAGACAGGGAGACAGACTGATAGACAGATATATAAACCTGGCCAAACACAGCTTCATCGGGCCTTCTCCGTTGGCCATAATTGTAGAAAAAACGATTATTTTTTCTGGTCGTTTTTCTCATAACATTTTGTTTTCAGCCATACTCGTACCAGATCACGTCATTCAACAATGATGTGGGTATTTGGGGATTAATAAAGCTTTAGTTTCATTTTGTATATGAGAGAAAAAGGCAGTGAAAACATCGATAGTACCCCCAACAGTCTGATACCACAGCCTTCTCCCGTTCGCCTCTGCCTGGATTTTTCCCTTAAACCATTTTTTCCCCGAATGAAGAGTTGTGGCAGATTCCTGTAATTCATAAACTAACATTTTATTCATTTTACGTACAGTGTTCTTAAACGTGAACTGATTTTGTCCTATTGTGCGATAACATTGCACTTCATTGGCCACGAGCCTTTAGGTAAGGAGATTTTGGAGTGATGTAGGTGCTGGGAACCCTCTGTATCTTGACTACTTTTGGGCTGGGAATTTATTGTTATTATTATTTTCATCATCATCAATAGTAGTAGTAGTAGTAGTCGTAGAGGTAATAGTAGCAGTAGTTTGAGAGATCAGCATTCCAGATTTAATTGACGAATACTATGGAACCTTCAGGCTTGCGCTGTCCGGTAGAGTTACGGCATCTGAGTAGTGACTGGCTTGATCGGTTCCTTTAAATTCAATAGACGACATTTTGGGCATTATTTTTTCAGCTCTTGGTATCTCTGCACTTCTAAGCTCTCAAAGATTCCAACCAGATTTTCATATAGTAGTTTGTCTTAAGGGTACTACTGAGCCTTCATGACTAACACAGACAGTGGAGCACCAGCATATCTAGTACTCCTGTGCTAGGGAGGCCATGTGGGGTGCTTTTGGTCTTGCCTGAGTTCGCTGGCTATTCTTTGGTTTGTCCTTAAATTCTGGTGTCCTTAGTTAACCCCAACATGTACTCAGAGCATTTTCACAGGATACTTACCTATTTAGACTTGTTATATACGGCTAATATTTCAGCCTGTTAATATTAAAAAAGGGTAATTACACAAGATACCAGTTATTTATTTGATGACACTCTCGGGTTAGGAAAGAAACTCAGACATAATTGTATTTCACGTATATTTGTATCAACATCTACACTTCGTGGCTTTGGAAAGACAATGTTAGGTCGTTTCGAAGACTGGTGAGTAGAGAAGGACTGGCGGGGATGTGTGGTGGTGTGGGGAGGGATATGGTGACACACTGCAGTAAAGAAATGCCACATAGCTCTCTGTTGGCTGCTCCTGTTACTGATCGCTCGTCACCCCTGCGAATGGATTAATATCTTAGTTAACCTTCACTGCCACAGATCTTTAGTATGTTAAATAAAGTCGTCTTGAGGTATTAAGAATAAAATTAAAAATGTGATCTAGGATTCACTGGGTTAATAATCGTCCTCCTAGGCCACAGACTTCAAGCCTGGTAGATGGCACCTCCAGTAGCATAGTACTGAAAACACAAAAGTGCAAATATCTCGTAAACGGTGTATTTTAGAGCAAAACTGAGCGACGGCAAAGGTCATTCTGCCAACCTATCCCATTTTTTACTGCTCTATCCCGTGAGCTAGGTCTCATCATGATACCTTCACAGGAAAATGGGTAAAAATGGGTCACTTTTTTAAACGTGGCATTTGAGAGGAAACCAAACGAGGTATTTAGCCTAAAGTGAAACGGGTAATAGATGTGGGTTTTATCTGAAAATGGTATCCGAGATTCTCCCTGTAAATACTGGGGTTCGGTATCGGTTTTCTAGTCAAAATCCATGAAGAAACGCGGTCACATGGAAGAAACTCTCTGAACAGAGGAGTGAAACTCCCGTAGATTTATTTTATTTTATTTTTATTTTTTTGTCCCTATTATACCTATCGAACCCCAGTATTTACAGGAAAAATCTTGGATACCATTTTTAGATCAAACCCACATCTATTACCCGTTTCATTTTGGGCAAAATACCTCGTTTGGTTTTCTCTACAATGCCAGATTTAAAAAAGTGACCCATTTTTACCCATTTCCCTTTGGAGGTATGGTGATGAGACCTAGCTCACGGGATAGAGCAGTAAAAAATGGGGTAGATTGATAAAACGGCCGTCGCCGTCACTCAGTTTTGCTCTAAAATGCACTGTTTTCGAGATATCTGCACTTTTGTGTTTTCAGTGCCAGGCTCGTCCTCCTGGGCCACAGATTTTAAGCCTGGTAGATGGCGCCTCCAGTATCTTACTTGCACTACAGCAGCAACCACTGTCTCCCACACTGCCAACCCATTCTTCCTCCTGTGCCAACCTCTTCCCCTACCAGTGTCATCCTCCTGCTTTATCATTGCCAACCTCTTCCTGTGCCAGTGCCACTGCCAACCTCTTCCTGTGCCAGTGCCAGTGCCAACCTCTTCCCTCTCCAGTGTCAACTCCATCCTCCTCCATTGCAGTGTGTGTGTGTGGGGGGGGGGGTATGTGGGTCTGTGTGGGTGGGTAGGTGGATGTATTATGTGTGGGGGAGTGGGGTGATGGGGGGTGTATGGTTTGATGTGCTTGAAGTGTGTGTGTGTGTCTGTCTGCGTGTGTCCGTATGTGTCTGTGAGTCTGTGTGTGTGTGTGTGTGTGTGTGTGTGTGTGTGTGTGTGTGTGTGTGTGTGTGTGTGTGTGTGTGTGTGTGACCTAGCCCAGTCTAACTATATAACCTCACAATCTCACCTAAACTCCCAATACCTAACTTAAATTATTCCAACCCAACCTGACAACCAAACTTAATCAAACGCAGCCTAACCCTATCTAAAGCGACCTAATCTTGCCCATTCTCACTGAACCTGACCATACCTAACCAAACCAAACCAAACCCAGCGAAGCCTATAATGACCTAATCGAACCCAACCTAACCCAGATTTACCTAACCGAATGCACCCAACCCATACATATCGAAACCCATCTATTCTAAATCAATCTAACCTAATTCGTCTATACCTAACCCAACTGAACCCAACCCAACCAAGAATGACCCAGTCCAACCAAACCCAGCCTAAAGTGACCTAACCCAGGTTGATACTGCCTATTCATCCTTTAAGATTTACATGCCTGTGAGAGTCACACTCAAAGTCTCGCCTGTTCTGTATATAAGTAGTTTTGTGTGTGTGTGTGTGTGCGGCCATTGTGTTACAATGGCAACCTCCCAACACCATCAGAGTGACATACACACATTTCCCAACCACGAACTTCCATTAGAGAGTATTGTGTGTGTGTGTGTGTGTGTGTGTGTGTGTGTGTGTGTCTGTCACTTACCCCAGTCTAACTATAACTGATCTCACATAATCTCACCTAACCTCCCCATTCCTAACCTATATTATTCCAATCATACGTGACCACCAAACCAAATCAAAAGCAGCCTAACCCTATCTAAAGCGATATAATCTCACCCATTCTCACTTACCTTGACCATACCTGACCTAATCCAAAGAGCCTAGCCTAGAATAACCTAATCCAAACCTTCCTAACCCAGCCTAACCTAACCGAATAGAACCCAACCCAACCCATACATATCTAAACCGACCTATTCTAATCCAATCTAACCTAATTCATCCATACCCAATCCAAGTGAACCCAACCCAACCAAGAACGACACAGTCCAACCATACCCTGCCTAAAGTGACCTAACCTAGGTTGATATTTTCTATTCATTCTTTAAGATTTCCATGCCTGTGAAAGTCTTACTGAAAGTTTGGCCTGTTCTATTTATAAGTGATTTTGTGTGTGTGTGTGTGTGTGTGTGTGTGTGTGTGTGTGTGTGTGTGTGTGTGTGTGTGTGTGTGTGTGTGTGTGTGTGTGTGTGTGTTCGGCCAGTGTGTTACCATGGCAACCTCACAACACCACCAGTTACATATACACATTTCCCTACAACCAACTTCCGTTAGAGAGTATTGTGTGTGTGTGTGTGTGTGTGTGTGTGTGTGTGTGTGTGTGTGTGTGTGTGTGTTCGGCCAGTGTGTTACCATGGCAACCTCACAACACCACCACAGTTACATATACACATGTATAGCTTTCATTTACCCCTTCAGTGCGACAGGTCTCTACTAAGTTGAATAACATCGTCTGGTACAGCCTGGGAAAGTTCCGCCTTATACATCTGCCTGCCAGTTCGGACCTTTATGCGTGAGACTTCACCTGTAGGTGAAGTATACACAAGTTGAGGCGAGGTACTGGATGTGATAAGGGAATTACTGATTTGGACATGCCTGTGTAGTTACAAGGGTACATGGGCATTTCTTGCATGCTATAGACAAAAACAGAAATACCGATCGGTAAGTAATAAAAAATGGTAGAGGGGGCGAACTCCGTCTCCTTGTATTGGGGTGATGATTTGGTAACCTCACCGTCCACCAGTTTGTCGCTAGTACAGACCTTACTGTATACAAAGAGTCTCTAGTTGCTAGCAACCTCGTAACTCCCACGATGCGGAACCGCAGAAGAGGTATAATGAGATCTCATGTGGAAATATACTCTTTAGACTCAAAATTGCGGGCATATTTTCAATTGAAGAGTACAGTACCATTATAGAACTCTAATACTATATAAACTTTGCACTGAGCGTACGTTCTGTCTCTCCATTTATATTTCTTTGATAAATGCAGGCTGAGAAAAGGTAAACAGCAAAAATACTCTCTCTCTCTCTCTCTCTCTCTCTCTCTCTCTCTCTCTCAGACGTCTGGCAGTGCTGCAAAGTCTGACGTGTGGCCAAAGTATTTATTCATGTCCTTCCCCTTTATTATCGAATCTATGAATATGGAAAGGTCTTCTCTGTAATCGATTACTAGATGACCCCTGCGTAAATTACTGAATACGAAGGCTTGGTAGGGGAAATGAGGTACGGAAAGAGGGTTTAAGAAGGCCGTGCGTGCGTGCATGTGTGTGTGTGTGTGTGTGTGTGTGTGTGTGTGTGTGTGTGTGTGTGTGTGTGTGTATGTGTGTGTGTGTGTGTGTGTACATGACCTGACACGTGTAGTTATTTCGTGAGTGCAAGCAGGGATTGGGGGGAGGGGACGGCTGGGGAGCACATTATCCCCTTATATTTTAAATTATGGTAACTTTAAAAAAACAGTGTAATGTTCCAAAATATATGCAACAAATATCTTCTATAAATGTTTTCATATATTTAATTGAAAAAAAGGGGATCTGTAGTAAAATATTAGGAATTTGGTATGAAATGGATTTAAGCTTAGAGTTATCCCGCTGGAGTCAAACCCTCAATTTTCAGTGTGCTGGATCAGGCCCTGGTGTAAACCCGTATGGGGACTGAAAGAACATAGAGTGTAATATTGTTTGCCAGTACGCACACACACACACACACACACACACACACACACACACACACACACACACATCTAGCCCGTCACCTCTCACATTATTATCTTTTTCCACACGCACTCAGGCAAGGCCTATGAGCTAGCACACTAGCCTACTGCAGTATAGTTCTCTCTCTCTCTCTCTCTCTCCATTTACATTCCACACAGCACGACCATTTCACGTTACAGCCTGCTTTATTCTCAAATCGCTTCCCCAGCACCTTCATGCTTTTACCCAGATTTTTCTACCAGTAATATTTTCACGTCACACAAAAGTTATGACGGCATTTAGAGTGTCAGGCAGAATTTTTTGTCTCTTCCCAGTATACAAATCTTCCAAATGTGGGCAAATTCCTCCATTCAGCAAAATATGACTCTAATATCGAGGGTCCTGTTCTTATCAATTATGGATGCTCCTTAGTATTATCTTCTTTATCTGTTCATTTCTTATATGTAACTTGTTCCAACTATGCCCATACTGAAAAGAGGAGAATAGTACTCGTAAAGTGGAAGAGAGAGAGAGAGAGAGAGAGAGAGAGAGAGAGAGAGAGAGAGAGAGAGAGAGAGAGAGAGAGAGAATGAAAAAAAAAAAAAGAGAGAGAGAAAAAGATGTTCAATCCCATTTTAATTTCAGGATTTGGTTGTAAATTTATACGAAGAATACAGCTAAAAGTCTCCCTTATGAGTATAGAGATTGGCAGTTTTACCGGTGAAACGCAGAGCACATAACTTTGGATATTTCAAGAGCCAAAGACAGAACAGGGATTTTTGGACACTGACCTTTCTTGTACTTAACCGAATATTTATGTATATCATGTCTGGGCAGCTCTCCACTCACGCTGCTCTATCATGGACGTAAAATGACAAACTTAAGGGATAGAAGAGACCGGGGATACCTTATATTTATAGTCAACATAAGCCACACAAGTAACCACTCGTAGCCTTTTATGCCCTATCATTTATTCTGCTTTCTCCAGCACTCTCTCACACACCACTCTACCCCACAGCAGTTTTTCTCCAGCAGTGTGTAGATATTTCCAAACTATCCACACTTGTCCTATATCTAAATGTCTACGTTCCTGGGGTGAACCCATAGTATGCTAAAACGTGAATTCAAAACTAACCCACTCAGCCTGATGACATGCTTTTGTTTTTTCTTCCTGCCTTCAGACGATTATTATTATTATTATTATTATTATTATTATTATTATTATTATTATTGTTGTTGTTGTTGTTGTTATCATTATTATTATTATTATTGTTGTTATTGTTATTATTATTATTTCCTGGGATTCTACTGTATTCTTTTTACTCAAATCTGGCCTAAAGTTGTCATCTCGCCAACTTGAATGCTGGGTTGTGAAAATAGATTAACGCTAAAATATGATGACAATCACGAAGATGTGCTTTGGAGAGAATGTAGAGTCGAAGAACTGTCTTTTTCCTGTAGTGACTTAACGTGAAATAAGCTACAAAAGAACGAAAATCTGGGCCAAGTTAAGGTGAAAGGAGTATAGATAAATGGTAGACGATGACTGTAACTAACCCCTCCACTTCGAAAAGTCTGTCGTAACTTGAATAAATCGCCTGGAGACAGCAGAAATAATAGGAAGAAATGTGGCACAGGACTGAAGAGGTTTACTTTTTGTTTTTACCCACTAACAACAATATATAAACCATGAAGAAAAAACAACTTTTAAATGCATGTAAAATAATTATTAAAAAGATTGCTGTATTTTTTACCTCTTGCTGTATCTTTCTGGATTTACAGAGTTTTGTTAAGTGATTCTTGTAGTAATGACATGTAAAATACGACAGGGTGTGTTTCAAGCCTCACAACATGTACTGCACACCCGGGGGAAGTTCCGCGTTATACACTCGCTCACCACGTCGAAATAGTAAATTGTGAGACAAGTGGTAGCGAATTAGTAGCCAACATCATCTGTCTGGTAACTGTGTGAGGAGGATGGGGATGGAAGAGGGAGGGGTAGGAACTATCAGCTCCTTCAGCTCTCCTCCTCCCTTAACCTCTCCCCTCCCTCACAGTGATACCAGATATCTGAGTGTCAGGCTACTGCTTCACTATAGTTGGTATTTATTGGATACAGAAGGTAAATACCGCCAAAGTGTTGTGCAGACACGAAAAGCTCATGTCTTTTCCTCAACACACACACACACACACACACACACACACACACACACACACACACACACACACACACACACACACACACACACACACACACACACACACACACACACACACACACACACACACACACACACACACACACACACACACACACACACACACACACACACACACACACACACACACACACACACACACACACACACACACACACACACACACACACACACACACACACACACACACACACACACACACACACACACACACACACACACACACACACACACACACACACACACACACACACACACACACACACACACACACACACACACACACACACACACACACACACACACACACACACACACACACACACACACACACACACACACACACACACACACACACACACACACACACACACACACACACACACACACACACACACACACACACACACACACACACACACACACACACACACACACACACACACACACACACACACACACACACACACACACACACACACACACACACACACACACACACACACACACACACACACACACACACACACACACACACACACACACACACACACACACACACACACACACACACACACACACACACACACACACACACACACACACACACACACACACACACACACACACACACACACACACACACACACACACACACACACACACACACACACACACACACACACACACACACACACACACACACACACACACACACACACACACACACACACACACACACACACACACACACACACACACACACACACACACACACACACACACACACACACACACACACACACACACACACACACACACACACACACACACACACACACACACACACACACACACACACACACACACACACACACACACACACACACACACACACACACACACACACACACACACACACACACACACACACACACACACACACACACACACACACACACACACACACACACACACACACACACACACACACACACACACACACACACACACACACACACACACACACACACACACACACACACACACACACACACACACACACACACACACACACACACACACACACACACACACACACACACACACACACACACACACACACACACACACACACACACACACACACACACACACACACACACACACACACACACACACACACACACACACACACACACACACACACACACACACACACACACACACACACACACACACACACACACACACACACACACACACACACACACACACACACACACACACACACACACACACACACACACACACACACACACACACACACACACACACACACACACACACACACACACACACACACACACACACACACACACACACACACACACACACACACACACACACACACACACACACACACACACACACACACACACACACACACACACACACACACACACACACACACACACGCACACACGCACGCACGCACGCACGCACGCACGCACGCACGCACGCACGCACGCACGCACGCACGCACGCACGCACGCACGCACGCACGCACGCACGCACGCAGAGGAGGGCAAAAACATTGTCGCTCCTCTTTGTAATGGAGGGTGATAAGAAACAGGAGTGTTGTTTGAGGGAAGGTGCTGTATGAAAATACACAGGAGGTGGGCAATAAGAGATTAAGAACTGACCTAGATGATGATGATGATGAGGAGGAGGAGGAGAAGAAGGAGGAGAAAAAGAAGAATGATAATGATGATGGCGATAATGATGATGATACTGCGTATAAATAAACAAACTCTGAGTGTGGCCAGGTAGCTTATGCAACGAGGGTGTGGCATCAGACGTGAGTAACTATCGTTCTGGACGTTCGCGTGAGGTGGCTGTTACAGAGGCGTGGACACCCTCACCAGCACCGCTCTTCCCAGTACCTCCTTCTCATCCTTGACAGTAGGATAGCAACACCTCACCCTTGCCAGTGGGATAGCAACGCCTCACCCTCGCCAGTACCACCACCTCACCCTCGTCAGTACCACCACCTCACCCTTGACAGTACCACCACCTCACCCTTGACAGTATCATCAACAGAGATAAGCTCAAAGAAAGGTTGAGCACAGGATATACTCCATACTGTACAGGGTGGTCCACATATAACGCTCCACTTCCACTCCGCCAGGGGTTTTCTCCTGTGTTGTGGGGACGGTTCTGTCAGTTTGTCATCATCACCTACCCTGCATCATTTACTTAACTTCCTACACCCACTACCAGAGCCACACCCACACCAGCCGATTGGGCCGTCCCCTCAACACGTAAGATACTGCCATATGAGTTTCTAGTGGAGCGCTGTTTACGTGCCAGCCTGTATATTCTTGATGAGACACAGGAGAGTTGGCTACAAAGTGACGCCAAGTTTTGTCCTTTGGAAGATGGACTGAAGTTCTTGGTCACTAATTTAGCCGTTCTTGCAAACTTTTACGTGTACAGTTATAAGTATCGGTGAAGCTGATGAGTACTGTACAGTCTCTTTGAATTACCATTATTTCATAATTCTGTGTCGTTAAGTTTTGCTCTACAACTAAATAAAAGACAATATAGTCATGTGTATGTTGAAAACCGACACGGACATCTCGTAAGAATGGTAAATGATAGCCACACACGATTTTCCTGATATCGGATGCATGTACTGATGTAATTCTAGTCTGATCCACAGCTGCTATACCCACACTGAAGCATAATTAGATTTAAAGCTCTAAGGCCGTATTTATAAACTCTCCTAAGCTTTAGTTGTGCATAAATAACCTATAAAGTTCAGCCAAGTCCTACCCTAACTTAGCACAAGGCAAACAGATTAGGTCAGTCATGTTAATGTCTGGTAATGTTACCCTTTCCCCGCTCTCCTGCGTAAAATCTTCTTGTTTAAAATATCAGAAAAATATCAAACTTGTAGGGGCCGTGGAAATGTGATCTGTATGTGTCTATTGTTTGTTGTTACCAGCTGCCTTTATGATCTTTTGTGATCAATACTACGGTAGTTATACGCCCATAATAGCAGATCCTCCCGTTTGTATATTAAGTACCATTCTTTTATCTGGACACGCTGTCTCAGGTGGGTGGGGACACAGCGCTATGAAGGGGAAGTCACAAGGCTGGCTGGGTGGTGTCAGGTCCTGCTGGCCTGTCCTGGCCCTCTTCATAATCCTGCTACCGCCATCAGGTCAGTTCACTATGCGCATTAACTTATATTTATTCATTATAAGTATGGTAAAATTTTAGTGGAAATGGTTATTTCCCAAAAGATAACCTAGTCATGGGTCACCTGGCCTCCTGTTACCTATACAATATTTCCTATGTACCGGCACTCACTCAACCTGCCCACCCTTCTTCAAATTCCCTACCCTTTCTCTACCCCCTCTCCCGCCCACCCAACAACACAAGATCTGCATGACTCGCCTTGCCGCACCACCAGCCCACTCACCCCTCTTCAATCACCCCCCCCCCCTTTTTTTTTTCCATCTCCACATTGAACTTGCAAGAGGCATTTACCCGCCAACATCGCTCCTCACATAACGTCCATCTGCCTAAGGTGTAATCGTCTCACCCTATCCCATGACCCACTACCATTTTAGCCTACTCCGTCCACTCCTTTCCATCCACCTCATTCGCTTCTTTCTACCCTTCCCACTCATTATTGCTGGCTAATCTTAACTTGCACCTCACCAGACTACCCATAACACTCATCTTCACAATATATATTTCCTCCCGCACGCCCCACCTCCCACCAACATTCCAGCTCCTCCGGCATGATGCATCTCCCACCAACACTCCAGTCCATCCTGCCCACTCCTCTCCACTCACATTGTTGGCGGAGGTAATCAAACCAGAGACTCACTGTTCGTCAGGAGAATGCGTGTCGGTGGCAGCCCTGGAGGACCATCGCGCCGGCTTGTGTCTTCCTCCTACCAACGTCACTCGCCTCATGGCCAACGCGACCAGCCTGGCGGAAGAACCCATCGCCGTGTGCGTGCTGGTGCGTCCCCTGGCCCCACAGCCCTCCAACCACACCACCATCATCGCACTCGCAGCTAACGACACCTCCATTGTGGCGGGTAGGGAATGACGGAGAGAGAGAGAGAGAGAGAGAGAGAGAGAGAGAGAACATTAGTAACCCCACTGTTACTGAACACTAAGATAGGTGTCCATGTATCACGTCCATATTTGCATTCATACACTTAACCCTTTCACTCTAACACCGTAATTCTTATTTCATTCTTGCTATCTCTAGGCTACTATATTCAGCTTAAGAGGAATTTCAAGCAGGGGAAGTCAGATAGAGCCTTCATGAACCCTGTCACTAAAAGATATCTACCTCAAGCTGAATAAAATGGAGGTAAAAAATATAAATAAGGGATTGGAGTGAAGTGTTTAAGAGATCTGTGTTGCAGGTCTGGATGGGTTACGTGTGTGGGTGTGGGCGGCCGGCCGGAGGTACACCTTCAGTGAGTCTTTGGAGGCCGATACCTGGAACCCCCTGTGTGTTGGCCTGCACCCCACCACCACCACCAACACCACTCACCAGGCAAGACACACACACACACACACACACACACACACTTTACTATGCGCTATGTGCGACACCAGTTAATTTCTGTACAGCAATGATTCTCAAACCGACCTCCCGACACAATACTTGGGTCGATTTTTTTTTTTTTTTTTTTTTTTACCTAATAACTTGGAGACAACAGCAAAGCGATGGTTGCTGAGAGAGGAGGTGACTCACAATGTGCTGGTGAAAGGAGAGAGACTATAAGAGGTGGAGTTTAAATAGGTAGGTGCAGAGATATAAAAGAGAGAGGTAACTGTGTGGAAAATGGAGAGCAGAGTGGCACAAGGAAGTACAGAGGCTGGTGCTTATATGTAGTAGTAGTAGTAGTGGTAATAGTAGTAATAGTAGTAGTAGTAGTAGTAGTAGTGGTAATAGTAGTAATAGTAGTAGTAGTAGTAGTAGTAGGGGGAGGCGTGGCTCAATCGGTAGAGAGGTGGCCTGCCGTTCTAACGGACCCAGGTTCAAATCCCCGCTGGAGCAGGGAACAGTTTAAGGATTTGAATTTCATTAAATCAGGCTTTACTGATCTACCAGAAGACCCGCCGACATGTCGTAAAAATACCCCCGCTAATACCAATACACCAGTCCTGTATGAGACAGCCCTAGCATGTATTCATTATGGACGGTGGGTGTTAACGCCGAAGTGGTGATATGTGCCTATGCCCAGAGTGGGACACATTAAAGAAAAAAAAAAAAAAAAGTAGTCCCAACTTTATCTGAAATGTAAACCCAGTGGACGACAGGCTTAACTTGCCCTCCTGCATTCCACCATCCTCCTTTTGGGGGATAGAGAAGTAGTTAGGGGACGTGTATATAACCAGGCAGTTGACCCACCAGGTTATATCGGTGCCATCACATGAAAGCGTCCCTCTCCAGCACCGGCTATGGACTCGAGATATGAGTACAACGACTACAAGAGGAGTATGAGTGTCCACATTAGCATACAGCTGTGAGACTGGAATGTTAGGAGTATAAAAGTAAAAATTGGTAGTATAAATGGAATCATTAATGAGTGTAAGTGTGATGAGTTACATAAGTTCGATAGAAATGTACAGACTCGTAACAAATGTGACGTAAAGAAACTTATTAAAGGGTGGAAGAGAGTGTGCTTAAACGGATTGGTCACATTGAAAGAATGGATGTCAACAGAGAGGTGAAAAGGGTACATTTGAGTGAAATTGTAGACTGGAGGCAACAGGGAAGACAAAAAAGAAGATATAAGGAGGATGTGGCTAAATATGTAGATACCGTATGCAGAGATTCGAATTTGAAGAAAAATAAATCATGAATGACTGAAATGGACAGATGAAGTGTGTATGAGGATGTGCATGACAAGAATTCCACTTTTTCTTCTAACCTGACGGAATTACTTCACTCCACAGGCAATATGAAGGCAATGTTCGTGACTAGTTTGACCTGTGAGGTGGAGCTGAGAATCTCGAAGGCCTGAAAAATGAGTGGATAGACGTGCGGTCCTGTGCACTGGGCGCTGTTTGGTAGTCCTTCACCTTCTCTACTTTCCTCTTCTTGTTTTCAGAATCCTTCCAAAGCACGAATCAGTGGGAAAAGTCAGGATAATAATAATGATGATGTTATTTTTTCAGGTGTGGGCATCTCTACAGGGAGTGTTTTTAACGGTGGGCGAGATTGATGACTTGGATAGTAACATGACGGGAACAGTACTGTGCCTGGGAGTTAACCGAGTTCTGCCAAAAGCTACCTCATTCACTGGGTTTGTTGCCGCTATATCAATACAGTTAAGAGTCAATGCTTCACGTGGCATAGACTCTGACTGCTATAATCTCACCGCGACAGGATCAGACATACCTATAGATTCATCCTGGGAAATATTTGGTCCAGGATTTATTACAAATACGGAAGAGGAATTATGCCATCGGTTACACCACACTGTGATACTGAAAGGTGAACATGGACATAATGGATTTCTTAAACTCTGTAGAGGTTTAGGTGGGCGCTTTCCCACTGAGAATGAGTTGACGTCAGTGTTATCGGGATCAGCCCTCGCCTGTGACGCGGGGGAGCCGTTAGTATCCTGGGTGAGTGGAGAACACGCCGGCCAGGGACTATCCACAACATGCCCAGCACTACTGGGGAATGGAACGGTGGGACGGCAGCCATGTCTTAGTGAGCTGGACTGTTCTGTGTGCTGGATCCCCACCTCCCTTCGCTATACACTTTATGGTGTAATTGAGGATTTTGACAGGCACTACTATATGAAGACACTCGGTGATGGAAGCTTCTACTTCCAAGGAGAAGAGACGAGTAACATCAGTCAACAGGACAACGTGTGGATGCTGCAGTCAAACCTTCACCGGCGATGGTGGCGACTAGAGCAAGGTAGGTGGCCTGTAGGTCGCCGCCTGTGGAAGTCCTCCAGCCACAACACTACACTCACACTTGCTTACTGCAACATTCTACAGTTCGCTTCGCATGATGGTATCTGCCTACTTAGGAACCAGCGCTGCAACAATCACCAGGACTCTGCTGACGGCAGTGACGAACAGGACTGTCATCAGCGATCTGTACATAAGATGGCAAACTATGACTCAGATCAGCATCCCTACTATGGACAGGGACAGGGTCACTTGTATTATAGAGCAGAGATTCGCAGTATTTTCAAAATAACAACAACGGAAGCAGTTGCCACGGTCCAGATGGCATTAATGTTAAAATGGCAAGACGACCGTCTGACATTCGTTGATACAAAAATGAAACTGACTGCCTTCCCCTGCGAGAATATTTGGACTCCTGAAATCGAGGCTCTTGCTGGTTATGAGAACGGGCCAATGCTGGAAATACATTACTTTCATAAGTTCTGTTACATATTCTGGAGGAAGAAACTGGAAGAAGAACAAAAGTTATCAGATCCGTTTATGGGTAAGTTATCCATATTACTATCTGAAATGTAAAAACAGGTTATATCTATTTATCTATCTATCTATATCTATATCTGTATCTATCTATCTATCTATCTATCTATATCTATATCTATATATATATATATATATATATTGTGTGTGTGTGTGTAGCCTAAATTACCATAAGCCATGGTATATACTTAAGCCTTTCAGTACTATGTTGTCATAGTTAATTTTGCTTATTGAAAAATTTTAATTAACTTGGGTAAAATCTCTTGCACTGCGAAGGTTAAGAAAAGCTATCTCTAATTCCTCCAGTTAAAAAAAAAAAAAAAAAAAAAAATTAAATGACAGTAAGAAGTATTGAATAAACATACTTTCGGTAGAACGTGGTGTCACTTTCTATATGATTACTTTGTAGTTTTTACATGGGCAATATCATTTTAATCCCCCTTTTCATCGTAAAAGAAGTGGGGTCAGTCAACATGACTGAGACTAAAGTAATTTTTGTAACATACTCATCATTTATTAAATAGATATCGATGGATTTCCAGAAATACCAAAGGGAATGCAAAACATCCATGACACATTTTTCTTTCTACAAAACACGACTCTGTGTTGCTTTATTTGTTTTGAAACACAGGACGGAAATCTAAATGAGCGCAATTTATAGTGACTTCGCAGATCCTAAATAATGATTTTCCACCACAGGTATGTTTACGAAGCCAAACAGCGTAAACGTGTCCATGGAAACGTACTTCAGCATTAGCATTCCCTGCCAGTTTAAAGTACATCGCTATCCGTTTGGGAGTTACCAGTGCAGTGCATCCTTCTATATTATTAAGGATTACGAAGATCTGGAGTGGACGACAGTGGATGAGGAAGAGAAACTCAGGTACGAAGGAGACCACGACCTACTTGACTACCACCTCAGGAACGTAACCCTCACCAAGCAGGACGGGTTTATAACCCTGACGCTACATCTCTCAGGCCTGTTCGATTACCACCTGCTCAACAGCTTCGCCCCCAGCGCCCTCATGTTTGTCATATCCTACGCCACACTCTTCTTCCCCATCATAGATTTCAACGAGAGGATCATGGTGTCGCTCACGTCAATGCTGGTGTTGGCAGGACTCTTCGCTCAGGCCACTGACTCCTACGTGAAGACTCCCTACTACAAGCTGCTCGACGTCTGGTACGCTGTTCTCATAGTTATGTGCTTTGCCGTGGTCATCGCCAATGCCTTAGTGAACGCCCTGCGCTTTAAGAACACGGGAAAGGGAAAGAGTCTTGAAAAAGGGAAAATAACCAAGGAAGCAAAGATGTGCAACCTGTTTTGTAAGTATTTCTTACTTATCTGCTTCGTGGTGCTGCTCTTTATAAATGTGTTGTTCGGCACCGGGGCTCTGTAGCTGCGAGAGGAGAGGATGGGCTCTCCAGGAAGGTAATGAGTGAAAGTTCGCCGACAGTTCCCAGCAAGCATTGTGTCCTGCCTTCCATACTTCTCATTCCTCCCCAAACAACAGAGAGCACTTTTTCTTCTCATATTCTTTTATTACCGTATCTGCTTCGTATTGCCAACACATATAAATATATAGTTCTTGCAGCATCTCCATTGCCAAAGCCAGGAGAGATGTATCGGTAAACTTTCGCTCATGGCTGTACATCTCGTACGTGATGCTGCTGTCTCGTTTAACAGGTATTAGCAATTGTCATCTTCCACTTGTGCTTCAATCTTTTATAATGCATGGATCCCACTCTGCAGAACACCTTCCGTGGAAACTGACAGAATTATAAAGAAAATAGTAATAGACTCCTTCAGTCTGACAAGTCGTCTGGTGGAAGCAAGATAAAAGATACTCCGTTATTGAAGGGGTTAATGTCTTGGAATGTAAATCTGTAATGCTGCGACCTCTACGTCCAAAGACAAATTCTCACCATTTAAATATATATTCATTTGCTACAGCTGTTGCACAGTGTTTATAACACCCAATCGCGAAAGCGCGAGGTGGTCATGATTGACTTGTCTGTCTTCTTGTCGGTTTGTCTGTTACAAAGATCATGAATATATATATATTTTAGATGGAATTGCACCATATTTGACATAATGAGTCAGGACAATCAAAGGAAGGGGTGATTGATTTTTGGCCGATGAAGGTCGCGGATAATAGATCAAGGGAAAGGCCAACTCAAACTGTTTTGATCCAGTGACCAGACTTTGTGGACGGGTTGATGGAGAGGATATGGTCAAGTGATTCAATTTTCAGATGAATTGTCCAGGGGTAAAGGTCAGTGTAGCAAAACCGGGGGTTCGGCTCTTTAACTCAAACAGATTTTATTCGAACTAGATCAAACTGAATGGAAGAGTTTATGGTTTGACGATGATGAGTTTATTTTACTGTAAGAATAATACGTCAAATGTCAAGGCCACTGGGTAAAGTCAACTAAAACACTTTAGATCTTATCTGAACCAAACTTGGACGATGGGTAAAGGGTCGGCCAAGGATTAAGTCATTCGATTTCGAGAGTAATCAGTCTGAGGTCAAGGGCACAAGGAAGGGGCATATGTTCAGCCTTAAAGTCCGTCTACATGATCAGTGTGCATTTGTCGTGTCCCAGCATGCTGCTCATTTGTTTCGAGGCATGGTGAAGTAGTAAGCTATATATTGTACGGCAGATCAGAAACCAGGAAGGCGTTTCAATTCACTACGTCTACATCATAATTTTCCACATTTTTTTCACTACCATGCTCCCACACCACATACAGCCAGTGATCGTGTGGACGGGACATTAGTTTAATTGTACAGAGCTGGCGTTACACCCTCAGCGCTACACCTAGCTTTTAAAGTTATTTGTCAGTGTGGTAAGGCACGGTACTTGCGCTCCATATCTGGTATTAAAATGATAACTTTCTTGACTTAATAACCGGTTACTGTAATATGTACTCTTGTATATTATACTTGCTTTAACGTGAAAATTTTTGAATAAATACCGTATGCATTCACTTCTTACAGTAATGCACCGTGCTAAATAAGCTTGTGGGTAGTGTTTTATACATAATACGTGAAAGTACGAGAGTACATTATATATTATATATAAAAAAAATTAAGCAGATGGTCTCACAGACTCACTATGCTTGCATCATGCAACACCATACTTTAGCCTACAGCCTGTATTGTGCTAAGAGAAAGAACGTCAATATTCTACTTACAGTTATCTCTGGTCTTAACTGAACACTTCCATGTCTCTGGGTGGGAGAAATGGTCATGGTGATGATGATAATGCTGATGTGATAATGGTAGTCTTTTTTGTAAATAATAAACAAAATAAATATATGCGGTAACTGTCATTTTTCACATGCATAAACCTCAAGTACCATTTGATATAATTCTGGAAAGCCTGCAAGAACTAAAGGTTACGAGGAAAAATTAATTCCTTAATGTAACTACACTGAACTAGCACAGGGCGGTGATCCGGACAAAGGAACAGAACAGTGGTCTTGGCTACTGACGAAGGTTGGTAGGAATTTATTCAGTCGTTATTTAGAGAGAGAGAGAGAGAGAGAGAGAGTCCAGGCTCCTGTCTTCTTCTTCTTTTTTTTTTCGCACCCACAGAGGCAGCCAAATACACAGTGTTTGTCCCTAAATGTGTCACTAATGTGTCCAGGGTTCGCATTCTCGCCGGTTAAGGACGCTCTAACACCTCTTCCTAAGGGATCTATTTTGCTTATTATGGCTACGTTACTATCGTTTTACTTAAATCATTCTCTTATCACCATACTCTGCACAAATAAAACGCTGAATTATATAACCCTCCGGATCCAAAAACAAATAGCTGAGGAAGAGGTGCTAGGGAGACTTCTTAAACGACGAAAACTCGAGCCCATGGTTGCCGAGAATGATGGGAAGGTACACTGCTGGTTTTCTTAATCCCTATAGAAACTGTCAATATGCTGGGAGAGGATGGAACAGGGTAGAGACCAATAATATACTTCTTTTTTTTTTATATATAGAAAATGAAGAGGTAGCAAAAAGAAAAAAAATTACAGGTGTCTTCAGTTGGTACCGTATTCTCATTGGTTTAGGAAGCTCCCCAACACCTCTTCCTAGGCGAGTTATTTTGCTTATTACACCTCGCCGTCCTTTTCTGTGTTACTCAAATCATTTCATCTTCACCATACCGTGCATAAGTTGCGTACAAAACGATATAAGCCAACTGTATCCGAATATAAATCGGTAAAGAATAGGTGACAAGGAATACGAGCCTTGGAAGCAACTTTATATAAGACTCATGTTACCTAAATCAGTCCAAGCTGCATGAATTAGCTATTCTTACAAACATTAATTTCTCAACACTCCGATGTGTTATTTCTTGCAAGGTGATAGTAGCCTAACTTTTTTAATGAGGTGAGTTGCAAAAAAGTAATGGATATGGCTGGGTTTTTACTGGATACTTATTTATTTATTCTTATAGGCTATCCATGGTGAGTTGGTGACTGAGGAGAAAAAGATAGAGTATGAACAACCATGAATTAGTCTCATTTTTATTCACGATGACCGAGTGTAATAAGTAAATGAGTTGTGAGGGAAACAATCACCGCTCGTAGATGATACGTGTCGTTAAGGTCATTAAATATATATATATATATATATATATATATATATATATATATATATATATATATATATATATATATATATATTCTCTGGCGTTTGTGAGGAAAGGAATATTTACTTCTCTCTCTCTCTTTCTCTCCGGTACAGTACAGAAAATATTCTCTGATACCCTACAGGCCTACACGAACAGATCATTCATGATCAGATGCACGCAACAAACGCACCATCAAAATTAATAAATAGAGTTGTTGTTTTTTTCCCACGGTGATAATGAGTTTTATCATTCATTTACTCAAACCTGGTGGAAGTTCTAGCCCTTTTGAAGCGTACTTCACGTAGTTCTGGCAATACAGTATAACACTATGGTTCTCCTGCCTTTCCATAGCAATTCGTAACTATACTGTAGTGATTTTACCTTAACCTGGCCGATTGTTTTTTTTCTTGTGCAACTTATTTCACGTAGCTCAGCAACAGAAAAAGACAATACTGTAGCTCTACAGCCTTTCCATAACACATCATAACTGGTATAATCCAAGTGTTAATTTCTTGTTACAATTCAGCATTCAAGCTGGAGAGATGGAAATTTTTGGCCAAGTTAGAGAGAGAGAAAAAAAATGGTATTGTGTCATATTCCAGTGTTAACCTCTTGCTACAGCTCAGCATTTAAGATGGACAGCTTATTATTTTATGCCAAACTGAAGTCGCTCTTGGGCCAGTATTCTTTTTGACTGAGGAAGCTCCCTAATAACACTTTTTCCTTAGCGATTTAATTTGTTTATATATTAATCCTTCTACTTTCGCCATAATGTATAAATAACACGCAAAAGAATATTAACCAGCTATATTAAAAAATAAATAGCTGAGAGAGAGGTTAATAAAACATATGAAATGATTTATACAGTATATACTTTTAATTATATTTGGATTAATGAAAAACATAATTCTGATCATTATTACATGAAAACCGATAAGATTTTTGTTTTACCTTACAATTTCCATTTGCACTATTCTTATCAAAAATGACACTTTCAATTGTCATCTCTCCATTTTTAATGCCAAGTTGTTGCAGATGATTAACGCAAATGATGCTAGTCACGAAAAAGTGCTACGGGAAGGATGTGCTACCTTGTAGTCTTTATCTTTCACTGAACTTCGTAAAATAAGATGCAAAAGGACGATAACCTGGACCAAGATAAGGTCAAAAGCGTATAGCCTAGTAATCATGGCACACTGGAATAAGGGATTATAAGCATAACAGTGCTTGAATATATTGTAAAATGCTTATCAACACTACTAAAAATGATAGGTTTGATAATACTACTATTAATTATAAACACATGGATTAAACAATTACAGGGATGACAACAATGAAGTACCAATACAGCCTAACCATGATAGTGATGAAATTAAAAACCAACAAACAAGCAAATCATTGAAACCTACAGAAAATATTAGGTTTGACAAAACTGGATTAAATGGAAGTAAACTGAAAAGGTTATAATGTTTATTTTCACATGAAGATACATAATCCCCTTCAGTTCAGTTGATGGCAAAGTATTGTCAGATGGGGGTTAACTTGACTAATAACCAAGGAAACTCGCTATCTCATAACCAGATCTCACCGAATTTTATAAAACCACAACGCAAAAAACAAACCTACTTTGGGTGTTCGGAGGCTACCTAAGCACAGCATCAGTGAAAATCAAAACACAACCATGAAGTCAGTGACAGACATGTATCAATTAGAGAGAGAAAAAATAAAATAAAAAAGAATGGCAAGAGTGAAGTTAAGCAGATATAAATGAGAATTAGAGGCATTCAGATACGGAGTTCAGGGCAAATGAATGGATTTTAAAAAGCTGGTTAGGCCTACGAGTTTCAATGAACGCTGAGATTTCTAGTCATTTACGGAAGAAATAATTACTTCCAGGGTCTGCACTTACCATACGAAGAGCAGGGGATACTGAGGAGTCTTTGGGGTTAATCTCAGCTCCTCAAAAGACTCTGAAAATCGCAACACACACAAAAATAAACAGTTCCCAAAACACCTCCTCGTCTGACCGGCTGGCATCTTAACACTTACCATATTGGTTGGCCAAGCTGAAGCTTGGGATTCGAAGCGCGTCTTGGGGCGCTTGGTTTCTGTCCGCAAAAACAGTTACGTAGAACCGAAAACTTACGTGCCAGTCGCCAAGCAAACAGAGGGGTTCGCTGAAGAAGATCTTTTGACGAATATGCAACTTACATGTAGCCGTTATTTGTGTTGAACTGGCTCTATATGTCGTTAATATTAGCCATCTGCACCCTAATTTTATGTACATAATGCTAATTTCATTATATTTATCATTTATGTGTCCTTGCTGGCCAATCCCACTCTCCCCAAGCTACACCAAGACTGCTCCCGACCACGCTTGGGTCAGTTGGGTGAGATACGAAGACGGTCTTGGTTTCGATGACAGACGCTTGGGTCGGCTTCGTATCACTTTGGCCGACAAAAACGGAACAGCTTGGTTTCACCGAAGATGGCTTCGAATCCGATCCCTCAGCTTGGACGACAAAAACGCGGCTAGATGAGTGGATGAGTGGACGAGCACATATAAAGTTTAAAATCATGAGCAAAAAAATAAACTTTGTAAATATCAGGAAATATTTGAGAAGTGCGAAAAGACATTCTCCGTTTTTTTTTTTTTTTTTCACATTAACATCATGCCACTCGCTTGAGCAAAATTATACTGTCCTGGCATGAAAGCAATGTGTTTAATTCGTGAACAATCGTAATAAGATGTTAATAGGAGATTATGGTTAAGTATTTAAAATCAATTAAATTAGCTGAGAGTACCATTTTCCATGATGCCTGTTATGCCCACTCGTAAGTAGCAAGGAATCCCTAAAGATTCTCATTTCATTTTTTTCTTTTTATATGTTAAATTTCGCTATGTGCAGCAGTACTGCAAGGTAAATTGAAACAATTTCCCCCTGATTTGTAGTTAATATTTCGAGTTAAAGTGAAAATTTTTGTGTTAGCATTGATGTGAACAATGTCGCCAATAAGAATTTTGGAATATCTGCAGCTACATGGCAAAAACTAGAAATCTGTAGATTACACTGCCACAAATTCAAAATTAATTTAGGTATATTCACCTAAATTATTAACAATATGCTCAAACTGGAGGGATGATTATTTTAACGAGTCTCCAGACACTTTATAGACTGCTAATAATCATCATTACTTCAGTCAGGTGGAACTCAGAGGTTTGCTGAGGGGTGGTGCTCTACCTCCTCCCCCAACCTCCCAGGCTACGGGCCGGTATCTTAACCCGACGGGATTACGAGCCTTGGAGAGGGAAGGAGGTATAGATTTTTCTTCCTCTCATACAGGGTGATCCATAAATAGCACTCCACTCGGAACTCATCTGGCTTTATCTCGTGTGTTGTTGAGGGAGGCCCAGTCTATGGGTGTGGCATTGGGGTGAAATAACGCTGACTGACCCGTCCCCGTGACACTCGAAAAAATGGGGAAGGCTGAGTTTGGTGGTGTGTGGCAGTGGGTGGTGGTTGTAGGGAGTAATTCAGGGTAAGCACTGATAACGCAGGCGTCCCGGCAACACGAGAAATCACCCGGGGGAGTGGAAGGGGGCGTTAAAATATGGACCACCGTGCTTTTCATCCTTGCTATCTCAGACGATTTCTTTCAGTTCAGGAGTTGCTTGGTAGTGAAGCGATTAATTAAGTCTACTGTATAACCCCTTCGGCACAAAAACTCCTCCCCCTCTCTCTCTCTCTCTCTCTCTCTCTCTCTCTCTCTCTCACACACACACACACACACACACACACACACACAGGACCAAGGACTAGAGAACTATAACATTCTCTCTCTCTCTCTCTCTCTCTCTCTCTCTCTCTCTTAAATTGTCTAGAGGCAGCAAGAATAAAATAAAAAGTAGAATCCAGGGCTGAATGCATCAGTCATCATCCCCTCCTGAGGGAGCTTTCGTTGTCGTCGTTGTAGTTGTTGTTGTTGTTGTTGTTGTTGTGGGAGGTGCGTACGGCTTGATGCTGCTGGCCAGGGAGGTTGCTGAAAAAATAAATAAATAAATAAATCATACACACACACACACACACACACACACACACACACACACACACACACACACACACACACACACAAGAAACAACACTACAGCAGCAAAGATAATCAGCTGTGGAAAACTATGTACCACACGAGTATATGTAAAGCAGAAAAACAAATAAATCAATTTAAAAAAAAGTAACAACTTTGACGATAGTTTTTTCTTTAAATTTCGTATTTTCATCTGAACTTGGTCCTGATTTTCTCATTTCCAGCTTATTTCACGGAGCTCAGTGGCAGAAAAAAACAATACTATGACTGTACGTCTTCACCACATCCTAGCATTAATTTATTGCTACAACTCAGCATTCAAGTTGGAGAGATGGCAATATTAGGCTGTTAGGCTAATACGAGTGTAGGCGTAAAATTACTGTCTCCATCTTGAATGCTAAGCTGTAAGAAGAGATTATCGCTAGAATATGGTGCTAGTCACGAAGAAGTGCTCTGAAAAGGGATGGAGCGCTGTAGTATTGCCTTATTTTGCAGCAGAGCTAGAGGGGCAAGGCTGCTAAAGAACGAAAATCGCCAAGTTCAATCAGAGTATAGATCCGTATTGCCATTTATTAAACATATTAAACCTGGAATATGAGTAACAATTATTTATGACTACGGGCATTGGATATTTCGTAACACTCTTTCCTGAGAGAGAGAGAGAGAGAGAGAGAGAGAGAGCGAGAAAGAGAGAGAGAGAGAGAGAGAAACATACCTGTATTAATATAAAGGTAGAGGTCATCGGGGCTAGAGAGCATGTCCACAGTGGGCCTGGTGCCGGGGTAGGAGGCGAGGTGGTCAATGGTCTCCGCGTCGAGGGTGACCCCAGTGAGGTCCTGGAGTTCGGAGATCTGGGTGAACACGGCGCAGTGCTCGAGGCCGGAAGCGAGCACCAGGGAGAAGGCATCGCAGTTATGATAAGCACACAGGGAACCACACCGCACCCTCGTCACTGCCTGGGGTCACGTAGAATGAGACAGATAGACAGACGAAGGAAGGCAGACAGATAGACATGTATAGGTAGACAGGTAGGTAGGCAGAGAGAGAAAGAGGGAGGGGGGCAGAAAGGAGGAAGTGGGAAATAAAGAAGTATAAAAAATCAATAAAACCGAGTTGTTGAACTGGCTGGGCTGCAGTAATAACCTACAAAAATACTGATTAAAAAAAAAAAACGAATAAGCACGACAATCTTCTTAATTCATTTAGGGGAGGCGTCACTTTTGAGGATTTCATTCAGACGATTTCATTCAACTACGGTCAAAACACAGTCCTCACAGGGTTAAAAGTGTTTCGTAGATCCTGTGTGTGTGTGTGTGTGTGTGTGTGTGTGTGTGTGTGTTATTGAAAACTTCATTACAGGTATATTACATCAGACCTACAGAACCCAAATACATTCCTTATTAGTCCCAGCTACTGCTATCTTAAATTTTAATACTCTTGTCATTTCAAAGCAGCAATCCCAAATGCTCAAGTGGGCACCAACACACTCTCACACAGTCCTCCTGCAGCCTTTACCGTCTGGCCTCTATTCCGTTAGCTGGTTGATGCCCTGGAGGCTTTTTTGAGCACAGAGGATCCAAAGTTACTGCGTGAAGTGTATTTGGTCTCACATGAACGTAGAGGTGTGATATTTCGGACTTACAGTAATATATAGATTCAAGTCAGCGGTATGAAGTGGGACTGAAAAGGAATTTACGTGAATGCGTAAGTTGGGTAAACTAAGAAATTTAAGGATTCGTGAAAGATGTGGACTAAGGAAGTTACTGAAGAAAGAGTAGAAGAGTGTGTGTTGAGATAGTCTGGCTCCACAGTGAGGAAGGATACGGTGTGAATGTCTGCATCATAGTTGAATATATGTCCGTGTGTGGAAAGACGGGTATCGCGTGCCTGAATTAGAAGGAGAGTTTTAGAGGCAGAATTCGGGATATCAACGCGCAAACTGCATTAGCGGTAGTAAAGAGGCAGCCCAGACGTGTATGCCACAATGTGGCAAAAATAGAGACTGAAGAGAGTCACTGGGAAGAGAATATTTCTAAGAGAGAAACCTCAACGATAATTACGTGCAAGGCTCGAAAGTTCCCACAATTTCGTCGTCATGAATGGAACAGCTGTGTGCGATAGATGTGGTCAGCTTACACTCCATGTTTCCGAACGTAATCAGCAGCAAGGTAGAGTTGTTGTTGCTGTGTCCGTAATCTGTCGTTATTCGCCTCATTAGACCTTAGTCCCAAGAGTGTAGCTAGGTGAATCTTCATGATCAGGAAGCTAAATGCTGTAGTGGGCTCCAAAACTTACGTGCAAAACTCTCTCTCTCTCTCTCATAGAAGTTGACAGCTCCAAGAGGTCAGAATGCATTCCTACCGGCATTGCAAGTGCTGAAGTACTAGACAGATGGAGAACGATATTGAGCCTCGCTAATGAAACAACTTGCGAGTGAAAATCCTCTGGGAGTGACTGACTAAAATGGTCGTTCCTATTTCCTCCTACCCCTAATAATGACTACGAGCAATATTGTAACAATTTGAAAATGGCCACCAGTCGGTCACTACTTGAATGAGAACTATTGGATTTTAATATTCATCCATTAAATGTTTAAAAGTTGTGTGAGAACTAATGGATTTCAAGGTTCTTTCATTAAATATTTAGAATTAACATCATTTTGTACGTAGACTGTGAGACATAAGGATTGATTCATTTACTCTTAATACAAAATGCCAGAATACTGTATAATGGAAATCTGCTCTGTATGTCTGGGAGAATGAATGGAAATGTATGATGAAGAAAACACTACGACTATTCACCGGTTCAAGGTACGTACACTACGTGTGAATCACGCACTGTGTGAGAAGATCATAAACCAGGATTCCGTTTTCTACCTGCTCTTACCCCAGGTCAAATATGCATCACCTAAGTGGTTCCCAGACTGTTAAAAAGCACTTACCCGAGCAACTCTAAGGGCTATTGTTAAGCACACGACATGCCTTTGACCTGACAGTATCTGGAAATCCGGTCCATATGAGCAGAGAACAGGAGGACAGTAGTGAGTGGTTTTAACGGCTCTCACTACTCCCTTAATGGCACAAAATTGGCTCCCCCTTCTCTCACGAAAAGGCATCAACCTGGTTTTCTGAAGCTGAAAATCACCGTACTTTCGCGCTGCACTCCGTTTCGCATACCTTCGCAGTGAATCAGTGACTCCCGGGCAGTTTCTCCTCGTAAATGAAATTGACCAAGAAATTGCTCTCCTCCTTTCACATAAAGCTTCGACCTCCTTTTCTAAGCTCAAACTTACAGCATTTTTGCTCCAAATACCGCCCCGCATACTTCGCGGCGAATTTGTGTCTTGCCTACGCTGTTTCTTCTCGTGAAATATAAATAGACTCTCCTTTCACATAAAGCCTCGACGTAGTTTGCTGTAGCTCACTCCTACTGTTTTTTTTTTTTTTTTTTTTTTTTCCCGCTAAAATCCGCCTCGCATACTTATATAGTGATTTATACTTCATTTTATAACTTGACCTACAATTGCTATCTCTGTCTTTAATGCTGATATGTGACAGTAGATTAACATTAGAATATAATGCTAATAACGAAGGAGTGCAATGGAGACCCGTGCCAATATCTTTTTGCTGCCACTGAGCTACATGAAATAACAGAAAAAAGGATGAACATCTGGGCCAAGTTAAGGTGCAATGAATAGCGTCTCCCCGTTCGTACTGTACAGTCGCCTCCACATATACAGTGAGTACAGTAGTATAATAGTGCAGTTCAGTGTTGGAGATCTGTGACACTACTGTAGAGTATTTGTTTACGTCCCACGTCAACTGCATTGGAACAGTCCCGTTGTAGTTGTCAGACCACTGTAGACAAAAGACGTCAGTGAGTACATCGGAACCACACAAGACCTCAACACACCATTCTCTGTAGTATTTTAATTGGAGGCGACTGTACATCTTACCTCTTCAGTACTGTCTTTTTTGCATCTTATTCTCTCTGCCACCAGGCGATTTCATTCAGCTTTCAAGAGACCTTTCCTAGAGATGAAAAATAGAAACAATTTTCATTTACTCCTTCTGTACGATTACCTCTATTATATTCCTGCTACCACTCGAAAGTTTTATTATTCTCATTGGAAGTCTTGCAACAGGATATTTTAAACAAGCTCCATTGATCGCTTTCAATACGATAGCGTTTTTATATTTCACTTCATTAGCTACGGAAAATCTACTCGTAGTGACGAAGGTAATAACGAATTTGTGACAATATAAGTCGCTTCTGTTACTTTGCTTTGCTTACTAAATGTGAAAAAGGCTGATTCCAGTGCCACGGCTTGTTTTCTTTTCTTCCCTTTTTTTTTTTTTTTCTTTTCGTTTATCTTACTTTAACCGTATCATCCTGGCACCGCGCACAGTAAAAGGTATATAGATAAATAAACAAATAAATATACAAATAAATAAATAAATAAATAAATAAATAAAATCTCCATGTTACCCACCATAAAATCTCTTTCTCTGG
Organism: Coenobita brevimanus; assembly: GCF_032717465.1. NCBI lineage: Eukaryota > Metazoa > Arthropoda > Malacostraca > Decapoda > Coenobitidae > Coenobita > Coenobita brevimanus. The sequence continues at coordinate 62,961,043 of NC_136977.1, forward strand.
TGCCCATTGGAATGACGCGTTGGTAGAGGGAGAACTGGAGGCTGGGCACCGTCTGACCCCTCACCGCCACAGCCACCGCCACCAGCACCAGCACCTGAGAGAAAGAGAGAGAGAGAGAGAGAGAGAGAGAGAGAGAGAGTCAACTTCATTTATCCTTACCAGGATCAATATAAGCATAGGGTCTGCCAGCCAGTCTCTCTTACAAACCGCGCCCAATCACTCTTACGCATCATAGCTGCAGTTTTGATGTATTTTGGCCTAGACAAGCATACCTTCCCAAACTTTTCTTATTATAACAGAGGATAATAGTAGGGACATGAATGGATATTTGCATATTAAACTTCGGTATAATTTATACATTTACATACAGTACACAATGCATACAGTATTTACTTGGCCATATATAACAGTCGTCAGCGGCTTACATCTGCTTTATAGAAGTGACTGAAATGGAAAAAATAGATATTGAACTTATCTCTGGGCAGTTAATGGACAGTATAATTATTGTGCAGGTATTACCTCCAAAAAGTACATGGCTATGAGAAAAAATAATTTTCACCATTTTTTTGTACCATTTCTACCATATTACGAAGCTAGATGACATTCCTTGTATTATTTTGTTATTGTCATAATTTTTCTTGCCATATTCTGCAAGATTTTCCTTTCTTCTTTTCTATGGCTATCATTTTGTTGAGATATCATTCTGAAGAACACAGAGATTTTGAAAAGGAAAAACAATAGCCTGCATCTTCATGTACATCAATGACCAGAGACATGAAGATGACTTCCATTAAGCTTATACGCCCATATTCAGTTTTATTCTTACTCACCATTTCATCAACAGCAGAAGCAGAAACATAGCCTACTTTTCATCCTTCATATAGAAACCTGAATCAATTTATTTCTCATCAATTTTATCATACGAGGAGCGTCTGCAAACAGAAAACCTCCCTATCAGCATATAGATTTTTGAAAGATGTTTTCATATTTTCAAGATCAATTCCAAATTCTTTCCATATAGGCTACAAAGGTTGCTAGATCCTAAGTTATGCACAAGTGCAACAACTGGGTAGCCAGCTCCTTCAACACTTTCTGTTACTTTGAACAATTTATTCTGCATATATGATTCTTCAAACTGATAACAGATCGGTTGTTTCCATTTACCTGTTAGGCCTCTTAACATTATTGCCTGTATGCTTTCATGTGGTTTATAGATAGTGTCCGTCCCTTTATCATAACTCCACTCCTTTGCAATGCTCATTTCGTCCAGAGACATTACAGTTAGCTTCTCAAGGGTACTTAAGGTTTCTGAAATCCATTTCACTAATAACGAACACATTTAACAGCATTTTAAACTTACCATGAGGAAGGAACAGTGAAGGAAGTGCATCGTCTTTCAGAATTCGTTGAGTTCTTGAAGTTGCAATACCAAGCAGACGTAATTTTGTCATCCTTTCAGTCATTTTTAGCAAAATAAATAGAACAAATCACTGCACTGTCAGGGTTTATCTTATCTGCACGACGACAGGCATTTATCCGTAACGGCCTTTGTTTTTCATTTTTTGGGGAAGCGGTATTAGGGAATGTTTGATTCAGATGTTTTTGTCTTTCTTTTTGTTAAAACACTCAAACACACGAACAGTTGTTGGGCACTGTGATGGATCAGAGTTCAGTCACAGAATATCACAGTGTGTCTACCCAGTGTCACCTACATACTGACTGAAAGTAGAGAGAGCAATGTACAACCCATTGGGCCCAGGTGCGTCGAGAGGCTCAGGTGACGTGACCTCACCCAGGGCCCTGACCTCACCAGGACCTCACCTACCCGCATGGTGCACGTCGGCAGACCTGTTCTTTCTGTTGACCTTAATCCTTACGTACCGTTTAGTTCGTGCGATTTTGAAACTAAACATTATTCTTTACGAAATTCCTGTCTAATTTGTAATAATAATAATAATAATAATAATAATAATCGGCATCAATCATCATCACCATCGTCCTGACCTCTTTTCCCAAGTGTGGATGGGGTGAGAAAAATTAGCAACAACAATAATTAATAATAATAATAATAATAATAATAATAATAATAGCCTGACTACCGCTTGACTTGAAATAACATCAGCTTGCTAGGTAGATGTCTGCAAGTCACTTAATTCTTATTTCTGTTGTTGAGGAAATAGTCATAAATTCATTTAGTATTTCCTCCCACACTTTCCAGTGCAGTTAAGACCGTGCTCTATTCTGCCTCGGAAGTTTATTGTTTGAAGTTAATATGGTGAAACTCTTTAAGTGGGAATATTGATCATCATCATCATCCCCGTATTCAAGTTTTGCAGGTCTGCGTGTGTGTGTGTGGGGGGGGGGATATGGGGTCATATTCATTTTTTGTTTCTGTAATAGTCTATACTAGGTCCACTGCAAGACCGGACTTTCTCCTCGTAGGGAGAGTGATAGCCACAGCGAATCCTTCCCCATTCTAGCGAAGTGTGCATAGGAAGGGGTGTCTGTATAGTCGTGTATGTGAGAATCGAGGTAATATACTGGTTCTGTCTGTATGTGTCAAAATTCTGTACCAGGTTTATATTTACCCTGGGGGATGCAAGGAACAGCGTGGTGGACTGAAGAGGTGAGACAGGCTGTGGCACAAAAGAAGAAAGCATACATTGAATGGATGAGAAATAGGGGCGTGGAAGAAGTTGAGAGACGGAAGAGAGTTATATGTAGAAAGAAAGAGAGAGATGAAAAGATTAGTAAGAGAGAGTAAGAAGAGAGTGGATGAGGAATTTGGAAGGAATTTGAGTGTAAAGTGGAGGGACTGTAAGAAAATGTTCTGGAAAGAGGTGAAAAGAGTAAGATAGGGTGGAAGTGAAGTTAGCAGGGGAGTGAAAGATAAAAATGGTAGATTACTAGTGGAGAAGGAAGAAAAGGTGAGCAGATGGAGAGAACACTTTAAGGAATTGTTGAACATAGAGGATGGAAGTAACGCGAGTATAAGTGGCTGGGGAATGGCTGGGAGAAGGAGGGAGGTGAGAAGACAGGAAGAAATCAGTAGGACAGAAGTTGTGGAAGCAATGAAGAAAGTTAAATCGGGGAAAGCCCCAAGAATTGATGGAGTGTGTGGTGAAATGCTGAAGCATGGGGGAGAGATAGTAGTATCATGGATGTGGAAAATGTGCAGATTGGCCTGGGAGGAAGGTAGAGTCCAGGAGGATTGGAAGTCAGGTACAATTATTCCCTTGTACAAAGGAAAAGGGGAAAAAGAAGTGTGTGGTAATCATAGGGGCATTTGTCTTCTTAGTATAATAGGAAAAGTGTATGGTAGGATACTTATTGACAGAGTTAGAGAAAGAACAGAGAAATTAGTTGGAGAAGAACAGGGAGGCTTTAGGAAGGGAAGAGGTTGTGTAGATCAGATAATCATTCTTAGATCTTTAGTGGAAAAGTTTCTAGAGAAGGGAAAGAAGTTGTATGCAGCTTTCATGGATTTGGAGAAAGCATATGACAGGGTGGATAGACAAGGATTGTGGAAAGTGTTAAGAATATATGGAGTAGATGGGAAGTCGTTGAATGCTGTGAAGAGTATGTACGATGGTGCGAAGGCTGCAGTGCGTGTGAATGGTGAACAAAGAGAATTTTTCTCTTTGAAAGTTGGGTTGAAACAGGGATGTGTCATGTCTCCATGGTTGTTCAATCTGTACATGGATGGGGTAATAACAGAGGTACAAGGTAGGGTAGTGGATGCTGGAGTGGCCCTGGTGAGAGAGGATAGTGTTCCCTGTAGCCTACTGTTGTTTGCGGATGGTACTGTGTTGTTGAGTGAAGACGAAGAGGAGCTGCAAGGCTTGGTGGATGAGTTTGGGAGAGTGTGTAAGAAACGGAATCTAAAGGTGAATGTAGGGAAGAGTAAAGTGATGGTCTTTGAGAGAGGTGAAGTCAGTGAATGTACAGCGAGGTTGGATGGTGAGGAATTGGAAAATGTGAGTACGTTTAAGCACTTGGGTAGTGTGATGAGTAAGGATGGAGGTTTGGAGGGTGAAGTGCTTGAAAGGGTACAGCAGGGAAGAAAGGTTGCTGGTTCTTTGAAAGCAGTGATAAGAAGCAGGAAAGTGAGCATGGAAGTGAAAAAGTTACTACATGACAGTATTGTGATACCAACTCTAACGCATGGAAGTGAAGCCTGGACGTTGTTGGAAGGACACAAGTCAAAAGTGAGAGCAGTGGAAATGAGTTATTTAAGAGGAGCCTGTGGAGTCACATGGAGAGACAGGCTGACGAATGAGGATATAAAGGAGCGTTGTGGTGTGGATGTGGATGTGATAGGAAGCGTTATGAGGAACACGCTGAGGTGGTTTGGCCATGTGGAGTGGATGGAGGGTGAAAGACTGACGAAGAGAGTGTATGTGAGTGAGGTGGAGGGGAGAAGAGGGAGGGGGAGGCCGAGGATGAGATGGAGGGATGGGGTGGAGAGGTATATGAGAGAGGGGGGGTGTGAGTTGGGAGCAGGGCAGTGAAATGGCGGGGGACAGGGCGACTTGGAGGTAATTTGTTTGTGGCCACCCCAAACGGGATTGAGGCGTCTGGCAATAGATAGATAGATAGATAGATAGATAGATTTTGTATATGTCACCAGCAGAAGCGACTGGGTGCGAACATACACACACAAGGAAAGGACGTACAGATTACTAACAGCACCCACTTTAAACGTCCCCCACGGCTCGAGGCATACACATCCCGAGCTGAGTACGAATATGCTTTGTCTGATGTGACTGTCGACATTCGACCCCCTCGGATTTCCACGTGCCATACATCACAAGATACGGAACGACGAGCTGACAACGATGGTATAAATTACGGTACGAGTATAACAGCGTGAGCCCAGATGCGAGCGAGCCACGCACACTTTTGTACCCGATTTTTCGCCAGACATTGGTCATACCGCTGGAGTGAGATTTCGCATAGGTATGCTGAGTATGTCAGAGCAGGTCCATGACGAAGTCTGGTGTGAGTGCGTGTCTCGGGGGCCGCGTGACAGGTAGTATTGTTTAACTCACCCCCAATTTTAACGTTAGTCTTCCAGCAGATGCACGTTAAATGAAGTTTCCGTGTGTGTGTGTGTGTGTGTGTGTGTGTGTGTGTGTGTGTGTGTGTGTGTGTGTGTGTGTGTGTGTGTGTGTGAAGGTGGTGTAGTAGGTGGGCGGTGTAGGTCCTACATACGACCCTCTCCGTTCAGATGTAGATTAGGATCTTCACTCCCACCCAAAACCTAGCCCTCTTGGAGGTCTACCACTGCATTGTGCAAAATTTCGTTTTCGTAAGTAGAGCAAAAAAATGGTTGTACACTGAGGACGAACACCACACACACACACACACACACACACACACACACACACACACACACACACACACACACACATTAATCCAAGTTCATTCACAGTCATTCTGGGATATACTATTTTCACCTTAACTTGGCCTAGATTTTCGTCCTTTTGGAGCTTATTTCACCTGGTTCAGTGACAGAATAAGGCACTGCTAAGGTCCTACACTCTTGCACTTCTTTGTCGGTATCATCATATTAGAGTGCTAATCTGTTGTTACAACTCAGTATTCAAGATGGAGAGATGTCAATGTTAGGCCAAGTCAGAGCAAAAGGGGCATATATAGACAAGCCAATTTAGGTTCATCAGTATCACTACAGGTCCAGTCAGACCTACCACTTCCATTTTGGTTGTCAGGTCATTTTGAGTCAGTTTGGGACAATACAAATTTAGTTCGATCCACTAAAAGTATATTGTGCAAGTTCAGATCACTGAGGTCCCTGCAAATCAGTTAAATCCTTTTGTGCTGTTAAGGAGTCATCCAGTTCTAAAATTACATTCATGTAGGCTCAGACAGATGATTTCAGGTCCCGTTGCATCCATTCAGGTCAGTTTACATCTACACTATATTATTTTTAATCTAACTTGGCTTAAAATTGTCATCTCCTCAAAATCAGTGCCAAGCTGTAACAACAAATTAACACTAAAATATGATACGAGTCAAAAACAAATGCTATGGTAAGGATATAGAGCCATATCACTGTCTTCTGTCACAGAGCTAAAATGATGTACTAAAAGACGAAAATTTAAACCAAATTAGAGTAAAATTCGTATTGTCATTCTCATCCATTCATGTTTATATCTACCGCAAATAAATCAGTTCGGAATTATTTCAGTAAGTTTGGGTCCTTTCCGGCCAATTTAGGTCCGTCAGGTCAATTTACGTCGATAAATTTAGGCCATCCCTATGACGGCATTTACCAAATATAGGTCCTATTGTGCTTCTTTTTTTTTATGGTAGTTTAAGTTTCCATGTCCTTTTAGGTCCATTAAATCGTTTCAGACCATGGCCATTAATGCATGAGCCAAAATCAGCTCTACAGATGCACTGGTAAATGAAATTTATAAGTCTTTCAAGACTGAGTGGGGTAGACAAAGACAAGTGGGCAGGATGGGCAGGGATGGTGGTGGGTGGTGGAACATGATGAAGAGTATACCCTGATAATAAGGGTGTTTGGAAGTTGAGGCATTTGTTGTTACGATAATCATTATACCATGGCAAAAATGGGTGGGGTGCGTGAGCAGGAGTAGGTTGCATGCACTGGAATGGTGTTGGGTTGTTAGGAATGTGGAAAGGAATATAATGCTGTGTTGCAGGTAAGGAGTGGATGTCAGGTTGAAGGTGGGATGGCAAGAACCGAGAGGTGGGCAGAAGGGAGTAAGTAGAATCGGGGGTAGGGGGGGATGGGCTAAGAAGTGGCAGGTACTATGTGAAGATGGGCATTGCAGGATGCTTAGTATAGGGCTTCGCGATGATGTAATTGAAAACTTTGTTCAAAACAACAGTAAATAAGTAAACATGTGTCACTCATATATCTGGTATCTCACAATACAGGGAACAATAGCAGTGATACTTAACCAATCAGAATAAGAATGCTAGTACAGTAGTAGCTGCTATTATAAAATGAGAACAGTTAAACTACTAATAAAGACAACAACGGGATCCAAACAATTTTTAATAGATAACAGTGAATAATACTAGAACAGTTCAACAGAGGTGGCCTTACTTTCATAACTGGCGGTGAAGCTATCGATCAAATTAGAGGAGTGAATCCAACTGAGGCTTGTGTTGTGTGTGTGCGTCTTCCTCTCTGCTCCCACACTGAACACAGGCAAACAGTTTGGCGCTGATGCATCCACACACTGCCTCTATCTACCCACGCTCTGCTTTCACCCTCTCCCCTCATCCCTTACCACTCAACCCTCTCACCCCATACCACTCACCCCTCAGCCCCTGCCACCCATCCCCGTCACCCCGTGTCACCTCTTCCCTTCACCCCGTGCAATCCCTCACCCTACCCCCTCACCCTCTGCCAAAGTAAAGAAAGCACTGACGAGGATCACCCTCTTCCACCTATCATCCACTTGTCTTACCACATGCGACCCACCCCTTCCATTCCCCTCCACCCACCACTCACCTTTTCACCCTCAACCCCCTACCACCCACCATTGTCGTCCCTGCCACTTACCACTCACACCGACTGCCACCCATCCCTCACTCCCTGCCGCCCACCACCCACCCCTCACCCCATGCCACCCACCACTCATCCCTCATCCCCTGCCACCCACCACCCACAATTCAGCCCCTGCCACCCACAGTTCGGCCCCTGCCACCCACCACCCATCCCTCTCACTCTCTGCCACCCACCACCCATCCCTCTCATTCTGTACCACCCATTCCTCTCATCCTCTGCCACCCACCGCCCATCTTGCTCTCCCTGCCACCCATCACCCATTCCTCTCATCCCCTGCCACCCACCACCCATCCATCTCATTCCCTACCACACCCCAACTCATTCCTTGCCACCCACCCTTTTCATCCCCTGCCATCCACCAACCACCCCTTTCATTCCCTGCCACCCATCAATCTCACCTCTCATCCCCTGCCACCCACTAATCGCTCGTCTCATCCCCTGCCACCCACCACCCATCCATCCATCTCATCCCATGTCACCCACCACCCACTTCTAATCCTTTGTCACCCTCCACCCATCACCCACCCCTCTCATTCCCTGCCACCCTTCAAATATCACACATCCCTCTCATCCCCTGCCACCCACCCCTCCCTCCCTGCCATTCACCACCCCCTGCCACCCACACCTCATCCCCTGCTAACCACCTCTCCCACCCCCTGCCACCAACCGTTCTCACCCCCTGCTTCCCACTCGCTCACCCACTTCCATCCACCCTCTCATACCCTGCCACCCACCCCTTACCCCCTTTAACCAACCACATACCCCCTGCCATGTACCACCCACTCGTCACATTGTCTGCCATTGACAGCTCTTGCCTTTCAGCCCCTGCCATACATTACTTTGTCCTCTTACCCATGCTTCTCAAAGCTCTTCTCTCTCATCCTGTACCCTACCTGTCGATGCTCCATCTTACTTGTTCCACTTTCAAATCAGACTGGATTAAAAAGGGTGAAATAAAACCTGAAAAAAATTTTAAATACATTTTATAACACTTCTATTGTGACATTTTCTTCAAATACATACAAAACATGACAAAACAATGATTTATGATTTGTAAATGAACATAACATTATATAAAACTTCGGTACACAAATAAACTTTCATAACATCAGCCAACAATAACACTGAACTGGTTTATTACAAAATATTTCCAAATCACAGTGCATTAGCTTTCAGTGTCAAGATGCTTTTAGGTATATCCTTCATAAACTACAGTTACGAAGTTTCCATTATTTACCCTATGTTTTTTATCATATTCAAATATTAGTGTACTACCACATTAGCTACCTCAAGGGTGCAACAGCTGCACCTTTTATTGAGAAGTCTACCAAATGCTATGCAGAATGACTAACTTCCATTTACGGTATTAGTATTCATATAGTAAATTTTGATAATGCATTTCTAGCTTACGAATTAGATTCTAAAGTATATATCACATTATATGTGTTGAAAGGTGAACTGAGTAATATCTATATCTATATCTATCTATCTATCTATATACAGGTGGCCATCCTGCCCCTCCACATTCGCGGGGGTTAGGGAACACAGATCCCCGCAAATGTGGAATTTCCACATTTGGTGTGCCCTTCCTTAAATGCCTCTACAGCCGCAAATCATCCCTTGTGGGCAAGTGTGCACATACTGTACCTAATAAACCATATCTAGGACCTGAGAGCACCATAAAATATCACAAACAGTAACAGACAAACTGTGTAAAAAAACTTTAATAACAAATAAGTTTTGATTGGGTATGGCAGTACCAAGTTAGGGTAAATATATACCTGGTGACTTCCACAGATTCCCATGACTGAGTGAGTCTCACGCACATCCAGATGAGTGTGGGCAAGTCATCAGCTACATATTTACTGCAACTTCTTACAGCCATACCCATTAATTTCAGTGTTAACTCATCACTGTCCCTGAAGTTTTGGTGGAATAAATCTGACAACTGATGATGATGATGATGATGATGATGATGAAGAACATGACACACATGGGACAAAGTTATCACAAGTAAATTGCACAATCGGGCACTAATTCACTCACCTAATAGCACAGCAATGCACTTGTTACCTCTGAACATGTGAGAGCACAATTATTGGGCACAATAACGAAATTACGGGAGGTTTGGAGTGGGAGCATACAGGCAGCAAAGCAACTGTGACAGTGGCAGGACACAGACTGTGGGAAAGACAGAGCAGTGATGGTTTGGTGCTCCTGGTCTGGTGCAAAATGACCCGTGAGAATCCATACTGCTACACTTTGCAGCTGCGAATGGAATCTTGGCTCCACAGAGGGGCAATCGACATATATATACAGTGTATATATATATATATATATATATATATATATATATATATATATATATATATATATATATATATATATATGTATATATATATATATATATATATATACATATAAATATATATATATATATATATATATATATATATATATATATATAGTACTCCCGAGAGGAATGGGAATGCTGGTGATAGGGACAGCTGGAGCTCCTGTTTCACTAGCTATCTAACCATCCCCCTTTGCTGACCTTTTCAGTGTGACAGTAACATGGAAAGTAGACCAGCATACTCTCCCAAACATTTCCTCTAACTATCTATGCACTACACCACATGCACTTTACATTTCACACAACGTATCCCACTACGTTACAGGGGTTGGCGCCAGCAAGGGCATGCGGCCAGAAAACTTTGCCCCCGCTACCTAGTGGCGGACTTCGGGGGGGAAGCGTGGTGGGGGTTCTGCCAGCATAGATCATGGGTCCAGGGCGAGATGGGGCTCGGGCCTGTGCTAGAGGGTACAGGCCATTGCGGTTCCCAGGCTGCCGCTTCAGCCCAATAGAGAGGGGCCCGAACCTGGGAGCAGCGCCCCAGGAGGCTGCCCTATCAGTGGGCGTATAATGGCGTGATAGTTGCAGTGCCAAGACGCGCTTCGAGGGTGTCCCTGCAGCTGTCCTGGCAGGGTGCCCTGAGGCCACTACCACAGCCACTGGTAAGCTGGTGGGCTAGGGGTTCCAGATCCATTGCCTGGACCTGGAATGCAGTGAGTGGGACCTGTGCTGTGTCTGTCCCCCTTTATTAATACTGAAGATGACAAAATAAAATAAGTTTCAAAGCAAGCCTGAGGACAGTAAATCACCCATGGGGATGAGGGTGGGTTCATGGAATGTGGGAAGTTTGAGGGGAAGAGCAGGGGAAGTCATTGAGGCATTCAGTAGGAGGTGGGTGGATGTGGTGTGTTTGCAGGAAGTCCGGTACAGGGGTGGATCAGCCAGAGAGATTGTTGGGAAGGACTGTTGCTATAAGTTGTTTTGGCAGGGGGGGACAGACGGATATGGAGGTGTTGGTGTGCTGGTTGCGGAGAAATGGGTAGAATATGTTATGAATGTTTTGAGAGTAAGCGACAGGATATTGGTAGTGAAAATTCTGTTGGGTAGAAAGATAGCTGTGATTATATCGGCATATGCACCACAGGCAGGATTGGATGAAGCAGAGAAAGATAGATTTTGGGATGATTTAATACATGTAGTGGGTGATATGCGGGATGATGAGATAGTGATTTTGGAAGGGGACTTAAAAGGTCATGTAGGTGAGGCAGCATAAGGTTATGAAGGAGTGCATGGGGGATGTGCATATGATATAAGGAATGCAGAAGGGGAAAGGATACTCGAGTTTGGGAAGGCAATGGACATGATTGTGTGCAACACATATATTAGGAAAAGAGACAGTAGGTTAATTATGTATGAGTCTGGGGGAAATAGAGGTCAGATAGATTATTTTCTGGTTAGGAGGGCTGACAGGAGGTTACTGAGGGATGTTAAAGTTATAGGAAGTGAGGAGTGTGTGCAGCAGCACAAACTATTGATTTGTGATATGGTGCTTAAAGAACAAGTGATGAAAAAGAGGACTTATGTACCTAGGAGGAAAATATGGAAACTGAAAAACCAAGTAGTAAGGGATGCCTTCTATAGCGAGTTGAGGAGAGTGGTGGCTGAACAGGGAGCTGTAGACAGAGGCGTTAATGAACAGTACAGAGCCTTCAAGAACAATTTCTTGAGAGTTACCGATGTAACATGCGACTGGACAAGAGGACCACCAAGACATAAAGTAACTTGGTGGTGGGATGAGGGTGTAGAAGCTGCAGTTAAGGAGAAAAGAAGGCTCTTCCGGGAATGGAAGAAGGGTGGTAGCAAGGAGGAATATTTGGCTTCCAAGCGTAGGGCTAGAAGAGAGGTATACAAGGCAAAGTCTGAGTCACAGAGACTATTACTTGATAACCTAAATCATGGGGAAAGGAAAAAAATGATATTTAGGGTGGCAGGTAAAGTGAAGAAGGATAATCGGGATATTATAGGTGAGCAGTGTGTGAAGAATGATGAAGGAAGGGTAGTGGTGAACAGTGAGGATATTAAAGATGCATGGAGACAGCATTATAACCGGTTGTTGAATGAGGAGTTTGACTGGGACAGGGAAGGTTTGGAGCCAGCAGATCCAGTGTCTGGCCCTTGGCCTTTGATTGATACTGCTACTGTGAGTGAGGCAATAGGCAGGATGAGGGTGGGGAAGGCAGCAGGTGTGTCTGGGCTGACTGCCGAAATGTTGAAGGCTTCAGGCGATATAGGGGTGAGTTTAGTCACTGACCTGATAAATAGGATTATTTATGTGTGTGTTGTCCCAGATGATTGGCTGAAGAGTGTAACTGTAAATGTGTATAAAGGGAAGGGTGATGCCCTGGAAAGAGGAAATTATAGAGGTATACAGCTTTTAGATCAGATAATGAAGGTAATGGAGAGAGTTTTAGAAGGTATGATTAGAGAAAGAGTGAATATTGATGAGATGCAGTTTGGGTTTATGCCAGGTAGGGGGACCACTGATGCTATATTCATTGTTCGACAGCTTCAGGAAAAATATATTGGTAGGAGAAGGGATCTGTATTTTGTTTTTGATGATTTGGAAAAGGCCTTTGACAGAGTCCCTAGAGAGGTGGTGATGTGGGCAATGAGAAAGCTTGCCTTGGAGGAGTGGCTGGTTAGGGTGGTTATGGCCATGTATGTGGGTGCTCACACCCAGGTGAGAGTGAATGGAGATTTGAGTGGTGAGTTTTCCGTGAACATTGGTGTGCATCAGGGGCCAGTCTTGAGTCCCATGTTGTTTATCATGGTACTTGAAGCCCTTACACATGACTTTAGAAACGGACTCCCGTGGGAGTTGTTGTATGCTGATGATTTGGTGTTGATTGCAGAGAACGAAAGGGAGCCGGAGGAAAGGTTTAGGAAGTGGAGAGATGGTATGGGGCACAAGGGTTTAAGGGTAAATGCAGATAAAACAAAAGTGATGATATCTAGGGCTGGTGGCGGTACTGTCAAAGACGAGGGAGAGTGGCCATGTGCAGTTTGCCACAAGGGCGTGGGAAGTAATTCCATCTTGTGCGGTGTTTGTGATAAATGGGTGCATAAGAGACGTAGTGGTATCAGAGGTAGACTGCGAGATAATGCTGATTTTATGTGTACGGCGTGTCGGAGTGAGCAGGTGGAGATTGTCAGACGTGAAAGAATTGAACTTGCTGGTGAATCTCTTGAGTGTGTGGAAGAGTTTTGTTATTTGGGAGACATGTTGTGTGCTGGAGGTGGGGCTGGAGCTAGCTCTGTGGCTAGGGTGAGAAGTGGTTGGAAGAAGTTTAGGGAGCTCTTGCCTCTCCTGACATTGAGAGGACTCTCCCTACGTACTAAGGGGTCTTTGTATGCAGCATGTGTTAGGAGTGTAATGCTGTATGGTAGTGAGACCTGGGCAGTGAAGGAGGAAGATATTCGCCGGCTCAGACGTACAGAAATGACAATGATTAGGTGGATGTGCAGTGCGTCCCTGCGTCCAAGGCCTGGAGGGGCTGGGTTTACGATGGAAGAGTTGAGAGGTAGGATGGGACTGGAGTGTATTGGTGTTGTGATGAGGAGAGGTAGTTTGAGATGGTTTGGACATGTGGAGTGGATGGGGGATGATAACTGGGTGCAGAAGGTGAGAAGTGTTAATATTGGGGGTGGGGTTACGAGGGGTAGACCGAGAAAGACATGGGACGAGGTCATTAAGTGTGACCTCAGGGTTAAGGGACTGAACAGGGAGGCTGCAATGGGTCGTGCAGCGTGGAGAGCCGCCATTAGGTGACCAAGGCCGACACATGCAAGCATGTTGGAGCCTTTAAAAACAGAACGAAATGAAACACATTTCATACCCTCCCACTCTTCCAACTACACCCTTTCATCTTTTCACACAATGACATCACACCATGTCTCGCACTCATGAATACATTCACCACTTCCACCCTCTTTGCTCTCCTCATTCACACCTCTCACATTCCACATGGCCATGTATAAATGTATAAATGCTGCCACTATCAGCACACAATAAAAAACTCCATCATACTATAAAATCAAGAGCTATACAATCTACTTTCTAAATATCTCCATTACAGGAACTGTATTATATATATGATTAAATATTTATCAGTTTCCTTATTATATCAATACCATGCACATATTTCAGTATTTCCCACCATATAGTGTGCACTTTTTCCCCTAAAATTTTGCTTCAAAACAACGTCCTGTGCATTATATCATGAAGGTAATGGTTTGGGATATGGGTTGACGTGACAGGTACCCACAAAACTCAGTTCACTAAAATGGCACAAATAACAACAAAGCACGAGAGCCAAGGCCACCAACAGTCAGAAGCACATCACTCAATGGCCTTACTAGTTATTAATTAAGATTTCAAGAATGCAGACTTAGATGAGTGTGCATTATCAGAAATATATCATAAGTAAAAAGTAAAACTAAGCATTCTGTGGGTTGGATATGCACACATGTGCATTGGTAAATTGTAAACAAAACTCAGATAGCTGCCTGACAGCGAATGCAAGGTGGTGGTGAAAGATCCGCATATTCATGTATTTCCTCTTTAAATAATTAATTTAAGGTAAAATTATTTTCACTCACAACTTACTGGTGGATGGTGAATATAAAAATTTACTAAATTAAACTGAATAACTTTTTTTTCTTAACTATCCCTTGCTGAATCATGGGTGCACATGATATCCCAGTGCACATTATATGGCGGGAAATGTAGCATATGCAATGCATGCTGTGTAAACAGCCTTTCGATATACATCAAATGGTCAGATCTAAATTTTAAGAGATAAGCACAGAAGTCTTTGGTTCACTTTAGCTCTACAATCACATACCAATATCACAAACCTGGAGACAATCAAGGTAATCTGTCTTTCACAGAAAACTTCACATAAGTTAGCTGGATAGATACTTGCAAACTAAACCAAATATAATCCACACTTATTATACACTTCACTTAAACAATACATTCTATTCATGTCTGTCACCAACATCCTGTGACAATCGTCTGGTTTCTCGCCTGATGCAGCGTGGGCAGCGGAGGGGAGAGAAGCAAGCAACATGGTAACATGCACTGCACTTACTACACACCGCAGTTGCATCCAACTGGAATGGAAATATTGCATCTCCTTCCCCACACACTTCACAGATGAAGCCACGTCCAGTGCAAACCTAGGCAAAACTTTAAGTTAAGCATAATCATCATTACCAACATCTGCTGGTCTTTACTTCATAAAATATGTATGTCCTGGAGTTATCATCATCACCTTGCTTCCTCTGGGGAACCCCCAAACAGGGTATGGCCATGAGGGAAATGTTTTTAACTACCTAATCTTCACACACCTCTCTCACTTTCTCAAACATTCCTCTTCATTTATCTTCTCTTTCATCAATATACTGCTGTACTCCCTTCTCCCATACCAAATAAGGTCCATCTCTACCAACACTACCCATGATCTCACTTTCACAAACTCTTTGGCACCCAACCTATTTGCATTCTTTGTAAATATCCAAACTAACTCAATGTATTCCTTTTTATCCACTTGGTAATACATCTTACAAATACATTTCTTTCTTCCACTCCACATCACCAATAAATTCCACTCTCAGCTGATCATCTGCATTTCTGCCATTTGCTGTTCTGTCATTCAGGAACACAATACACATCCATCTGGCCATTCTCATCTCTGAATAATCAAACCTATGCACATCATCATCAACATCCTTTAATGTCCAAGTTTCACTGCTATACAGCATTACACTTCTCACACATGCAAAATTGAATTTTCCTTTAGTGTAACGGATAAGCCTCCTGACACCAAGAGAGGTAACAGTTCTCAAAGCTTCTTTCAATCACTCCTAATCCTGTGACATTGTCTCCATTGCTCTCCCACACAAGGCACAGACCAAATCAACCAAATAACAATATGCTCCTCTGCACCATAAAGACATCTGTCATATCTGTTCTAACATATCTAGGCCTCTCTCATTATTCACCTTCACACAAAAAACATCTGAAGCCTACTACAACCACCACACAGCACATGGCCATACACTTTCTGCCACCACAGTGCCACCATCCACAGAGTACGGTAATCATCACTTTTTTATTCAAAGCCATTCTTCATCCCTCTGACTCCATTCCACATCTTCACCTCTTACTTCTCACTATGATCTTCCCATTCTCTGCAGTAAACATTAAACAGGGTTGGGAATACAATTATTATCATTACATATATATATTTTTTTTCTGCTAAAATCTGATTTCATAAATTAAAATTATATTATAATCAGAGGAAGAAAAAACAGTTAAATTAGCCCAGCTAATATACCCCACTGTGTGATGTGATTCTGAGGAGGCAGTGGTTGAATCGGTAGAGAGGTGGCCTGTAGTCTTAATGGACCCAGGTTTGAATCCTGGCTGGGGCAGGGAACAGTTTAAGGATTTGAATTTCATAAAAGCAGACTTAACTGATCTACCAGAAGACCAGGCAAGGTGTCGTAAAACTCTATCTATCTATCTATTACCACACGCCTCAATCTGAAATCGCTTCCATGTCACCCTGTCCAACACCATTTCACTGCCCTGCTCCCAGCTCACACCCCTCTCTCTCATATACTGTACCTTTCCACTCCATCCCTCCATCTGATCCTTGGCCCCCCCCCTTCCTCTCCCCCCCTCCACCTCACTCCCATACACTCTCCTCATTAGGTTCTCGCTCTCAATCCTCTCCACGTGGCCAAACCACCTCAATGTATTTCTCCTAACACTTTCTATCACATTCACATCACAACATTCCTTCACTTCCTCATTTGTCAGTCTGCCCCTCCACAAAACTCACATGCTCCTCTCAAATAACTCATTTCAACTGCTCTCACTCGTCATATGTGTCCTTCCAACAAGGTCCATGCTTCACTTCCATACATTAGGGTTGGTATCACAATACTGTCATGCAGCGACTTTTTACTTTCATGCTCACTTTCCTGTTCCTTATCACTGCTTTCAAAGAACCAGCAACCTTTCTTCCCTGTTGTGCCCTTTCAAACCCTGCACCCTTTAAACTTCCACCCTTACTCATCACATTATCCAAGTACTTAAAAGCACTCACATTTTCCATTTCCTCCTCATCTGGCCTCACTGTACATTCAGTGGCTTCATTTCTCTCGAAGAACATCACTTTAAATTTCCCTACATTCATCTTTAGATTCCTTTTCTTACACACTCTCCCAAACTCATTCACCAAGCCTTGCAGCTCCCCTTCATTATTTCGGTTTGTTTGTTTTTGAAGGCTCCAACATGCTTGCATGCATCAGCCTTGGTCATCTTCATTTAACAACACAGTAGCATCTGCAACAACAATACAGGGTATATCCAGACACTACCCTCTCTCATTAGGGTCGCTCCAAAATCCACTGCTCTACCTTGTACCTCTTTTATAATCCCGTCCATATACAGACTGAACGACCATGGGGACATGACACATCCCTGTTTCAATCCAACATTCAAACAGAAAAATGTACTTAGTTCACTATCCACATACACTGCAGCCTTAGCACCCTCATAGATGCTTTTCATGGCATTCAGCAACTTCCCATTTACTCCATATATTCTTAATGCTTTCCACATTCCTTGTCTATCCACCCTGTTATATGCTTTCTCCAAATCCATGAAGGCCGCATACAACTTCTTTCCCTTCTCTCAAAACTTTTCCACTAAAAACCTAAGAATGAATATCTGATCTACACAACCTCCTCCCTTCCTAAAACCTCCCTGTTATTCCAACTAATTTCTAGTTTATTTCCCTAACTCTGTCAGTAAGTACCGGTATTCTACCATACACTTTTCCTATTACACGAAGGAGACAAATGTCCCTATGGTTACCACACACTTCTTTCTCCCCTTTTCCTTTGTACAAGGGTGAATAATTATACCTGACTTCCAATCCTCCAGGACTCTACCTTCATCCCAGGCCAATCTGCACAACTTCAATATCTATTCTACTACTATCTCTCTCCCATGCTTCAGCATTTCACCACACACTCCATCAAAGCCTGGGGTTTTCCCCATTTTGACTTTCACATTATTTCCACCACTTCCATCCTACTAATTCTTCCTCTCTTCTCACCTCCCTCCTTCTCTCAGCCATTCTCCAGTCACTTACACTCACATTACTTTCATTCTCTATGTTCAACAGTTCCTAAAAGTGTTCTCTCCACCTGCTCATTTTTTCTCCTGTCTCCACTAGCAATCTACAATTTTTTCACTTCCTGACTTACTTTTTTATCAACCTGTCTAACTCTCTTTACCTCTTTCCAGAACATTTTCTTACATCCCCTCCACTTTACACTCAAATTCCTTCCAAATTCCTCACCCAGTCTCTTCTTTCTCTCAATAATCTTTTCACCTCTCTCTTCCTCTCCACATATAAGCCTCTCTTCTGTCTCTCAACTTCCTCCATGCCCGATTCTCATCCACTCACTATGTGCCTTCTTCTTTTGTGCTACAGCCTGTCTCATCTCTTCATTCCACCATATTGTTCCTTGCCCAGAGTTGGGGGAAAAAAAAACAGAAGCATTACCTAAGTCACAGTAACCACTTAAATGCTACTGTATATCTGATTTAGTGAGAAAATGTTGTTGCCTCAGGATTATCTGAATATGAATTCATTGGACTGCAAACTGAAACCAACCTTCTTCTGCAATCCATAATCCACTTTTCTGAGTTAAGGAGGGTGCTGATAGATGTTTACAATAACCTGGCATATAAGCCACCCAATTATACAGGTGTGGCACCACCATGTGAAAGCATCCCTCTCCAGGACCAGTATAGTACAGTAACAATGATCAATAATGAAGCTAATTGCAAAAAGTACTTCATCAGAGTCATAAATGAATAAAAGTGACAGAGAAGTTAATTCCTCTAGCAAGTCTTTCTAAGTGATATTTTTCACTGAGTTAAACTCTGGGATAGGTCCAATGCAACTGCAGAAGTCATGTTTCAGGAACAAGTAATGAACTGCTCCTGTGTGTTGTGACTAGCTATTTGTATACTGTTAACATTTTTTTTATTATGAATAATGAGACAGTACACCAAACAGAGTACATATACAAATTATTTATACTATTTTCTCCTAAAAATAATTATGAATGTAATGAGTGATCTTTCTCTTATTATAACTGAATAAAATCTATTAATTAAAACTGTTTTATTTTAATAATGCCAACCCTGTTTGTTTATTATGCTTAACTATGGAGATACAACCTAGTCATTCAAGAACCTGTTTCCAAATGTGCTATTCCTTCACTACAACATCTCTCTTCCCCCACATTTTTTATTCAAGCCTCATACTCACGATAAAATCCTGCCTAATTTTAATAAGCTCTGAACTGGCACAGTTCCTAGAGTAAGCGTGGAAAAAAAATCATTAATAAAGGGAAATATACTCAATATGTCATACACTGGCAACTGGCAAAGAAGCAAAGAGGGCAAAAATGAGAATGCATACCTGGCATTTGGCAATATGCTTAATGCAGACAGTAGTAATGTGTTTCATTTCTAGAACCAGCACACCACTCTTGACTGCCTGCAAGTCATCCAAGGAATACATGTGAGGGTCCTGTGCCCAGTGCTGAGGCTTCTTGGACATCAACATTTTTTCACTGAAAGAGTGAAGCCTGGTAAATAAAGGATTCCCCCACTTACTGAAAAACATTGTCATAAATGATTTGTTCATTTGTTCAACTGTTATCTCTGGGAGGTACTGCTATAGAAGTGATGTAGGGCCAAAAGCCTGACACCTGGCCTTGCACTACACTCACAGGTGAAGAACTCAACCAACTCAACAACATTACACAAAGTCTGAGCTGAGACTACTACACATACATAACTCCTCTACACATATGGTACATATCACTTCTACAAAATTACGATGTGTTCTGTGGGGTAGGCAGGAACTGTTAGCCTTGGATGGCAGCTGCCTGGGAGAAGGAACTACAAATTTAAATCAGAGTCCCAACACAGGGTTGGTGATAGTGCAGTATGGACATACGATCATTAACCCTCCTCGGGTAGACTTACAGTTTTGCTTACAAATTAGTTACACCTGGGTCTGTCAGCCTACCTATCTATCTATATATTGCCAGACACCTTAATCCCGTAAAGGGTAGCCACAAACAAATCGCCTCCATGTCGCCCTGTCCCCCGCCATTTCACTGCCCTGCTCCCAGCTCACACCCCCCTCTCTCATATACCTCTCCACTCCATCCCTCCATCTCATCCTTGGCCTCCCCCTCCCTCTCCCCCCCTCCACCTCACTCACATACACTCTCCTCATTAGTCTCTCACTTTCCATCCACTCCATATGGCCAAACCACCTCAATGTGCCTCTCCTAACGCTTCCTGTCACATCCACATCCACACCACAACAATCCCTCACTTCCTCATTTGCCAGTCTGTCTCTCCATGCGACTCCACGTGCTCCTCTCAAATAACTCATTTCCACTGCTCTTACTCTTGACTTCTGTTCCTCCAACAAGGTCCACGCTTCACTTCTATGGGTTAGAGTTGGTATCACAATACTGTCATGTAGTAACTTTTTCACTTCCATCCTCACTTCCCTGTTCCATATCACTGCTTTCAAGGAACCAGCAACCTTTCTTCCTTGTTGTACCCTTTCAAGCACTTCACTCTCTAAACTTCCATCCTTACTCATCACACTACCCAAGTACTTAAATGTACTCACATTTTCTATTTCCTCCTCATCCAACCTCACCGTACATTCACTGACTTCACCTCTCTTGAAGACTATAACTGTACTCTTTCCTACATTCACCTTTGGATTCCGTTTCTTAAATACTCTCCCAAACTCATCCACCAAGCCTTGCAGCTCCCCTTCGTCTTCACTTAACAACACAATATCATCTGCAAACAACAGTACAGAGAGTTTCCAAACACTGCCCTCTCTCATTAGAGCCATTCCAACATCCACTGACCTACCTTGTATTTCGTTTATAACCCCATCCATATACAGGTTGAACAACCATGGAGACATGACACATCCTTGTTTCAATCCAACCTTCAAAAAGAAAAATTCACTCAGTTCACTATCCACACGCACTGCAGGCTTAGCACCCTCATACATACTCTTCACAGCATACAACAACTTCCCATCTACTCCATATATTCTTAATACAGTGGGCTCGCCTACTGTGCGAGCTCACAGTGCACGAATCGCATTAAGTGCGAGTGACCAAAAATCATAACCAAAAATCTTAAATGTGCGAGATTATCTCACAGAATGCGAGGTACAGGCAAGGAGTGGCTCAAAAACGCCATATGCCATTAGTATGCAACCACCACCCCCACATAACACGTCAATAGCGACCTAGAGGCTCGTGGGGAAGGTGCTCAAGAGGAGTCTACAGTAAGCTCTCACCAATAACAACTTCGACAATAACGTTTTCGGTAATAACAGTAAGTTAGAATAGATACCCAGTTTCTATAATAATGACGATTATTTCGTGAATACCAAGTTGTTATACTGCCAATATATCCAGAACAAGATGAGGAATGAAACAGACAAGCAAGGAGAGGTGAAGGAAATTGCTGAAAATGTGAGCAGCAGCGAGCAGGAGAGGGAGGATCCTCCCCTCACCACCTCCCTTGACTCGCCCGCCGCTGTCCCCTCCACCTCCACTGCCCCACCTGACTCACCAACTGCCTCCCCCTCCACCTCCACAGCCCCACCTGACTCACCAGCCGCCTCCCCCTCCACCTCCACAGCCCTACCTGACTCATATGCTTCACCTGGCATACCTGCAATCCCCACCATATTGACCGTTGCTGCATTCTGGAAGAAATGTAACATTTGACAGGCCGTAAATTTCTTCATCAAAGCCTGGAGTAATACAACACTGGCAACTGTTAAACAAGAGTGGTGCGGCCAGAATGGTGGCAGGGGCACTCTAAGTGCGTTGCCATGCCTCAGAACCCTTTGTATTTATGTCCATCAGGCCTGTTGTCTACTGTTGTTAAGGTGACTGCCCATATTTTTGTTACTGTAGCTATATCTGTGGTACAATGTCTGAAAAATTTGACCTTTATTATGTCTCTAAGGGCCAAAAAAACGTCCAGGTATGAGGGGGTACCACCCATATGTTATTTTCCCATAAGATTATGTATTCTCAGTGTGCAATTTCACAGTGCACAAGGACCAGGACCGCCCAATCTCTCATGCACTGCGCGAGCTCACTGTACTTTCCACAATCCTTGTCTATTCACTCTGTCATATGCTATCTCCAGATCCATGAAGGCCGCAGCCCTAGCTCCCTCGTACATACTCTTCACAGCACTCAACGATTTCCCCTCCACTCTATATATTCTTAATACCTTCCACATACCTTGCCTATCTATTCTGTCATAAGCTTTCTCCAAGTCCATGAAGACAGCATACACTTTCCTTCCCTTCTCTAGATACTTCCCCACTAAACATCTTAGAACAAATATCTGATCTACACACCCTTTTCCCTTCCTAAATCCCCCTTGTTCTTCTCCAACTAGCTCCTCTGTCATATGCCTAACCCTATCTACGAGTATTCTACCATAAACTAAATAGATTTCTATGTTCAGTACTCACTTATCAGCTCTGGTGCACGTGTTAATATAGGGCATTGTATGGTATAGCTGGAGCCGGTAAATGTAGATCTGATGAAGATGCCTGCACCGCTTGTACAGCCCAGGATTCATGGCACTCACATTAAACAATGGGTCACCCTTCATTCGTTGGATTAGCTCAAATGAAAAATTGGCAACCAGGTACCTGTAAAAGAGATGTGTAGTGCAAGAATATTCCTTTGAGTGAAAATTATCTTTTTTTTTTTCTTACTAAAACCAATTTTCCATAATACTTGGAGGAAAGGAGACACCTGTTTAGACTGGTACGAAAATTCCTCTATTACAACACCACCAGGCATTTTAAGGAGTTGCATGATAGTCTGTTAAGACAAAAAGCATGGGTTTCAGATAATATGACTAAAAAAACTCACCCAAGGGCAAATAAATCCTTCCCAAGATGTCTGCTGAAACGTTCATACTTCAGTGGAACTGCCAGGAATAGCTTTACTAACATGGGTCTGCCCCTAAGGTGGCCTGAGCCTATCTTATCATCTTTTTTGTAAGATGATTCCATATGGTATATGAAGTGAAGACAGGGTTATAGAAATGCAAACAAGGTACAATCCAGTGGCGGGGAAGCAAGATATTAGTTGGATGGGCTGGAAGGGGTGCGTATGGAGGGTGGTATGAACTACGATGGTGGGTACACAGTGCAGATGGGTCTAATATGAGGAGCACCATTGACAGTGGAAAGATCTGAATCACAAAATTCTATGGGAAGGAAGGGTGAGGGAGGGTAGAAAAAAAGTAGGGTGGATGGAGAGGAGTGGGTGGGATGGTGGTCAGGCAGGATGGTTGTATTACACTCTCTGAAGACAAGCACAGTAAGTTTATGGGCAGGGGGATGATAGTGGCTTAATTCAAAATATTCTCCAAACATAAGAACAAGAAAGACACTGACTACTCCCATATATCTGGCACCTAACAACACAAGAAAAATGAAGAACATAATCAGGCAAGACAGTGTGCAATACATAAACATGTGTAATACTGAAGCATGGTGTCACAATGATCCTTACCAATGGAAGTTACTACATTGCTGTAACCACCTGTAAATTGTTAAATTAAAAGTGAAGACATTTCATAAAAAGCTCAAGAGAGGTTTCTCTGCCCTTAGGGCAACTGGCAGTCATGAACACCCTAGCCACAGCATTTATTGACCTAACATGATGCTCTTCGATATACACAAAATGACACCTGTGGTTGCAGAGACCTAAACTTTCATTTTATCAGGTGTCTCCAGTCAACAAAGAAAAGACGGAGAAAATAATTTACTTACGGTTTGAAATCCCATTTATGCAGGATCCTGGCTGGGATGATTGCAGTGTGGTTACTATGGCAGGTGGTGCAGAAATAGCGACCAAGATAGTTGCACAGGCGGAAGTGCCTACTGAGACTTTGAGTTACCTGCATTCCACATCCAGCACAACGCCAGCCCTGCATACCTAGCACCAAAGATCTTCTGGAATTTGAGAGTGTACAGGATTGTAAATAAGGCCTCAAATACATCAGCAGCAGCAGCAACAACAACCTTTGCTACTGTAGGAAAAATGTTTCTCCTAACTTTTGCCACTCTGGCCTAAAACCTGTTCATTCATCCTGTTCCATCTAAGGCTAGCATATCTGTTGGCTGATGAAATAGGTGTTCTGTTTTCCAGCTCACCAATTTTCCATCCGTCTATGGAGTTCTGTCCTACTGCCTCGTGTTTTAATACCATCCCTAAGGGTTAATGTTGGGAATGTTTAATTAATGACAGAAGGTCATAATTTCTGAGGTATGATGGCATGCTCAGGTTTCCACACCATGCTGAAGATCTACTATATTTCCTCTGTTTCTTCCTTTTTTCTCTCTTCCAAACACTTTTCAATTTAGTACCATTTCTTTATCTTTCCCCAGATTCATTTCAATCTTGAAACAATTGTTCCCTGAGCAAAAAAAACAGATACTTATTTATTTATTTGTTTATTTTTCTTTTTTAATACTTGGGTTAGCGGTAGGTGGGGGCGCTCACCATCCACTCACTCAATGTAGTGCTGCTCGAGGGGACTGCCCTTTCCTCTCTTCCTTCCCTCTTTCCTTCCTTCCCTTTCTGTCTTTCTTTCTTTCATTCATTCTTTCCTCTTCCTTCTGTCTATGGGTGACACTACAATCAGTGACAAGCCAAATGGTTTCCTGTACACCACAGGATACCATTTACTATGCTGGGTGGTAACCATATAATCAAATTGTGAAACTTGGTGGTTTGGTGGGTAATTAAGGTGCTCCAATTGGACTGTGCCAGTGCAGGTTTATACCCATAGGATAGGCCGGTCCTGCAGTGGACCTCAACAGCTAAAGATGATGATGATGAGGATGATATATATATATATATATATGATCCAGCTTCTGGCCCTTGGCCTTTGATTGATACTGCTACTGTGAGTGAGGCAATAGGCAGGATGAGGGTGGGGAAGGCAGCAGTGTGTCTGTGTTGACTTCCGAAATGTTGAAGGCATCAGGCGATATATGGGTGAAGTTAATCACTGACATGATAAACAGGATTATTTATGAGTGTGTTGTCCCAGATGATTGGCTGAAGAGTGTAATTGTAAATGTGTATAAGGGGAAGGGTGATGCCCTGGAAAGAGGAAATTATAGAGGTATACAGCTTTTAGATCAGATAATGAAGGTAATGGAGAGAGTTTTAGAAGGTATGATTAGAGAAAGAGTGAATATTGATGAGATGCAGTTTGGGTTTATGCCAGGTAGGGGGACCACTGATGCTATATTCATTATTCGACAGCTTCAGGAAAAATATATTGGCAGGAGAAGGGATCTGTATTTTGTTTTTGTTGATTTGGAAAAGGCCTTTGACAGAGTCCCTCGAGAGGTGGTGAAGTGGGCAATGAGAAAGCTTGGCTTGGAGGAGTGGCTGGTTAGGGTGGTTATGGCTATGTACGTGGGTGCTCACACCCAGGTAAGAGTGAATGAAGATATGAGTGATGGGTTTTCCGTGAACGTTGGTGTGCATCAGGGGTCAGTCTTGAGTCCCATGTTGTTTATCATGGTACTTGAAGCCCTTTCACATGACTTTAGAAACGGACTCCCGTGGGAGTTGTTGTATGCTGATGATTTGGTGTTGACTGCAGAGAACGAAAGGGAGGCGGAGGAAAGGTTTAGGAAATGGAGAGATGGTATGGGGCACAAGGGTTTAAGGGTAAATGCAGATAAAACAAAAGTGATGATATCTAGGGTCAGTGGCGGTACTGTCAAAGACGAGGGAGAGTGGCCATGTGCAGTTTGCCACAAGGACGTGGGAAGTAATTCCATCTTGTGCGGTGTGTGTGATAAATGGGTGCATAAGAGATGTAGTGGTATCAGAGGTAGACTGTGAGATAATGCTGATTTTATGTGTACGGCGTGCCGGGGTGAGCAGGTGGAGATTGTCAGACATGAAAGAATTGAACTTGCCGGTGAATCTCTTGAGTGTGTGGAAGAGTTTTGTTATTAGGGAGACAAGTTGTGTGCTGGAGTTGGGGCTGGAGCTAGCTCTGTGGCTAGGGTGAGAAGTGGTTGGAAGAAGTTCAGGGAGCTCTTGCCTCTCCTGACATTGAGAGGAATCTTCCTACGTGCTAAAGGGTCTTTGTATGCAGCATGTGTTAGGAGTGTAATGCTGTATGGTAGTGAGACCTGGGCAGTGAAGGAGGAGGATATTCGCCGGCTCAGACGTACAGAAATGACAATGATTAGGTGGATGTGTAGTGCATCCCTGAATGCAAGGTCTGGGGGGGGCTGGGTTTATGATGGAAGAGTTGAGAGGTAGGATGGGACTGGAGTGTATTGGTGTTGTGATGAGGAGAGGTAGATTGAGATGGTTTGGACATGTGGAGAGGATGGGGGATGATAATTGGGTGAGGAAGGTGAGAAGTGTTAATATTGGGGGTGGGGTTACGAGGGGTAGACCGAGAAAGACATGGGACAAGGTCATTAAGTGTGACCTCAGGGTTAAGGGACTGAACAGGGAGGCTGCAATGGATCGTGCAGCATGGAAAGCCGCCATTAGGTGACCAAGGCCGACACATGCAAGCATGTTGGAGCCTTTAAAAACAAAATGAATTATATATATACTGTATATATATATATATATATATATATATATACACACACATACAGATACAGTATATACTGTATTTTACATTAATGGCAAATCATTGAAGTATCTGCCTGTACTGTTGCATTTAACCTTTCAGGTCTCCTGGCCACAATCGTAGCTTTATGGGTAAGGGTCTCCTGGCCATGGTCACGGCTTGCCTGTTTGTGTAGAATTTTTTAAACTGTGGTGGGAAGCTGGTGAATGTTATCAGTATTTCTCCCAATATTTACTCATTTCCTGGGTATCAGACAATCCAGTTGAGAAGAAATAAACATATTTATGATTTTGGGTTAGCAGGAGTGTTTCTTTATCATTTTGTAAAAAAAATGATATTATATTTGACACCACACACCACTTGCTATGCAACTTCCCATCATTATTACAGCTCTTGTATAGTAAGTAATGCCCTAATATTTTGTAAACAGATGTGTATTAGTTCCTTATGCATGAATATAATTTTTTTATTATAAATTTACAACTCTTGATCTTTTGGTCAAAAAATGCAGTTTCTCAGACTGGACCTATGGACCTATTTGCAACATGAAAGGGTTAATGAATAATGGACCCTGTAACTAAAGAGTTGAGAACAGAAACAAGCTTCCATTACCTGCTATTAACAAGAGTATAACAGCCAATTCTGCACTGTAAACAATGACACCATACTTACTTTGTGGTTGCATGAAGTGTCAGGATAACTTGAGGACGAGGAGGTGCCCAGTCAGTAGTTCCACGCAACTGTGTTTCAGACTGCATGTCCTTACTATTCTTATCATCAGGACCCACAGCAACACTCGTTGGGAGTGGCAGCAGCTGCAGTAGTACAGCAACAAATATATTTTTGGCTTTAATTACAAAGTTACTAGTCATTTCTACAAATCTTTCTGATAAAATATTTATTATTATTACATCTTAGTCTCTTTACTTTGCCAGGCTACAGACATACAGCAGATTCATGATTTACTATTGGTGATAAAACAAATGCAAAACAAGGACCGCTCAGAGAGTACAATACCTCTGACCGTGACCACCAAACAGTCAAAGGGCTAACCATTTGCCTTTGTCCTTTGATTTTGACCTTTAGCAGTTTATTCTCAAAACTGACTGATTTCACTCTTACCTGACCCTTAACCTTCCATCAAGTCTCTTAAATCACATTAAAAGTGTCTGAGTTGACCTTACCCCATGACCAAGGCATTTGACATTACTGTTTGACCATGACTTCAGACTGACTGTTATCAAAATCATATTCCTTTATCCTTGCCTTACTGAGAACCCTTCCACAATGGGCATATTGTTTATGTTGACTTTGCCATGTGACCATGACCTTTGATCTACTGTTATCAAATACAACAGGACACTTCACTGGCTGATCCTTCATCCTTCTATCAAGTTATGTCCAAATCAAATAAAAACTATTTTAGTTATTGTATTTTGTTCACACATAGACAGACAGGTCAACCTTGTCCTGTGACCTTCGCCTCTGACTGACTGTTCTCAACATCAACTCCTTCCAGTTTTGCCTTACTCCCAACCCATTCACCAAGCTTGGTCTAATTAGATTAAAAATTGCATAAGCTGACTTTGCTAGGTCAAATTCTCACCTAGCTCTGTGGCTCTGACATCTGACCTATTGTTTATATACATATGTATGTATAGAGTGGAAAAAAGCTGTGATACTCCTGTACAAAAATAAAGGTGAGCGAAGTGAGTGCGAGAATTACTGTGGCATAAGTTTACTGAGCGTGGTAGGGAAGGTATATGGAAGTATTATTATAAAGAAAGTAAGAGAGATATCAGAAGTCTTAGTGAGTGAGTTTATATCCAAGGGGTGGTATTTATTGCTCACGTAATGCCATTCAGGGATAAGGGAGGCTGGTCACTCTCATCTTAAATGTCAGGACTGACTTGCCTAGCCCCAGGCTCCTACGCTCCTTATGGGGCAATGTAGGACTGGATGATGGATGGATGTACTGTAGTACAAAAAGGCATGATGTGTCGCCGAAGATTCTACTAATCAGAGCCCTTAAATAATCAGACTTATCTTGTTTCTGTTTTCCCTTGGAGAGAACAATTTTAAGGCCTTCTGGTCTTTAGTTCCTTCTTCCTTGCATATTTAAAAAGAAAAAGAAAATGGTACTTAAGCCTCTAGCCCATCTACATCCTAAATGAGGTAGTATAGGATCTGCTTCATTTTTTTTTTTATAACCTTCATTACCTTCTGTGGGACATCCTTCTCTGATACCAGCCACTCTAGATCAGATGCTTTAGGAAGTCGCTGTTCATTGAAGTGCTTCAGGAGATTAATAGCAACATTTTCTGCAGAAGTCAGGTCACTCTTGTAAGATCCTTGATCTCCCAGAGATATTCCTCCTGACAGTGCTAGTGAAGAGTCTGTTAGGAAAGAACCAAATACAGTAACACAATAACATACAACTTAGGAACACATCAGTTACTAATTTCACTCTAAGGAAAATGCAGAAATAGAAGAAGGGAAGGACGGGAAGAAGGAGTATTTGTAAGGAGAGTGGAAAGGTTACAAGAGGATGAGAAAAAGGCAGAATATAAGAGAGAAGTGGAGGAACGATTGGGCAAATATGAATTGGAGCAGATGGGGGACGTGGAAGGTGTGTGTAGGATATTCACTGAAGAAATATGTGCAGCATGTGATGTGGTGTGTGGGATGAAGAGAAGACGGAGGGGGGTGCAAGGAACTCTATTGCCAGAAGCCTTAATCCCGTAAAGGGTGGCCACAAACAAATCGTTTCCACGTCACTCTCTCCCCTGCCATTTCACTGCCCTGCTCCCAGCTCACACCCCCCTCTCTCATATACCTCTCCACTCCATCCCTCCATCTCATCCTTGGCCTCCCCCTCCCTCTCCCCCCTTCCACCTCACTCACATACACGCTCCTCATCAGTCTCTCACTCTCCATCCTCTCCACATGGCCAAACCACCTCAGTGGCCTCTCCTAGCACTTCCTATCACATCCACATCCACACCACAATGCTCCTTCACATCCTCATTCACCAGTCTGTCTCCATGTAACTCCACTTGCTCCTCTCAAATAACTCATTTCCACTGCTCTCACTCTTGACTTCCGTCCCTCCAACAAGGTCTGAGCTTCACTTCCATACGTTAGAGTTGGTATCACAATACTGTCATGTAGTAACTTTTTCACTTCCATGCTCACTTCTCTGTTTCTTATCACTGCTTTCAAGGAACCCACAACCTTTCTTCCCTGCTGTACCCTTTCAAGCACTTCACCCTCCAAACCTCCATCCTTACTCATCACACTACCCTATTACTTAAATGTACTCACATATTCCAATTCCTCACCATCCATCCTCGCTGTACATTCACCGACTTCACCTCTCTCAAAGACCATCACTTTACTCTTCCCTACATTCACCTTTAGATTCCGTTTCTTACACACTCTCCCAAACTCATCCACCAAGCCCTGCAGCTCCGCTTCGTCTTCACTCAACAACACAGTATCATCTGCAAACAACAGTACAGGGAGTTTCCAAACACTACCCTTTCTCATCAGGGCCACTCCAACATCCACTACCCTACCTTGTACCTCTTTTATTACCCCATCCATGCACAGATTGAACAACCATGGAGACATGACACATCCCTGTTTCAACCCAACCTTCAAAGAGAAAAATTCACTCAGTTCACCATCCACACGCACTGCAGCCTTAGCACCATCATACATACTTTTCACAGCATTCAACAACTTCCCATCTACTCCATATATTCTTAACACTTTCCACAGTCCTTGTCTATCCACCCTGTCATATGCTTCCTCCAAATCCTTGAAGGCTGCATACAATTTCTTTCCCTACTCTAGAAACTTTTTCAGCATACTGCCAATCAAGAACACTCTCTCATTCCTTTCAAACTTTTCCATGCATGCTTCCACATTTGTCCAGAACTCTTCTCTCACACTGCTTGCACAATCTTGAGTTGGCGCATACACGCACACAGTCACCCACATTTGTAGTCCAACTTTCAATCTTACCCACACAATCCTTGACCCAACTGATCCATTCGTTTCATTTTCATTTTTAAAGGCTCCAACATGCTTGCATGTGTCGGTCTTGGTCACCTAATGGCGGCTCTTCACACTGCACGATCCATTGCAGCCTCCCTGTTCAGTCCCTTAACCCTGAGGTCACACTTAATGACCCCGTCCCATGTCCCATACTCTCTTATATTCTCCTTCCATCTGTTACTCACCACAATACACACTCCTTCTTTTGCCCTCTCATTCTCACCTATTCTGCGCATACATCCCATCCATACTCCCAATCTCTCACATTCTCACCTCCCCATTTAGTTTCAGTTAACCCACATACATCCACTTTTGCACCCTCAAGCACCTGGACAATCTCTCTCTCTTTCACCTCATCATTTGCACCCCTTACATTCCAAGTCGCCATCCGTAACGTGTCCTTTAACATTTCAAAGAAACAAAGAAAGGAAAATCAGGAAAAGGTGGAGACAGAAGTGGTTACGGTACTAAAAGTAAAGAATACTCTTGTCAGGGATGTAGCAGACAAGAAATGATGTGTGATAATTTCAGGATTGACTGAAAAACTTATGACAGTAAGAAAGGGAAAGAGAAGAGCTAAGAGCTAAAGAGATAGTATCAACAGTTATGGAGGGTAACAACGAAGCTTAAGAGCAGACTGAAGAGGCATTTAGGCTGGGAAGGTGTGAGGCTTGAGGGGTGAGGCCATTAAAAGTTAAGTTTCAGTCTCAGGTCATGGTAAATGAAATTATTAGTAGGACATGGAAACTTGCTGCAAAGGAGGGGTTCAAGAATGTTTGGATAAGGAGAGATACAAATGAGGAAGAAAGAGCTAAAATAAAGAAGCTAGACAAGGAAGCTAAGGAAAAAAATGACCAGAGAATGGAGAAAGATAAGACAGAGTTCTATTGGAGAGATATGGATCAGAAATTGACGAGATGGTACCAACAAAGAGAGGAAGAGAGAAGAAGGGAATAAAAAACACCAAAAAAGTTTGAAAGTGCCATAGGCTATACAAATGTAAATGGTTCAATCTCAGCACAACTAGAAATCAATGATTTCTTGAGGGTAAATGAGCCAGATATTATGTACTTTGTACAGACCAAGTCAAGAGAGGATACTGGTATCCATATGGGAGACCGCAAATACAAAACTAGGGAGAAGAGACAGAAAAGAAAAAAATGTGAGGAGGAGAGATGATGGCAGTGAAGAACAACATAAATGTGGATAATGTGGAACTGGGAGAGGGAAGGGCTGAAGTGATAAACATAAGATCAGAAACTAGAGGGAAAGACAAGACAGATATCACAGTAGTATATGTTCCCCATACGACGGAGGCATGGAATGAGGATGAATACCAGGAGATGTCAGACATGGTTAGATACCTACAGAAAGTGACTGAGAAATGCAACAACAAAATCCTGGTGGGTGATTTTAATTGTAATGAGGTGAACTGGGAGGAGTGGGACTCAGGAGGTAGTGAAGACTCATGGGGTAGTTCACTGTTAAATATGACAATGAATAATATGATGACCCAGAGGGTCAAAAATGTGACGAGATTTAGAGGAAATGACACATCATCAGGACTAGACTTTCTGAAATATCCATGCCCTATAGGAAAAAGTGATCATGTGGTGACTGAGTTTCTAATAACAGAAGGGAACGTGGTGCCAAGAGATGAGCTTCATAGGCAGGGAAGATACAACTTTGGGAAAGCAAATTTTACAGGACTGAGGAAACTTTTTGAAAATGCAGATTGGAGAAAATTCACTGAAACAAGAGAGATGCAGGGACAGTGGGACATCTTTCCAGACCTCTATAATGTTGGTATGGAAAAATATGTGCCAAGAGTAAGTGGGAATGAGAACAGGAAAAAGGATTTGTTTATCAGGTGTATGATAGCAAAAAAAAGAAAGAGATATGGCATGGGGCAAATGGAGAAAGAGAGGTAATGACAGAACAAAGGAAGAATATAAAAGAACTAGAAATGAATACACAAGAATACACTGAGAGGAAGAATGGAACTTTGAAAAAGGCATAACTGACAAATGTGAAGAAGAACCTAAATTGCTTCACAGGTTTGCTAATGGTAAATTGGAATAACAGAAGGAATCAACAAACTGAGAGTAGGAGAGACCTATAAAAATGTGGCAATGCAAGCTGAAATAATGAACAAAGACTTCCAATCGGTTTTCACTAAAGAAAGTGATTTTGTGGAGGGGGAGGGAGTGACTATAAATGCAGTGCTAAAAGAATTATAAAAGTGGAAGAGCAACACTTGTGTAAATTACTATAAATTACTAGAAACTCAAGATATAAAGAAGGTCCCAGGACTGGACGGAATCTCTAATTGGGTACTGAAGGAATGCAGAGATCAACTGGTGGATAAGATTTGCAGTTTACTAGTGTGTTCTCTGGAAGAAGTGAAAGTGACCCGGGAATGAAAAAGGGCCAATGTGGTACCAATTAACATTGGAGGGAATAAGGAAGAACCCCTGAATTACAGACCAGTGTCACTGACCAGCATGGTTGTAAAACTGTGTGAGAGACTCTTGAAAGAGACACAAATAAAACATCTGGAGGGGACAGACATTTTGGCAGAAAGTCAATTTGGATTCAGAACTGGGTGGTCATGTGTCTCTAATTTGGTGTGCTTTTACTCAAAGGTGATTGATGTGCTACAGGAGAGAGATAGCTGGGTGGATTGTGTGTCCTGTACAGCACAGTACTGTATTTATATCTAAAGAAAGCCTTCGACAAGGTACTCCATGAGCGATTAATGTGGAAATTGGAGCCCAAACGAGGACTGAAGGGGAACCTCTTGGAGTGGATGACAGACTTCATGAGAGATGGACAAATGAGGACCGTCATAAACAACAAGATGTCTGGGTGGAGGGAAGTAACAGGTTGAGTCCCGCAGGGCTCGGTGCTAGCGCCCGTAATGTTCCTGATTTATGTAAACGATATGGTGGATGGAATGAGCAGTTAATCAAGTCTGTTTGCAGACTTGCAAAGACCATGAGGAAAGCAGAAGTCAAAGAGGATTGTAAAATGCTGCAGGAAGATCTGGACAAGATTTATGATTGGACCTGGATATGGGAAATGAAATTCAATGCAAAAAAATGCATAACACTGGAAATGGGTTAAAGTACCAAGAAACCATCACAGAATTAGTTAAAGGGAAAGGAACCAATCACAAAAACGAAAGAAGAGATGGACCTGGGAGTGTTGGTCCAGGATATTTTGTCACCTGAAAAACACATCAGTAAGATTGTCAAAGAGATGTATAAGCTCTTGACAAACATGAGTGTGGCATTTCATTACACGACCATGATCCTGATAAGGGATGGTGGTGGTGACATGATAATTAAAGTCTAAAGTACTAGTGGCAGTTAAAAATAGTAAACAAAAAATAAATTATTCCATCTCTTGCCTTACCTTCACAGCTTACTGATATCTCTTTCTCTCCTTCCTCTTCTACTTCAGAGGCTGGGTCTGATTCACTCTCATATGAAGAACTTTGTGGAGATTCATAAACACTGTAATCAGTTGTACCTAAAAAGAAAAAAAAAAAAAAAACAATGACAGCTTAGTATTAAAAGTAATAAAGCAGACTCTAATTCATGCTAGTATATGGGAACCTTTGCTGGATGTATACAGGTGTTTGCTAACTTATTTACAATGTATGCAATCTTCTCTAGTATCTCGGAGATGAGTGAAAAGGGTCAACAGGTAAATACTTATCACCTAAGAACTTTACTTCCAAGTAATGGTAAATTAAGAAAGGTGATGATTCCCATCCCTCTAACTATTGCCCAATATGCTTTGACATCCTGTATTTCACAGATTTTCCTTCCTCTCCTGTCTTTCTTTCCTTCATTCTTTCCTCTTCCTTGTGGCTACAGGTGACTTTACACTCCCTCTTCTGTCTTTCCTTCATTCTTTCCCTCTCTTTCTGCCTACGGGTGACTCTACACTGAGTGACAAGCCAAATGGTTTCCTGTACACCAGGAAACCATTTACTACACTGGGTGGTAACCATATAACCACATTATGATGCCTGGTGGTCCTCCAATAAAATTAAGCCTCTGTGGGTTTATATCCAATAGGTGGTTGGGGTTTCATTCATTCATTGCCAGACGCCATGTATCCCAGACGGGGTGGCCAAGGGCTTAGAGTTAATTGTTCTACAGGGAGGGGCACTAATCCTCCACCAACCCCACTTGACACGTAGGGATGCCAACAGCATCTGGTGTTCCAAGGCGGTCACCCATCCAAGTACTAACCAGACCCAACGTTGCTTAACTTAGCTGATCGGACGGGAAGCGGTGTACTCAACGTGGTATGGTTGGGGTTTACTGCTCACATAATGCCACTCAGGGATGAGTGAGACTGGTCACTCTCATCTTAAATGTCAGGACCAACTTGCCTAGCCCCAGGTTCCTATGCTCCTCATTGGGTGACACAGGATTGGATGATGGATGGATGGATATATGTATTTAACATCTTTCCACTGAAAAGTTATATTAACAAAATTTGTAGTGGATACCCTTAGGTACCTTATGAGCATAACAGAAAAAGAATGTTGAAGCATTCAACATTATAATGTTGACTGTCTCAGTTCACCCCACGTAAAAACCTGTATTACTTCACCTCACTCAACACTAACATATTTATTAGTCAAATAATTCAAACCCTTTAAACCAAGTGGTCTCCCCTGAGCTGAACAGAATCAGTTACCATTACCCAAAATTAAACATAAAATACGTTTTATGGGTGAAAAGGTTAATGTATGGTATAGTGTTCTCATTTTGAGTCAAGTTTTTCATGACACATACAGTATAATACTGAAATGGCTTCATTAACAAAGATATTTACTTTCAATCTTTGTGGATGCCTGTGGGAACCATGGCTGTGCATGAGGGTGTAATCGTAGTGCAGTCTCTGCAGGCATGGCAGCAGACAAGATGGAACCTGATAGCTTCTGTCTTCGTTTCTCTCTAATTTTTGCTTGAAGACTACGAATCTCCTCATCACTGTCTTCCGCTGTTCCAGGACTTGAACTGAATTTCTGATGCCATATATCAAACTGCATCTGGAAATTAATTTAAAATAAAAAAGTACTGGTACTGTACAGTAAGATAACACTACAGAACACCCTATACAGTATTGTCAAATTTTTCTATGCAATAAACAAAAAAGACCAAGTAAAGAACACCTTTCTAGATCACAGCCAATCCACTTGTATCCACCATCCCAACATATACTGTGCTACAAAGTGTCCCTTGTCTTTGGACACATCTTTCAGATATACCTTACAGGAATAACACATGCACCTTGGGAACACTTCAGACACATCACTAATATCTTCCCATCCCTTAATACCCCCCCTTCCTCCATCAGTGATTCTTATAAAACACTACAACTGCAACCTGCCAGACTCCATTCTTCAACAAAGTGCAGTCACTCAGTGAAAGTAATTTACTCACTTAAAGAAAAACACTGAATTTGGCCGGCCTTTGGGTGCATCAAAAAATACTGTACAGTAAAATCTGTTACTATGATCCCTCGTACATAATATCACATCTGATAATAAAGTTTATGTCAACTTTCTGTTCCTGTTTGTCCAAATAATCTACTTGTTAACAGCTGCTATTCCAAGCTTGCTAATTTCCCAGGGTTCAGTGTCTAATTAGCTACATACTCCTATTCAGGTCTAGATTAGGCTTCCCTATTACATAATCACTTCAGCAAAAAATGAAGATCACATCGATGTTGAAAAACAGCGGCCAGGCACTCCAATCTCCTTGGACTACTCCTTCCTTCCTGTTAACTATGCTCTTGAACCATTAGACAGATGCAATATTTACCATTCACAACTGAAGGAGAAGTGGCTGGCAAATGATAAGATTTTGTGTAGTGTGTTTCTGTGGACCTGGAAAATGTTCATGATGAAATCCTGAGGGATGCAATAGGGTGGGTGGTGAGAAAGTTGAGAGGCATGGTAATACAATAATAAGTGGGGAAGATTAAATTAAATGGCGAATGTCGAACAGAGACTCTATGGAGGTTAAGACTGAATGATAGTGAAATGGAAAATGTGTGCAAGTATTCAAGTATTTAGGCACTGTTGTGAACATGGATGTTGGTATGGGTGAACTGATGGAAAGTATGCAACAAGAAAGAAAGGTGCCAAGGGCATTAAAGGTAGTGACAAGGATGGAAGGAATAATGAAGAATCAGCACCAACCCATATCATGGACATATGGCACTGTATGAGTACAGGGAAATAAAGGCCGGAAGAAATACAGAAATATCAAGGAAAGGTGAGACACAAGAACAAAGGAGGCCAGTAAGGAGAGAAAAACTAGAGACAAAAAGGCCCCCTTTAGTCATCTCTTATGACAAGCAGGGATACTGGGGATGTACATGAGTATTATATGGCAGTGCAGTATATAGTATATTAGTTCCAACACTGATGTATCATGGTGAAGTGTGGACAGCACTTTAGGGATATAAATTAAGTGAGAGCTGTAAAACACATTACCTCAAAAGTACTGTGCCTGTGGAGTGACATGGAGTGATACAAAGACAAAGCAAATGATTCAAGAAGAATGTGGTATAGAGATTGATACTGTGGGAAAAGAAAAAAGAAACTGTCTGAGGTAGTTCGGCCATCTGGAACAAAACAGAATGAGTAACTGACTAGGATAGCGTTGTTTAAGTGAGTGAAGTGAGTGGAGGGAGAGGGAGATCAACAATGAGATGAAGAGGTAAAGTGTAAGAGTATGTGAGGAAGGGAAGTCTGTTGTGGGAAGAGGGTCATTTGCAATTAGAAACATAAATGCCTTAGTCTTATTATGAAGCCAATGCTCACACGCCTCAGCATCAGGGAACACACAGACAGGACCTGTTTAGTACTGTACTTTCAGAGGGTTATGGTTTACTTTGGTAACTATCATTACATACCTCCACTGTTCTTAATTAAGTTCTCAGTTCACCTCACTGATTAGTTAATGATGACTAAGTCTTGCTCTTTTAGGTTTGCTTATGGCAATATATTAACTTCATTCCTGCCACTATACAGTAATTATATATTCTGGACAAATGTTGTTTGCAGTAATGAGCCTGCATTTATCCAGGAGTTGTTTCGATCTTAGATACCTTAACTATGAGGCTCTATCCTTTGGCCTACTGTCAAAAAACTTTCTCTGTATAGGGATCCTTACTTCACTGGCCATGAACCTCCTCCTTCAGGTGGAATTCTTGGCTAATCAACAGGGTTGGCATGATTTAAATCAAGTGATTTAAAACAGTGATTTAAATCATGATTTAAATCAGCAACTTTTGACCTAAATGTCATAAATATAAAAAATATTACATGCATAATTTCACAAAGTTTTATTTACTCATTTTCTCCCAAAATAAATGCATTGCCTAGCATATGTTTATTTCTTATTCATTAAAATATTATATATTTTTTACTTATACAATAGGCCTAATAGGATGACCATGAAAAGTTATCAGTTGTATAATCAAGCTAAAAATATGTGTATTTACTAAAAACCATTCAGTATACACAATACATAAACGTAACAAACCAGTTACAGTTGATCATAAAAGGAAAAATGTTCTTTAATAAAAATTAAGAAATATGTTACAGTACAGTACCCTAAATCTAAACGTTTATTCTTTTTATTTAAAATCTTCAGGAATAATAATAAAATTTTAGTTTCAGAGAGAATAGAGAACTGTAAAATTTATAATTTATTAAGACTGTACAAAAAATATATAATTTTTTATCACTGTTCCATCAAATCAGAAATATTATTTAATTCTACATTGAGTGACAAGCTAAATGGTTTCCTGTACACCAGGAAACCATTTACTATGCTGGGTGGTAACCATTTAACCTAATTTTGGCTCCTGGTGGTTTAGGGGGTAATAAAGGTGCTCCAATTGGATTGAGCCGGTGAAGGTTTATTTCCAAGGAGTGGTTGGGGTTTGTTGCTCACATAATGCCACTCAGGGATGAGTGAGGCTGGTCACTCTCATCTTAAATGCCAGGACCAACTTTCCTAGCCCCGGGCTCCTACGCTCCTCGTGGGGCAATGTAGGATTAGATGATGATGATGAAGATGAATTTTCTTTTAAGGAGCAGCCATTATAACTTATGCATGTATGATTGTATGGTTTTGTTTCATTTATGTCTGTCACAGCATATTGAATTCTTGGCCAAGTAAAAGCAAACTAAAATACATGACATGTTACTTTATTTGTCCTTATCTGACATTTTGAATGTAGCTATGGTATTGTGGGACAGCATGAAACAGAGCTTTATATACTGGTAAATTTTTATAGTTTTTCAAATGTACACACTTTGATACATATTTTTGGAAATCTGGGATGTTATATATTTATGATATTTATGACATTTATGACATTTATGATTGATTTAAATCACTGTCTTGTCATAAATCATTCATGACACGCTTTTTTCCAACCCTGATAATCAAGTATAAAACCTTGATAGGCCAGTTAATTGGTGTGTTTTAGAATATGACCCTCCATCTGCTGGCTTAAAGCATTTACTGCCTGCATTATCCGCTACTCTTCATTCTTCGAATCTAGGGTATTACAGGATGATGATAAAGCACAAGCACACTGTGCTCCATCATTTCTTATACCTCAAGGATGTATTCAACTGAAAGTAAGGAGGAGTCCAAGATGAGCTAAGTGCCTAACCAATGTTTTTATACTGTGATGTGATCTTCGTTTCAGCCAGTGATATGGTAATGGGAAGCCTAGTCTACAGTAGACTCAGAGAGAAATACTGTATTTAGCTAATTAGACAGTACAGCCTTTGCACTAGTAAATGGAAGGTTATACGAATATTCTTTACAGTAATTCCCTCCCTATCCCACACTATCTTGATGGTGGATTGTACAAGGGAAAATTCAACCTGCAGTCCACCACATTTACATTCAGATGATGGTAGAGCAATACAGTATTAACAAGGACATCAATAACTGAAGTAAAGTATGGGATAATTCCTTAAGGCATGAAAAGCACAAACTGAATAAAGATGTACAGTATCAACACAGCAGCAATTTCAGGGCAATAGTTTCTGATAAATTACACCTGATCTGAGACTCTGGCAGAGTACAAATTTCCTGAACACACGGATTAGCTTTACCATATTATTGCATCTCTCATAACAAGCTTACATATCATCGTCAACCTTTTCCCAACCTAAGGATGTGAGGCAAGATCCAGAAACAGGGAAAGAAAAATACAAACATGGGAGGTCTATCAACAGCATGACAAGTTAAAAAGGCCATTCAAACCTCCTGAATCCTGATTTAACATCACAAGTCGAATCATCTGCATACTTTTTTAAATGACATTTAACTTTACAAATATACTTCACACACAACTGTCAAAAAAAAAAAAAAAATGCAGCAATAACAAAAAAATCAAATGAACTTTTGGTATGTGCTCTTCCATATATAATAAATCCAACCAAGTTGATCCCCTGTTATTTCACTTGCCTCATAAACTTCCATAATATCTTGCTTTCTCACATACTCATTTAACATATCCATCCACTATGACTTACCAGGCTTCCTTCCTCTTACAAACTTGCTCACATATACCCATTTCACCACCTTCTACACCCATTCCCTCCATATGACTGTATCACTGAAGCACACTCTATTCTACCTTATCAACAGACCAGAACTTCTTTGCTCCACCACCTTTAGTGAATCATATTACTGTATTTCTTATCCTATCAACTGTATGAACTCCAAACACAATTCTCAACAGTCCTAATTCTACTACGCTTATTCTTGGAGTTTTTTCTTGGTCCATACTAGATCTCACTGCCATACATTAATGTGCGCACTAACATTCCTTCGTAGTTCTCTTACAGTCTCCATGCTCAGACCTCCATTTTGTCTCAAGGCCTTCACAGCACCAGCCACATTCTTTCCCTGTAACCCTATTATCAACTTCTTTTGCACGTTTATCTTTCTCTTCTGTTATTTCACTGAGGTGCTTGAACCTTCATATAAATAAATGTCTCTCTCCAACTATCTGCACATCACACTGAGTTACCTTCTCTCTCAACAACTGCTTTACTCTTATATACATTTAATTTCAAAATACAATGAACAACAGATAATTTACCTGAGTTAAAGCTGCAATCATGGCTTCAGATATACTAAAGTGTGCATTCTCTTTGTCCAGTTCTGCATGCTGCTTCTGGAATTCTTTAGAAGATAAAAATCCAATCAGACTCTGGCCTGGCTGAGGACGAGGAAAGAAACCATTGTCTGCTGCAGGTGTTATGCTGTGGCCACCATCCTCCATGAAACGCTTGCGTGACTGCTCCCCTCTCATCGTATCTCCTTGAGGAGACTTGAAACTGGAGTCCAGCTGAGGTGCTGTATTAGACTGTGAAATTCGAGCCTTGCTTATTATATCTTGGGATCCATCTGAACGTGATCGACTGTGAGTTTTTTTCTTCATAACTGAACCTCCAGAAGATGCCAAATTTATTTTCATATTACTCTCCGGTGCACTAAATGCAATACCATCTACCTCACATACAGATACAGCTGCCATGGGTTCTGATTTATCATGCAGAGGTGTAACACTGCCCTGGCTTGATGAAACTGATATTAATCTAGGCTGGGCACTCTGTGATGATTCTATCAATGCATTTACTGTCTCATTTTTAACATCTGATTTTGATAAACAGCAATCAGGTGGCTTATTATCATTATCACAATGTCTGCTTTCCTGTGACACATTCTGTTTATTACTTTTTCCTATAGTAATTGCTGAGTCACTGGATCCTTGTAGAACGCCACGACTGTCTATCAAGGATTTGACAGACATCCCCCCATGCTGCTGTGATGAGAGTGGCCGCCTTCTCCTCCGTGAGGTCTGTGTGTAACAACCATCTGCTGAATCTTCACTGTCTTGATCACTGTCCATAGCTATAGAGGTCAATCGACCACTGCTGGCCCTGTGACGCAACTGGGGCGTCCTTGATCCTTGACTTCTCAGTCTCTGGAATTTGGTATTTGTGTGATCGCCCTCACTGCTGAATTCTCCACCATAACTAACCTGCAGCAAGCTTGGGGATATGCTGTCTCCTATTCCACTCCCAGAGTCACTTGCATCAAAAGATTCTTTTCTAGTAATATCTTGGTTATCTGGTCTTGGAATACTGGGACACTCCTTTGGCCTGGCACCTGTGTGACTCTGTATAATGTTCTTGCCCTGTACAAGTCTTGATATGGGTGAGCAAGGTTTGCAGTGGTCATCAAGAGATGCTTCAACTTTTACAGCCAATGACATATGGCCAACAAGACAACTAGTTCCACGATAATTTGAGCAATCTGAGCTGCCATCTGGGCTTTCCCGTGGCATTTTTGTGACATCCTGAGAATCCTCATCCATCATGAAGTCTGAATCTTCTTTGTATGCCTCTTTGCTTCTACCATGAGAACTGTCTGCTGCATTTTGCTGATCTGCCTTGAACTCAAAATTCTTTTTATCCCACGAAAGTGAATCTGGTACCTCCATGGTGCATGAGTTAGGAATTTTTGAGTGAATCCACTTTTTTCTGAATGTCCTTCCCTTAAAAACTGATGCTTGATGAGCTTTATCTCTAAGCAGTGGCCATTCTTTCTCAGTAACAGGGCTGGTTGGCAAAGATAACGTAAAATTAGATTTTTTTTGTTCACAGTGCAGCTTTGACTTTGCAGCACTAATGGCAAGTGGCCTGGGATGCAAGAAAACTAAACCTTCTAGCGTGCTGTTTAATGTAACGGTTCCAGGAGGAGGCTTGTATGCACCGATAATCTGAAAAATGAATATACAGTACATATACACAGAAGCTTTTATAATTAACAGGATATATATATAATATGAGGCCTCTAATAACATAATGTACCGAACGCCACATGTTGAAAACGGACAAAAATGCAGTTAAAGTTGCGTAGCTTTCGGATTGCCATAACTTTGGAACTAGTGAATATTTTTTAGTGTTTTTTTTTAAATTTTAGCTTGAAATTCGTACTTTCATGTCATGCTAATCTTGGTCGAAGAGAAATTAGTAGCATTCTGAAAGGTAAAACACTAGCTGCGTTTTTCTCCAATGTGTTTACTGAGAGACAAAACGTACTCTCAGTAAGCATTTTTAACAATCAAACCAACCAAAGATATCAATGGGAAATGTTTACAAAAGCAAAACAGATGTATGTAATACTATTTTCAGAAATTAAAAACCATAAAAAGAAATCTTTCATTTTAGCAATTTGGGAATAATGGTAAGCTCTTTCTCTGTTATGAGAAGGACCAGCAGCTTTTTGCTCATTACTAGAGTCATTCATGTTCTCGAGATAATGAGAAAAAACACTAAAACAGCTCTGAAAATAGCCAGTTAATCCAGGCAGTGTTCTAGGCCGGCTGGTAAACAAAAAAACTGTCACGTCGTGACAGATTCCCAGATCACAGTTGCCAATGTCTTGCTGAGCTCTCTGCTTTTCCCATTTTCTGACTGCTTACTTGCCTAATTGTCTCTGTATCATTTTTGAACTCTTCCATAATACTCTCGTAGTTGACTACTATACTTGCCATTTCACTCATTTTCCTCCTAAGTGTACTCACTTCCACTGTTAATTCATCTATGGTTGTGTCGTTCTTGTTGACCTCCCTTCCTAGTTTTTCTATTTCTTCCTTTTGTAAGTGCATCTGCTTCTTAATTTCATTAATCTCATTCTGAAACGCCATCTCCAGTCTGTGTACACGCTCCACCGGTTTATTGTGAGCCTCCATTTCAACCAGTTCTTGGTAGAAATCATCATCCTGCTTTCTACCTTTATCCCTTTTCTTTTCCAAATTTGCTTTACTAAAGTATGTGGCCATTTTGCAGTACTAAAAGCACATAAAGTACTTTCATTCCCTGGGGCAGTTGTGTGTGTGTGTGTGTGTGTGTGTGTGTGTGTGTGTGTGTGTGTGTGTGTGTGTGTGTGTGTGTATCTATTGCCAGACGCCTCAATCCCGTTTGGGGTGGCCACAAACAATTCACCTCCACGTCACCCTGTCCCCCACCATTTCACTGCCTTGCTCCGAACTCAAACCCCCCTCTCTCATATACATCTCCACCACATCCCTCTAGCTCATCCTCGGCCTCCCCCTCCCTCATCCCCCCTCCATCTCACTCACACACACTCTCTTCGTCAGTCTTTCACCCTCCATCCTCTCCACATGGCCAAACCACCTCAGTGTATGCCTCTCTTCCTATCGCATCCACAGCCACATCCACACAAAAACGCTCCTTTATATCCTCATTTGTCAGCTTGTCTCTCCATGTGACTCCACAGGCTCCTCTTAAACAACTCACTTCCACTGCTCTCACTCTTGACTTGTGTCCTTCCAACAACATCCAAGCTTCACTTCCATACGTTAGAGTTCGTATCACAATAGGCATGTAGTAACTTTTTCACTTCCATGCTCACTTCCCTGTTTCTTATCACTGCTTTCAAGGAACCAGCAACCTATCTTCCCTGCTGTACCCTTTCAAGCACTACACCCTCTAAACCTCCATCCTTACTCATCACACTACCCAAGTACTTAAACGTACACACATTTTCCAATTCCTCACCATCCAACCTCGCTGTACATTCACTGACTTCACCTCTCTCAAAGACCATCACTTTACTCTTCCCGACATTCACCTTTAGATTCTGTTTCTTACACACTCTCCCAAACTCATCCACCAAGCCTTGCAGCTCCCCTTCGTCTTCACTCAACAACACAGTATCATCTGCAAACAACAGTACAAGGTGTTTCCAAACACTACCCTCTCTCACCAGGGCCACTCCAACATCCACTACCCTACCTTGTACCTCTTTTATTACCCCATCCATGTACAGATTGAACAACCATGGAGACATGACACATCCCTGGTTCAACCCAACCTTCAAAGAGAAAAATTCACTAAGTTCACC
This sequence comes from Coenobita brevimanus, assembly GCF_032717465.1. Taxonomy (NCBI): domain Eukaryota; kingdom Metazoa; phylum Arthropoda; class Malacostraca; order Decapoda; family Coenobitidae; genus Coenobita; species Coenobita brevimanus. Next base: position 63,005,904 of record NC_136977.1, read on the forward strand.
ATCCACACGCACTGCAGCCTTAGCACCATCATACATACTTTTCACAGCATTCAACAACTTCCCATCTACTCCATATACTCTTAACACTTTCCACAAACCTTGTCTATCCACCCTGTCATATGCTTTCTCGAAATCCATGAAAGCTGCATACAACTTCTTACCCTTCTCTAGAAACTTTTCCACTAAAGATCTAAGAATGAATATCTGATCTACGCAACCTCTTCCCTTCCTAAAGCCTCCCTGTTCTTCTCCAACTAATTCCTCTGTTATTTCCCCAACTCCGTCAATAAGTATCCTACCATACACTTTTCTTGTTATACTAAGACAAATGCCCCTATGATTACCACACACTTCTTTTTCCCCTTTTCCTTTGTACAAGGGAATAATTATACCTGACTTCCAATCCTCCAGGACTCTACCTTCCTCCCAGGCCAACTTGCACTTCTTCCACATCCATTCTACTACTATCTCTCCCCCATGCTTCAGCATTTCACCACACACTCCAACAATTCCTGGGGCTTTCCCCAATTTAACTTTCTTCACTGCTTCCACAACTTCTATCCTACTGATTTCTTCCTGTCTTCTCACCTCCCTCCTTCTCCCAGCCATTCCCAGCCACTTATACTCACATCACTTCCCTCCTCTACGTTCAACAATTCCTTAAAATGTTCTCTCCATCTGCTCACTTCTTCTCCCTTCTCCACTAGTACTCTACCATTTTTATCTTTCACTCCCCTGCTAACTTCACTTCCACCCTGTCTTACTCTTTTCACCTCTCTCCAGAACATTTTCTTACAGTCCCTCCACTTTACACTCAAATTCCTTCCAAATCCCTCATCCACTCTCTTCTTACTCTCTCTTACTAATCTTTTCACCTCTCTCTTTCTTTCCACATATAACTCTCTCTTCCGCCTCTCAACTTCTTCAATGAAGGAAAAAAAAAAAAAAAAGTGGGGTGGACTGATAAAAGTGAGCAGGCCAGGCAGGAATAGTGGTGACTGATGGGCATGCTGTGATGAAGACACCCTACAAAGTTCGGTATTGTGCGAGAAACAGCACTGGTGGTGTGATGGTTTCTCTATATAATTTGATGCAGAGAGTCAGAAATAGGGTGGATTGGTTGGAGAGGTGTGGGTAGAATGAGCTAGGCTGGTGGTGGACAGTAAGCCAGGGCATAGTGTGCCCAGCGAAGATGTACAAAGTTTGATGGTATGAGAATGGTGACAGGTTATTTTAGTTTTCTCAAAGAACAGCAAGAAGTAGTACGGTAAGCATGGACACTCTCATACACCTGGCATCTTAAGATGCAGGATAAAAAAGACGATAAACTGAAGCAAAGCAGACAACAAAATATATTTTTTGGCAAACAGAGCTTGAGAATGTTATCACAGCTGGAATGTTATGATTTTCATAAATGTCAAGAATACTGATCACAGTACTATATCATATACCACACCAAAATTCATTAATGAAAGTAACTGAAACGCACCTGCAACAATGAATACCTTATATCCTTACCCAGACATCCGTGTGCCGGCACCCATGACTGAATATCTTGCACACAGACTCAAATACTCGATGGAAGCCTCCATATACCTACAAAGGATATTTTAGTTATTCACTGGCTTATTAGACTTTTGCAGCACAGGTTAAATACAACTGTTATATTCTATGACTGCAACATTACAGTATCATGTGAATCTGAAAGCCATTGAATACACCAAGAATTTCTTTGTGAAGTTATTATTCCAAGATGCAAAGTTTAGTCCTTTTTCTACGTAATGTCATTACAATAACCCCTGGGGTCATGGCAGAAAGAACACTACCCATGTATTTCATATGTACTACAAAAGCTGAATAACATCAACATCGTCCCCATGCGTACGTAGCCGTGGATGGAAGTCATCCACGTCAAAACCTAGAAAATCGTACTCCACATCTTTGGCGCCAGCAAGGGCATGCGGCCAGAAAACTTTGCCCCCGCTACCTAGAGGCAGACTTCAGGGGGGAGGCGTGGCGGGGGTTCCGCCAGTCAAATGAACCATGTACACATCTGCCTTCACCGAGAGCTAGCGAAAAGTGAGCTATATTTTATCCCGCCATGGGGACGGTCGCCTATGGCGTATGGAAACAGATGTCATGTGGCAGTACTTGACAAATATTAAATTTCAGAAAACTGAGTCAATGACAAGCTTCAAGAAAGCATTATTCTTACTCAAAAAGACGATACGAATGTAGATATGAAAGCAAGTTCCACTGAACTCATCGGTAACACAACGAAATGACTGTGTGTGAGGGATTGCCAGATGAAAGCTCAATGTACGCATATACATAATAGCCAGTCAAAAGTATTCATTCATGAGCATGATATTTTTTATCAACGACTATTTTAGTGACTTTTATGGTCTATAGTGTTGCTAACTCTTGTAAGTTTATCCAGACATATAGAATAGTCACAATAGTTATGTTACTTTTCTAGGTCTGGATTGAAATAGGGCTCACCAGCTAGGTAGCAGACGACACCTGAAAGTCCCTCATTGTTCAACCTTTACCAAAATACACTGAAATAAATGTGACAATTGTACCTTGAACTGACTGGTTTTGCATAGAAACGCTTCAGAAACTGATGAATGCGACCATACACACAGTCAAAATGAAAGTTTACAATAATCTTTCAGGCAGGGATCTGCTATAACTGAATAAAATCGTCTGGCGTAGCCAGATAACTGAATTATTTTTTTCGAGTATCTACCATCCTTCAAATTAAGTTCGGCTCAGGCTTGAAATCTCCAGCATTATTTCAAACAGTTGTTTAGGGCGCAAAATTTCTTGGCAAAATGTTAAAACTTACTGAAAACTGGGCGTATCCTCGCAGTACACTAGCTTTGGTAATAGTCAGCTGACGTTTGTTGTCCTTTATTTTTGGAGTTTCGTCATTACCTTCGAGTTTAATTAAACTTAAACGAAAATTATGCATATTTTCATTGGATTATGCATTTCCATAAGAAGTAAATTCGCACAAGATACAAAAATAAATACAAACGAATACGGAATTAATAATTTCAACAGTGATTGTTATTCCCGTCAGTTACCATCACATTGTAGTATCATGTTATAATTAAAAGATGCTTCAAGTACTCCCAAAAACGAATCAGATATCTAATAGGATCTTTAAAGTCACGACTATTTAAAATTTTGATAATATTGAACACTCCAGTTCATCCAAGACACTTTTTCATCTACCTATTCGATGTGATCAACTGCACCAAAATTTTTTTTATCTGTTTGTCTGCTGATAATTTTCCACGTTCAGCAGGTGAAATAATATCTAATAGTTATTTTAAAAAGTGAGGCTTAATTCATTTTCGAAAGACAAGTCGCCTCTACAGCTGAAGGATGTAAACAAACGTCTCAGCGTGCCATAAATTCAGCAATTTTAGCTTGAATTTACTCCGTATGTACAAACCTTTCATCTCTGCATTTGTCAAATATTTTAGGCTAGTGCATTTGCAAGAGTATTTACTGTACATCACACACGTAGCTTGATGCCGTGGAGTTTAAACAAGTGAAACATGACAGTTTCCCGTCATGCTCGTGACGATTAGTGTATTCCTTTATTCACATTTCTTGGTGACAGCCTGTATTTTAAATTATAAGGCATCAAACGTAATATACATAATTTTCATAATGACTTTAATGTTCAGTCTTGTCGAATGTTGACTGTTATTCGTATCCAGTGTGCTGCTACCTGCGGGTATTCAGTGTTCATTTCTTTTAAGGTATTGCTGTTTGGACAATCACAACCCTCGTTATTTATGTGTGTATAACATTGTCTGACTGAATTAGGGGGGTCTTCTCCATGATTTTTTCGTTGTCAATGATTCTATGAATATGCACTATAGAAAATAAAAAGGAGGGGCTTCTCCAGTACTAGCCCTATCAATTATTGCTTCCGCATAAAAATTATATTAGGTTACAGTAGGTGAGTACTGGTTGTAATGGATATTGTGGGTATTGGATGAAGTCATTAGCACAGGTCTAATCATATACAACTAGATGTACACTTCAGAAGGTCTTTGCTAAGTAACAGGGCCAGGGCTGATGAAAGGAACAACACTGTTGTTTGCATTTGAACAATAGCTCTACATCAGCAGCTATAGAATCATTTGCTGGAGGTAAAGTTATGGAATGATAGGAGGGCAGATATAAATAAATATTTGTGTTATAGCTACTGTTTAAGGCCTTTAAGATGTCTAGTGCAACAGCAAAGGTTTCATCAGACTCCCAGAAGGAGTATAGTCAAGAACCTGAATGGAATATTAGATTGTCAATGAAGCATCCCTGAATGAACCAATACTGGGGTAGACAGTACTACAGCTCTTCAATGATTCAGTTGCCATCATTTTGTTAGTCTCTTCTGTACTTTTCAGTCTAACATCATCATCTAAAATACACTGCATTTGTAATCACATGGTACAGTACATGAAGAATGAGTTACTGACCTTGCAGGTACAGAAAACAGTCAGGCTGAAAAGTCAATGCTGCAGATATAACTTCAGGGCTTGTAGTCCCTAATGTTTCACCAAACCATGATTCAGTATTAATTGAGGATGTGGCCCGGTTTCCTCAAGTAGATGGCCTGGACAGCTAAAATTACAGATCAAGGAGAGGTTGTGCCTAGGGTAAATACCTTAACTTCCTGAATGATGATGTGCATTGAACAGTAGGCCTATGTGCAATGAATATTATTATATAGGTACTGGTATTATGTTACCTCTGTTATGTATTTGTGTTACAATAATTTCAGGTTAGTTTGTGGATGTTGACATGGATAAAGCTGTGATTGCTTCCAAAAGAAAAATGGGAGATGAAATTACTGAACATTTTGTAAGTATATTTTATATAGCTACTGTAGTTTGTTTCTTCACATACAAAGTTTCCCCCTTAACTTGTGTTCTGTCTTCTCTGTTGAAGTCAGTTTGTGTAACTGGTGGGCCCACATTTTACATGGTTTATATATCATATAGCTGAAGAAAATGCATGAATGAAAATGTGTAAATTGTTCCATAAAAAACATTGTTTTTTAGCTGATCTGTTTAAGAAAATCCAAACATTTTCCCAAAGTCCTTGTTTTGTCCCTTATGAAAAGTTTTCCTAACCAACTGCATGCATAATATATACAGTACAGTATTATGGTATGTATAAAGATTCAGTGATCATCACTTCAAAATAAGAAAAGAGTGAATAAACAAGAACACATCATATCAGTAATCAGTACCGGTACCAAATAAGTCAAGTTTTCACTTGCCTTAATAGATGATGATGTACTGCTTCGTTATTTTGTGAGAAGGGTATCCGAGACTGAAGGGGTTGGAGGCGGGGAAATGAGCAGTGCCTCTAACCCCTCAAGGGCTGAGGTTAGTCCTCAAATTCCCTCCCTCCTGGACTCATCAAAGAACATTTTCAGTGTATGTTGGGAAGGATTGAATTTCAGTTTGCAGTTTTTGGCTTCTGTTGTCACACAAATTGTGTTGGTTGCCATGTGTAAATCATGGTGTTTGCAAATTGAATTGGTTCAAAACAAGGGCTCCGCTGCTGTATATATAGCACTTTCAGCAACATGTAGCAGTGTGGGGTCAAAGGATACACCTCAGTCCAGCCACTGACTGAGGCAGAGAGTGTAATGACTTCATTGTGCTGCAGTAAATCAAACCTGTCCTCTTGATTATTCCAAAAGTGAGAGCATTCAGTGTTTCCTACTGACCTAAAGAATCTCATCCACCTCAGTAGGACCTACCCTCACCTTCTGGATGGTATCGTATTGTTTACAAGGTTCCTAAATGCTTACATTCATCGGTCTTTGTCACCTAATGGCAGCTGTCCATGCTGCTCAATCTCTGGCAGCTTCCCCTCTTCAGTTCCTGATCCTAAAGATCACATTCTGTGACTTGTGGTTTGTTAAGCTATATTGTATTCCCCCACACCATAGCAGTTGAAATATATGATTATGGTTGATATGCTGTGTGTGATGGCAAGGCATCAGACATGGGTCTGAAAGGATGAGAAAACCTGCCATCAGAGCAGTCCCCAAGAAGAGAATCACATCTCCCATGACATTACCTTGGAAGCCGTGTCTGAGGGCAGGCTGGGAACCTGCAGGACATATTGTAAAAGTGGGATAACCAGAAGGGAAGACCCAGCTTTAAGTAAGGAAGTGGCATCCCAAATAACAACCAAAGACTCTGAGAGTAGGTGTTGCCTGTGTTGAACTGTTTCACAGAAATTAAAGATCTTTTTTTTACTCCTGACCTTCATTTTCGCAACTCTGTAATGCTGATGAGATGGGACTGCTTTACCAGCCTTTGCCAGAAAATACCCATGTTCACAGGCACAGGTCATCAGCTCCAGGATGCAAACCTCAAAGCAGAGGGTGTCACGCTTACTTTGCAGTCATGTTGTTGGTAGTCATTGACTGAAGTCACTGATTATTGGTAAGGCAACAAAAGCCTGTCATAGAAGATACTTTAAACAGACCGCCAGTGCATTAATTGCATGATTAACTTCCGATAGGTTATATCAGCATGCAGAGACTGAGAACCATCACTTCCAGATTGAGGTTCTTAAATTATCAGCAGAGAAAGTTGAGGCCATGTTAATTATGGAAAAGATAATGCACCATCATACCCAAACATTGAAGGCCTCTGCAACCACGATGGAGAAGCAAATGATTGGCTGTGAAAAGTTTGGGGTGTGAAACTGCCCCTCAAGTGCTGCTAAACTTCAGTATCATGATAGTTGTTTTATGGTTACCCTATAATGATGTACAGTATTTATTTATTTATTTTTGTAGTTATTATTATTATTATTTTTAGATGGAGTAGTTACAGCTTTCTTTTTTCTACTACACTGTGAAAGATCTCCCCTAAGCTCCATAAAATAATCTGGCAATAGCAAGAATTCATGATCTTAATACACTGTTTCTGTTTTTAAATATTTGTGCCTCATGAAATTTTTCAGATTGCAGATTATTCCAGAGGGTAGAATTCCGATGTAGGAGGTTGTACTGTATATATTAGCCTTGAAGAATGTATATTCAAGTGAAGTTTGCTACAAGTGAAGGTAATGTGATGCTGACCATGCTGTATTGATGTGAAGCATGGGTTTTAAATATAAAAAGAGCAAAAACAGGTAGATATCTTAGGAAGTGAAATGTTGAGGTAGTACGGTATGTGTGGTGAGGTGGCTGGATAGTGAGAAATGTCAAATTATGGTGTATAAAGAGTCACTGTCAGTATGGGATAATGTTGCCTTTCTTTTTAATAGAGCAGTACAGTATATACCATAAAGATACAGTACCTTGGTATTATCATGTCTCTAATAATGGTAGTTATGTGCAGTGAAGTATATTAATTTAGTAGTGTGCAGATTTGAGTGCAGTATTGGTAATGTATTTTATATTGCACTGTACAGAGAACTGGAAGAATTACTGTACTGTATATATACTGGGACCGACATTTACAAAAGGTGTTTAATGGGGAGATGCAACAGTTTCAGTCCAGGTTGCACCCTTTAGTCACGCCATAACTGTTGTACAGTATCTCCACAATAAACAGTTTTTCCAAGGGTGTGTCATGTCTCCATGGTTGTTCAGTCTGTGTAAGGATAGGGTTATAAAAAAGATACAAGGTAGGGCAGTGGATGTTGGAGTGGCCCTATTGAGAGAGGGCAGTGTGTGGAAACCTCCCTGTACTGTTGTTTACAGATGATACTGTGTTGTTAAGTGAAAATGAAGATCTGCACAGCTTGGTGAGTGAGTTTGGGAGAGTTTGTAAGAAACAGAGTCTAAAGGTGAATGTAGGGAAGAGTAAAGTTATAGTGTTCGAGAGAAATGAAGTCACAGAATGTACAGTTAGGTTGGATGAGGAGGAAATGGAAAATGTGAGTGCATTTATGTACTTGGGTAGTGTGGTGAGTAAGGATGGAAGTTTAGAGGGTGAAGTGCTTGAAAGGATGCAACAAGGAGGAAAAGTTGCTGGTTCTTTGAAAGCAGTGATAAGAAACAGGGAAGTGAGCATGGAAGTGAAAACGTTGCTGCATGACAGTACAGTATTGTGATACCAACTATGACTTATGGAAGTGAAGCTTGGACCTTGTTGGAGGGACAAGAGTGAGAGCAAGGGAAATGAGTTATTTGAGAGGAGCATGTGGAGTCACATGGAGAGGCAGACTGACAAATGAGGAAGTGAAAGACCATTGTGATGTAGATGTGGATGTGATAGGAAGTGTTAGGAGAATCACACTGAGGTGGTCTGGCCTTATGAAGAGGATGAAGAGTGAGAAACTGATGAGGAGAGTGTGTGTGAGTGAGGTGGAGGGGGGGATGAGGGAGGGGGAGGCCAAGGATGAGGTGGAGGGATGGAGTGGAGAGGTATATGAGAGAGGGGGAGGTGAGCTGAGGGAAGGGCAGTGAAATGGCAGGGGACAGGGCGACATAGAGACGATTTGTTGGTGGCCACTCCTTACGGGATTAAGGCGTCTGGTAATATATAGATAGGTAGAGTACCGTATTGTACCACTGCTTTTAGTTTTCCATTTTAACAGGTCAGGGCAGTGTAATACCAAGACACATAATGTATTTGCAATTTTCAGCCTGTGCCTTTGATATACATTAATTACTGTAATTTTAAAAATCTTATTACTAATGTATATTGGGCAGAATTACTTAATCACTGTGAAACTTTTTTTTTTTTTCTATGATTTTATGATTTCACTGCTCTTTGCACAGGGATATGATTTTTTTTTTTTTCCAGGATGCCAATGGACTTGTCAAGAAATCCAAAGGAAACCATGTTCGTAGTGAGGAATTTTCTATCACAGAAGTACGGGGAGATCTTTTTACCTGTCCCGATGGTACCTCCCTGGCTCACTGTGTATCACAAGATATTCGTATGGGAAAAGGAATTGCTGCTCTTTTTAAGGTAGATATAATAACTGTTTTTGCCTTCATTCTTTCCTCTTCCTTCTGTCTTTGGGTGACTTTACATTGAGTGACAAACCAAATGGTTTCCTGTACACTGGAAACCATTTACTGCATTGGGTGGTAACCATGTAACAAAATTATGGCACCTGGTGGTTTAGTGGTTAATTAAGGCTCTCCAATCAGGTTGAGCCTATACAAGTTTATATCTGAGGGGTGGTTGGGGTTTATTGCTCTCCTATTGCCACTCAGGGATGAGTGAAGGTGGTCACTCTCATCTTAAATGTCAAGACCGGTTTGTCTAGCCCTGGGCTCCTCCGCTTCTCATGGGGCAACACAGGATTGGATTATGATGATGATGATTTTGTAGATGTATTTTTGTATTGTGTAACGACTGGCAAACTTTTTTTCTTTTAATTCCGTGTAAATATTTCCTTCATTCTTTCCTCGTCCTTCTGCCTTCATGTGACTTTACACTCCCTCTTCTGCCTTTCATTCCTTCATTCTTTCCTCCTTCTTCTGCCTATGGGTGACTCTACACTGAGTGACAAGCCAAATGGTTTCCTGTACACCAGGAAACTATTTACTATGCTGGGTGGTAACCATGTAACCAAATTTTGGCACCTGGTGATTTAGTGGGTAATTATTGTGCTCCAATCGGATTGAGCCAGTGAAGGTTTATATCCAAGGGGTGGTTGGGGTTTATTGCTCACGTAATGCCACTCAGGGATGAGTCAGGTTGGTCACTCTCATCTTAAATGTCAGGACCAACTGCCTAGCCCCGGGCTCCTACACTCCTTATGGGGCAACATAGGATTGGATGGATGGATGGTAAACATTTACGTGTTGGAACCTTGCAAAGAGGCAGAGATCACTTTATCATTTACAACTCAAGTGATATGAGGACCTCCAAGCATGTGAATGCAATTTACATGTACAGTAATTTACATACAGTGCAATTTCCGAAGTCTGAAATGATGGAGATCAAGAGGCTTTCGGAAAATTGATTATTTTTTATATATTTACAGTAGGGCCTCAAAACTAGCGATCTTAAGAGTGATGAAACCTCACTAGTCATGAAACCGCTAGTTTGGAGGCAGACTTTATTTAGCGAAAAATAAAAGCAGACTGGAACATTCAGAAAGTTCGACTATTTTTCCATTTTTGTCTACTTTTATCCACTAAATAGTCACATTTTTATATACTTATTACAGTATAATTAATAGGACGAAACAACAAAAAGTCACCATTAAATGCTCAGAATGCAGTTTATTGAAAGAAAAGTTGGGAGTTGGGAGTGCTCATTGTTGCTGGAAGTAAGCGCCACCACCACCACCTCTGCCACTCTCCTCTCCACTATCGCCACCCTTCTCCCCACCATTGCCACCCTCTCGAGCACCAGTCTTTCTCCCTATCTCCTGTAGTATTTTATCATCACTTTCAAACCCTTCATAGTTGTTAGGTTCAATGGGGCTGAGTGGGGCAACATCATCTGGTCCTTCATCTTCGTCGATTGTGTTGATAGCTTGTCTCACAACATCACGTTCCTCATTTTCTCTACGAAAATAGCGAGTGATGAATGCCTGTTGACTGGCTTGTATCTTTGCATGGTATTTTTCATCAGTGACCTAGGTTAACTTTTCAAGATGAGTGAGGGCTTCTTGGCGAGTGTCAAACTTGAAGGTTTCAATCTGTTCTTGGAGATTAGCCAGCATCGTCAAGACATCCGAATGCTGCTTGATGGAAGGTTCTGTTTCTGCGAGTGTCTCAATCAGTGGTGGTTCTTCTTCCCTATCCTCTTCGTCCTCTGTCATCTCGTCAATGCTTCGGTCTCAATCCTGAGTGCCAATGAATGTCCTAATGTCTGTCTCAGACAAAGAACACATACCAGACACTGCCCTTACAGCCTCCACCATTTCCTTCATTACGTCTGCTGTTGTTTGCCTGCTGTCTCCTTGAATTTTCAGGTGGGGCAGTAAAGGAGCCCAGGCGTGCTTGATGGTGGGAAGTGTGATCTTGTTCCAGGCTATGCAGAAGAGATCAACTGCCTGCTTGATTTTAAGATTTCTCCAGAACGCTGTCACTGTTGCTGGCTGGTCTGACTCGGCTGGCTGGGCAGACTCGGCTGACTGGTTTGGCATCTCCTCATCACTTGACTTTTCTATTTCTTGTAATTCTTCTTGGTTGTCTGTTTCTCGCCACATCATGTTATGTAACATGGTGGTGAAATATAAATTTGTGTCAGCTGTTATTTCCTGATCTAGTGGGTGGAGTTTGGATATGGTGTTCGGTGGCAAAAAAAACCACGAGCACATCAGGATGACGTCCGAGCAGGAATTTTGCTTGTCCTGGAGCATTGTCCAGGAAGAGAACCACTTTAAATGCCATGTTTTTGCGGGGACAGTAACTCCGTGTTTGAGGCACTAAATCTTCATCAAACCATTTCAGAGACAAAGCTGCGGTCATGTATCTAGACGAATTGCTGTACCAGACACAGTTTGGTAGATTTGACATGTCACAATTGCAGTATGAATGTGGCTTGGCATATTTATAAATGATCACTGGCTTCATTTTAAAATCACCTGATGTGTTACATGTAAACAAGGCAATGAAACGGTCCTGTTTGAGCTTACCACCAGGGGCTTGTTTAAGTTTTTTTGGGATGTAAGTTGCTTTTGGTGATTTTTTCCATAAGACACCAGTTTGGTCACAATTAAAACCTGGTCCAAATTGTATCCACCATCGTTTATGATCTGCTTAGCCATCTTTGGAAAGTCTGTTGCAGCACTGTTATCAGCAGAAGCAATTTTATCCCGGTAGAGAGCATACTTTATATCACATCGTTTTTCAAATCAGTGCAGCCAACCTCGTGAAGCGGTAAAAGGTTCTGGGTTTGCAACATTTTGGTGTCTGCACACTGCTTCATAGAACATCTTTGCTTGCTCCCTGATCTGTGGGCCATCAACATTCACATTGTTTTTCAGTTTTCTCGTGATCCATCTCGTTAAGTAATGCTCAGTCCTTACCAGTAATTGACTTTTTTTTCTGTCGTGTCTATCGAGGCCCTGTGAAAACTATCACCACCACTACCACTAGCTTGTGTGAAGTATCTTTCTGCCACTTTCAAACTTTCCTTTATCTTGTCCTTGTTTCTTCCAATGTTACGCCCACTCGATTCCGGAACATTCAACTGCCTCACAATTTCACAGGTTTTCAAGCCATCTTCTGTTGTTTGCAGATGATACTGTGTTGTTGAGTGAAGACGAAGGGAAGCTGCAAGGCATGGTGGATGAGTTTGGGAGAGTGTGTAAGAAACGGAATCTAAAGGTGAATGTAGGGAAGAGTAAAGTGATGGTCTTTGAGAGAGGTGAAGTCAGTGAATGTACAGCGAGGTTGGATGGTGAGGCATTGGAAAATGTAAGTACGTTTAAGTACTTGGGTAGTGTGATGAGTAAGGATGGAGGTTTGGAGGGTGAAGTGCTTGAAAGGGTACAGCAGGGAAGAAAGGTTGTTGGTTCTTTGAAAGCAGTGATAAGAAGCAGGAAAGTGAGCATGGAAGTGAAAAAGTTACTACATGACAGTATTGTGATACCAACTCTAACATACAGAAGTGAAGCTTGGACGTTGCTGGAAGGACACAAGTCAAGAGTGAGAGCAGTGGAAATGAGTTATTTAAGAGGAGCCTGTGGAGTCACATGGAGAGACAAGCTGACAAATGAGGATATAAAGGAGCGTTGTGGTGTGGATGTGGATGTGATAGGAAGCGTTATGAGAACACACTGAGGTGGTTTGGCCATGTGGAGAGGATGGAGGGTGAAAGACTGACGAAGAGAGTGTATGTGAGTGAGGTGGAGGGGGGAAGAGGGAGGGGGAGGCCGAGGATGAGATGGAGGGATGGGGTGGAGAGGTATATGAGAGAGGGGGGTGTGAGCTGGGAGCAGGGCAGTGAAATGGCGAGGGACAGGGCGACTTGGAGGCGATTTGTTTGTGGCCACCCCAAACGGGATTGAGGCGTCTGACAATAGATAGATAGATAGATTTTATGGTTTGTGTCCAGCACAATTTGTGTGGTTAATCATCACTTCTCTCATGCTAATGAGTTGGCTGGTACTCTTTTCAATATATATCATCAAATTCTTTTTTGCCACCTTAGGGATGTACATGCCTAAGACAAGGTTACTCTGTCCCAACAATTAAGGTGTGTGACCATCCTCACTGGCCCTTGAGTGGCATTATGTGAGCAATAAAGTCCAACCACTCCTTCAGTGTTAAGCCATATGGGCCCCATCTGGTTGGAGCACCTTAAGTTACTAGACCACCTGAAGTTACCTGGTTGAATGGTTACCACGCAGTGTAATAGTTTCCTGGGTTGCAGAAAACCATATGGCTTATCACTCAATGCAGGGTCACCATAAGGCTACTCAGATATTTATAATGCAGACTCTGTTATTCAGTTCTGTTCCTCATAGTATAACTCATTTTAATTATTTCAGAAGAACAAATGCTGGAAAAAACTACAAATATCCATACTGTACTTATTGTTTGGCCATGTGGAGAGGATAGAGGGTGAAAGATTGACGAAGAGAGTGTATGTGAGTGAGGTGGAGGGGGGAAGAGGGAGGGAGAGGCTGAGGATGAGATGGAGGGATGGGGTGGAGAGGTATATGAGGGAGGGGGGGGTGAGTTGGGAGCAGGACAGTGAAATGGCGGGGGACAGGGCGACTTGGAGGCGATTTGTTTGTGACCACCCCAAACGGGATTGAGGCGTCTGGCAATAGATAGATAGATAGACTTATTGTAAATTAGGCTCTGTCAACTCTTGACCACAGTGGCTTAAAAAAAAAAAAAAAAAAAAAAAAATGGTGTTGGCCCAGATGAGTTCTGGTTCTTCGTTACTCTGAATCTTGCTGGCTCACTTTGAACGACAGCCAGGTCAATGAAATATGAAAGAAAAATGTGGCCCCCAGATGCTAGCAGTGTAGTGTAAGAAACTGTTTCTGTTTGTTCAAGATGAGGTCAGATATTAAATTTTTCATCATCATCCGGACCATTCTTCACTCCTAAGCTTGGGATGAGGTGAAGTGCAGAAAGCAAGAAGAAGCATTAAAGAGGGAGGAAAGTAAACATCATGCCCAGTGAGAAAGGCCACACATTCATTCACCACACAAATCTACCCCAGGAATCTTGGCTGTACCATGTAGGGCTAATCAAGTACACTTTTTTGCATTAATTCGTTTTGCATAGATAGACTGAACCTATCGACTACGAATTTAAAAAAGAATGCTAAACCTTTGTCGTGTGTTCTGTGTACATAATTTGATCAACCATCTTGATCACCTGTCACCCTCACCTTAAACACCTCAGCCAGACAGTTTAGTTTTGGGCCTTACACTCCTGGTGGGCAATACAGTAATGGATGATGGATGTACTGTACTGTGAAAGCTCGTTTATATCAGACAACCTTTCCTTCAGTCGCTTTGATAGAATGGGGTTACCACATACAGATTTTTTTGTAATGTACTGTAGATATATAAATATTAATTTTGTTCCAGACAAAATTTGGTGGTGTTCAGGAGCTAATAGATCAAGGCAAAAAACCAGGTGATGTTGCAGTTCTCAAGCGAGGACAGAGACACATCTATTATCTAGTAACAAAGGTTAGTAATACTGTGTTTTTAGACAGTTTTCGTTCATGTCTCATTGTTATGCAACTAGCTCTGCTTTCTTTTTATGTTGTAGATCATAATCTAGTCAACAGTACAGTTCATTGTTTGAAACTTTTTGAATCATGTAGTTAAATCACATTACAGTCAACTTATAGTTTATATGCACTTGTAATTATTATTTATTTATTTTTAATGGTAAGGTGGGTGTTTGTAACCCCCATTACATGGCAAAAATTATGAATATGTGTACTTAAAAAAAAAACAACTCCAAATTCTTTTAACCCCTAATGCGCGGCCAATGGACAGCCGACCCCCCCCCCCGGCTGGCGGCGTTGTATCGCGGTCTGAGTACCTGTAGGAAAGTATTAGCCAAAAATCAGAGATTAACCCTAGAACATTATACTTGGTATGGCAGATAGTACTTAAATTCAGCTTTCTCCAGAGACAGGTGTTGAGCCTTCGTGGACTACCCAAGGACTTGTGGAGACTTGCAAATTTGGGTAACAAAATCTTCACTTTCACACCTCCAGCAACCCGGTTTCCCCTCTACCACAGCCTCATTCTGTCACAGTAAACTTTATACTACAACATACAGGTAGTTTGGAATCTGTATTTGTACAATAAGCACTGAAAATAAGGCTACAATCAACGAAGCGTACGGCCGACATGCAGCATGGCGGCGGTCTTCCCGTTACTCAACAAACATTTCCATTTTCACAGCTAAAAACACGTATACTACATTATTGTCAGTCATATTACTTCCCAAAAGATCACCGCAGTGCGCATTTTATTCTGCCTTACGCCCGTCACTTTATTCTCGTTCCTGTCAGCTGCTCGCTGTTCATCACCGTGTGGCAAATTTAAAGTAGGGATGAACACATGTCAGCATTTTTTAGCATTTTGATGTTTTTTGGCCATTTTTGGACCCTAGCCCAGAACGTCAGGGACTTGGGGTGTCCAGGACTTGGGCCTCTGGGTCTCAAGAGGATTACTATCATAAATGCAGTAAACACTTTTTTTTTTTTTTTTTTTTTTTTTTTTTTTTTTAATGTAGACTTTGAAATACTGTACACATATCTAGTCATTTCACACCATTTCACCACCATTGACATCGTTTTTTCATTTAAAAAAAAAAGTGCGATGTTTTGTCGCAGCAATACCTAGGTGTGACTGATATCTGTGTAAGTTTGCGCACTTTCCATGCTTCCATGCGCAGCACAGGATGGGTCTAGGAAGCTCAAAATTGCATTGCCAGGTGCGTCTGACATTTCCATTCAATTTGGCAAGGAAAAAAAAAATTACTTTCGAAACTTGAAAAATCGGCCCCCTGCTCGACCTGTGGGTCCCAACAAATCCCCCATGGTTGGCCATGGAGGGGTTAATTTATTCCACTTTATCCACGCAATAGTTCCACATCTAACTCTTAGAGCTCTTTCTTTCATTTAGTGATACATAAATTTCCCTTCTATTAATACCCTTCTTCCTCTCCATGCCTGCTGGTGTTCTAAGAAATTTTGTTTTTTACAGCTTGCAGCCCACACTGCTCTCCGTCATTGACCATCCAGGTGTCACTCTTATGAAACTGTCAGCAGTAAAACAGTTTCATACAGGGCTCTCCTAACCTCCATACTAACCCTCCTACCTTTCAAAATACAACTGAGCCCTCCAATAACCCCTCTTCATGGAAATGATATCCCCTTTAAGTTCACCTTCCATTTAGCCATATTTTTGTAATATAAGTCCCAAGTATTTAAAACTAGCAACCTCCTCAAGCAGTTAACCTCTCATCTGGACTACGCAGTTCACTGTTTTTCTCCTTCCTGTGTACATCCTGCCAAAGTCTGTCATATCAGACTCTTTCTTTTTATATGCCACAATCTTAATTTTCTTCACACTTTCTTCTTATGCAAACTCTGTCATACTCATTCCTTACATCTTGTTAATTAGTGTCACTTTCTGCCATCAGAAAGGTATTGTCAGCATAGAGATAGGGAACAAGACTCCATAGTTTCAGTTGTACTCCTATGCCTGCTGTCCTTATTTTCAACTCTTTGACTACTTCATGTACATACCAATATATATTGAACAACCAAGGTGACATAACACATCCCTGCCTTACACCTGCGTTAATGCTAAAAGGATTACTGTGCTTCTTCCCTACTGTCACACATGGATTACTGCCCTCATAGAAGGATTTTGTTGCCCTCAGCAGGCTTCCTCCTAAACCATATACTCTGTGCTTAACACACTCCATAATTCTTCGCAGTCCACCTTATGATAAGCCTTCTTCAAGTACATAAATGCAGCATACAGCTTTTTGTTCCTTGCATTGCACATCTTCACTAAAATCTTCATTGTAAATATCTGGTCTGTACATCCCATACCCCTTTACATCCTATACCCCCTCAAAATCCACCCTTTTCCTCACCTATGATGCTTTCCACCCTTCCTGTAAGCACCCTACCATACACCTTTCCTGGTATGCGCAATTAACTATTCATTCTGTGATACTTATAGTCTTCATTACTCCTTTGTCATGTATGCAATGGACCCATCAAAAGAATAGAATCAAAAGGATACCATCACACCTCAGAACCCAAGAGGTCTATCTATCTATCTATTGCCAGACGCCTCAATCCCGTTTGGGGTGGCCACAAACAAATCGCCTCCAAGTCGCCCTGTCCCCCGCCATTTCACTACCCTGCTCCCAACTCACACCCCCCTCTCTCATATACCTCTCCACCCCATCCCTCCATCTCATCCTCGGTCTCCCCCTCCCTCTTCCACCCTCCACCTCACTCACATACACTCTCTTCGTCAGTCTTTCACCCTCCATCCTCTCCACATGACCAAACCACCTCAGTGTGTTCCTCACAACGCTTCCTATCACATCCACATCAACACCACAACGCTCCTTTATATCCTCATTCGTCAGCCTGTCTCTCCACGTGACTCCACAAGCTCCTCTTAAATAACTCATTTCCACTGCTCTCACTCTTGACTTGTGTCCTTCCAACAACGTCCAAGCTTCACTTCCGTACGTTAGAGTTGGTATCACAATACTGTCATGTAGTAACTTTTTTACTTCCATGCTCACTTCCCTGTTTCTTATCACTGCTTTCAAGGAACCAAGAGGTCCTGTATTATAATCAACCATTTGGGATGATGGAACTGGAGGCCCCCATTAGTTATGTTCAGCCACTGACCTAGGATCTGATAATGTTAACTTTGACCTGTATAAACATTTTGTCCCTCTGGCAAAGGAATACTGTCTAACATTATTCAGCCATTTGTTTAATGCTGTTCTCATCCATCAACCTTGGAACCATGCAATAGTAATTCCAACAGTTAAGCCAGGAAAAATCAGAGCCTTTTCACAAAATGTAAACCTGTTATATTAACTTGCTGGATTTGTAAACTGATTAAAAAAATGGTGAATACAACAAGAATACTGTGGTGTGTTCAGAAATATAGTATTATCACTTCTACCTAGTTTGGTTCTCAACCTAACCAGTCTACTCATGATTCCCTTACTCTTGGAATCTTACATTAGGAGAGCTTCTTTCTCTCTCTCTCTCTCTCTCTCTCTCTCTCTCTGTCTCTCTCTCTCTCTCTCTCTCTCTCAACAAAATGGTAACCAGTTCAGTGTTCTGCAAGGGATACCTGTATGCCCTTCTGTACCATAGATATAACCAGTTACTGGCCATGGCAGCATGTCATGTTTAGAGCAACTATATTTTCCTCACAAGATGGAAGGCAGCGACAGTGGATAACTATTAGATATGGAGTTTGGAAGTTTGACCTGAGAACTGCATAAGCTTTGTGTCCCAGGAAAACAAAATTCAGAATCTTTATTTTGTTCACAGTAAACTGTACTTTCTTATTTCAGGAGCGGTATTGGCACAAACCTACCTACCTAAGCCTACGGTCCTCTTTAGAAGCCATGAAGCGGCATGCCCTGCACCACAATGTGTCCGCTATTGCCATGCCTCGTATTGGATGTGGCCTTGATGGTCTCATTTGGGATCGTGTTTTAGAAATTCTGACAGATGTTTTTAAAGACACTGACATCAAGATTTCAGTTTATACAATTTGAAGGCCGTGCACAACTCTGAGTTGCCAGTGAAGCAGATGTAAATGCATGTTTGCTAATGTTTTTGTAACTGATGAAAATTACCAAATAGTTAATTCTTTTGTCATATTTGATATATTTTGACATTTTGGCATGATTTCAATTTGTAAGAATAATTAAATCAAATCCCTGATATATCTTTTGTGTAGCTCATCTCATTACATTTTCAGGCCATTTTGTCAAAGTACCCGGTAGGTATTACTATACTTTATTTTGTTTTGATGACAGTGCTCATCATTAAGTGAACTATATATATATATATATATATATATATATATATATATAGATATGGTTACACTGTATTTCCCTGTAAGGCAGCTGTACTAGTAAGTAAAGTGTGATGCAAAACAATGATCTGTAAAAGAAGACACAATATTTTGTCATTTAGATTTAGAAGTGTAATGTGGACTGTAGATGAACTTGAAGTACCTGGAAGTTTTGGACTGATATTTTGTATCGTGGTTTCAGCCGATTAAACTTATATATTTTAGCATTTGTTAATGGTTATTAATAATATCAGTATTACATTAAAATTTTTATCTTAAAGCACCATAGATTTACCAGAAAAAATTGGATATTCCTTATTATATATATATATATACATTGTGGCATATCTGCCAGCTTGTGCCAGTAATATTCACAGTGTTTTCTGTTTGTTATCTTTGCTTTCAGAACTACATATATTAGATACCTCAGATTACCCCCTTAATAATTACAGTTCAGTCCTAACAGATGTTTTTTTTTCTTATTATAAAAAAAAAATTATATTTCTCAGGATATGGTATAAATGGCAAACAGTAATGAAGTTTTGAAAGCCTTGGCAAATTGTGACTAATAGTGGGCATTTGTTTGTTCAGTATGCATGATTATATCCATGTGTGTTTTAGTGATATTTCCTTTTATCTGTGTACTGGATTTCTGTAACTAAATCCAAGCATGACTTCCACTGCATATCAAAAAGAATGTACCGTATATGAAAGCTTGTAGGATGGGATGTGCTGTAAGCTTAATGCCCAGTTATTTTAATGGAAGCCTATAAAGGCAATTTTTTACATTTTTATGTTTTTAACATATACTGAATCGGTTTAAGAAATGAAAAAATATGCAAAATAGTTACATCACTGAATATTACAAGAGTGTTCAACCTGTAGCTTGACCAGAGAATTATCACTACATTCATCTTAACTGGTCATAGCACACTTGCAGTCACTCCTGCACTCTATATGTGGTCACTGTGAGTTCCATTGAATGTATCATGCATACATCAATTCTTTCATCCAGGATATGTGAGTGAATGTAATCAAGTTCAGTGTATAAGAATAGCAGCAGAAATGTACATATAAATTTGTCTCTGTGACAACTGATTGGAACTACAAAAATGCATGAAAAGTTTCAAGCTATAATTATTTGCATCATAATCAGCAGATGCTCAGTAGGATTTACGTAATGGGTTAAAGTCTGGATGCTCCAGTTTGCAGTCTTTTGGGTATAAGATTATAACTCACTTCTTGGCTATAATTCCATCAGTCTAAGTGGAATAAACCTGTCTGGAAAAGACAGTAATATAATAATAATAATAAAGATATCATATGACAAAGTGGTAGTTAGACCTTTTAACCCATCAGTCTGAGGTACCTCTAAAACTGAATAAAACTGGGTAACATCAGGAAAACTATATAGATTGATAGATATAGATATATATTGAATTTTTGCAAAGCTGAGTAAAATTGCTAGTGTAGCCAAAAAATATTTAATAAGGAGAATCATACTGAAGGCTGTAGTGATGTTTCTAGCCCCTTCATTATAGGGTCTACAATGCTGAAAATACCAGACATCTGATGGTAGCCAAAATAGGATGAAAAGATGGCATCATACAGGAGTCGCATGTTGAGCTATGTACCTGTTAATATATGCATAAGCCCATCACTAAAATACTTATATCCATACATGAATATAGTACATAAATACTGAAAATGTAATGAAGGACCAGAGATATAGAATGAGATCGTCATTTATACTGTACACTATAATGGAGATGGGAAAAGATGTGACTAAATGGGAACTTAACCATGGAATTAATAGATGAAGGAGTTGCACACAAACTGAGTAATAAGAACACAGTAAAAAAAACAAAAACTTGAAGTGAACTACTGAACTGAAATTTCACGAAGGCTTTGTAAAAGTTAGTTTTTCTGGTGTCATTGATACTTTCTAGGGACATGCTTTAACCTCTGCCAGGCTGATTCTTTGTAAGGTAGATTACCTTCCCTGAGTCATTGTTTAATAATCAATGTAAACTGTACCTCATATGAGGCATGCAGCTTGACTGGTGCAGAGCTTCATTGTGCTGCATATGAGGTCTGCAGCTGGGTAAGGGTTATCAGTGAACAGATACACAGATCATTAGTATCAATAACTCTTGGAGAAAGCTGTAGGTTGAACAACAATGCAGTATTTTGTGTAAATACTTTCAGCCATTACACTCAGGCACAGTGTCAGATTTCCATGCATATAATGTGCAAAAAGCTTATTTGGTACTGTACTTTGAACCTCATGTAAAAATAATTTTGTACTGTCAGTATAATGGATATGCAGAATATAGTGCAAAAACTAAAGAAATCAGGTACAGGTAAATGTATTTCACATACTGCTTTTGTTTATATAGTATTTGGAATGGTCTTACATGATTTCATCTGACATTAATTTTCTTGTGAGATGTGTCTACTTTACTTTTTTTTTTTTTTTTTTATACCATTGCAACAAAAGCTTAATACCCAGTATTACAGGAATGTCTGGCAGTTGTATTATTTCCTTCCTATGGGTGCTCTCTCATCATTTACCACCATCTTTCTATTTCTCTCCCAGAAGCCCCCCCCCCCTTTTTTTTTCTTTCCAGTGATATATATATATATATATATATATATATATATATGTATGTATGTATATGTATATATATATATATATATATATATATATATATATATATATATATATATATATATATATATATATATATATATAAGTTTGTTGTAGCCATAGCCAGTATGTTCCAGATAAGCAGAAAATTGGTGAGCTACAAACTTAGTTCTTTAGCCTATAAAGCTCAAAAAATTATCTTTGACAAGCTCATTACTAATGTATTTTATAAGGCTTTAGCATTTATTAAGCTTCAGTTTTCTGATGCAAAGTTACCAGGACAGAGGCGAGATAATTATTTTTCTGTGTCAGGTTTCCATGATGGTGCTGCATTACTGTACTATGACTGACATGTTGCATTTAATACTATTAAATATTAAGACCTTAAACAGAAATGATGGCAAAATTTAGCATTCATATACTGTACAGTATACATCTGTATATACTTTTCAGTTAATCAGTAATAATGAATTCACCCCATTTCTCATGTTGTACAAATAACATAATCACACTGACAGAAATACAGTTTAGCTAAATGACGAATTCTTGAATATGAGTACAAGGTTGTCCTTGGATATATTTAATAAATTTAATAAAAAGCAGTACATTCCATTTGTTGTATAGTAATAACTACGCTGCGTGCGACTTTTCAGTAATTATACAGTATGTAGCCTATACTTAATATAATGTTATATAATAATTAGCATATGATTAATTCAATACTGTCTGGTCATATACCAGTATTCTTATATATGTAATTGGTGTTTAGCATAATCACTTCAAAATAATCAATATTATATGTGACAAACATTCTACATTTGTTAACAAGACAACCATCTAAAGGTGCTACTAACTACTTGAGCTTCTCACTTAACAGGTGCTGCTTGCTAACTCAGTTCTGCAGAGCATACATTGCTGTACTATTTAACACCATGGTAATTGAATCAAGTTGATATATATATATATATATATATATATATATATAGATAGATAGATAGATAGATAGATGATGATATATGGATAGATAGATAGACATAGGTATATATATATATATATATATATATATATATACACACACACACACACACACACACACACACACACAGTAAAACCTCACTATAATGGACTAATTGGGACCCAAGCAATTCCGAAAAAAGCAAATTTCCGATAAAAGTGACATCCGGACTTTCCCCTGCTAACCTGTACTTTTTCTGATATCAGACAGTAGTCCAGATCGCACCAACGGTTTTTAAACTGTCTTCACTACCATTGCAGTGCTGTAATGTATAATACATTCCTTACATTACAGTCAAATGGTATATATAATAATACTGCACTATACACTGATAAATGTGTATTTTATTTACCTTATTGTGGTGTACATATTTGAAGTGGTCAGGCAGTCCTGACTGCTTCTGTCTTTATCAAACTTTTTCCGATATATAAGTAGTCTGGTAGCTCCTTGATTCTGAGAAAAGCAAATTCTGGCCCATTGAAGGTCATTATATCGAGGTTTTACTGTATGTTTATACACACACATTTTATATATATATATATATAATGATCTGCAATTATTTCAATGCAGTGGTATCTGATGCTTTGTATTATAAAATATAACCATGGTAAACTGTATGTGCATACCCTACATGCATGTTACAGTTTCTATAGTCAGTTTTGCACACAGCTATATTCCTGGAATACTGTACTATAGCATATAAGTCCAGGTTGGCTTTGAGATTACGTAACTCAATTTGAAGTGGCCAATGACTGTTTTATGGTGCTGTATATAGTACTTCTCTTGGTAACCAGTCCATGGGTTAAAGGAACACAAATCCACCCATATCTGTTGGTGAGAATCTGCCACATATTCTTCCCCCTTTTTTATGCCGATTTGTAGAGCTTAAGAAGTTGCAGATAACTTTGAAGTGTAATGGCATTCACTGAAATCTGACTGAATCTTTTTACCACAATTGTTGCTTATTAACTTCCAAGAAGGAGTCATTATATTACATTACTGTGGGCATTAAGCATGTATAGTCTTAGAAGACTGTCATTAGACTATCAGGTGTTGTGTTAATCAAATTACAGCTACCTTAGTTATATTGTAGTTTGGACCATAATGTTTTGTAATTAAATGGCTGAAAATAACACAATAGTTGTGTAGTTCTGTTTATTATAATAATGTAAAATGATGTACAGCACATGTATCTATAGTCAAAGATATACTGGTAATAGGTATAAATAGTGATCTTAACTTCTACCTTGATTAGGGGAGGTCCTACATGTATGTTCATATTTGTATGTCAATACCTGAATTTCATGGAAAAAATATCAGAGGTGTACTCTTTCATTAACCTGATTTTTTTTTTTTTTTTTTCAATGTTTGTATGTCTTGGTGGTAGGTGGGGGTGCTCACCATCCACTCATACGATGTAGTGCTACTTTGGGTGTCTGCCTTTTCCTCTCTTCCTTCCTTCCTCTTCTGTCTTGTTTCTTTCATTCCTCTTCCTTCTCCCTACAAGTGACTTTACACTCCCTCTTCTGTCTCTCTTTCCTTCACCCTTTTCTTTTCGTTCTGCCTGTGCATGACTACTCTGAGTGACAAGCCAAATGGTTTCCTGTACACCAGGAATTTTACCCCATTCAGATGTAATGGTGTGACAATGGTTGCGAAGAATGGTTGGATGGCATCGATGACAATTCTATTGAATTGTGCCCATGTTAGGATCGCATTACTTTTCCTGGCTACCAGGGCTAAGTGGGACGGTAATACCGCAATTTTCTGAACCTTTTTTTCGAATACCAAATCCAACACCAGTTTCACCATTTCCATATACAATATGTTGCAATATCATACAATTCAGGATCATACTTGGGAATAGGGATGTGGGACCTTGATGCCAGCATGTTGGTATCTGTGCTACCATGTAAATCAATGAGTGAAACTCTGCTTTGCCTACTCTCCATATTTAGAACCACCGCTAGCCACCAGTGTTATGCTGGAGTCCTTCTGGTCTAGTGGGGTTCGGCTAAACAGGGACAAACACCAAAGCAGGCTTCAACACACCTTAAGAGTACAGGGTTGACACAGATTTTCCAGATGACAGGACTAAAGATATACCACCTAACATCCAACATCATAAGATTTATATACAAGAAATGGTCAACTGGGGTGGAGGGGAATTTGGAGGGGAAGATCTGAAGGGGACGTCCTGCATATAACACTGACACCCATCACAAGGATCTCTCAGGAAAAGGATGGGGCGGGGTTTCATCTCTACATCTGAAGGGGATGTAGTGAGTTAATTGCGGCAGAACTAAGGAAGAGATAGACTACTGAAATATCCGCGCGGCGGGGTGAACCCGACACCACCACCCCAAGAGGAGAGTATGAGTGGGGGTGACACCCACCCCACAAGGGGACAATGGAGAGGCTGGCTTACCTGGCTCACCGTCCAGGCTAAAGCTACATATCTCTACCGTGACGCAGCGCCCCTCTTCCCCGCAGCCAGACCACCCGGCAGTGTACAGGAAAAGTACACTACTCTTCAGCAATGGGAACGCTCACCAGAATTGGCGTGGGACTTGCAGTGGCAAAGTCCCAAGCACATCCTCGGACACCGAGTTCCCTGAATCGGCCTCCTATTTACTAGAGAACTCAGGAGGAGCCTCAGGGGTTGCTATCCCCCTACGGCAGGAGGGCATACTCCATCGGAGCTGTGGTAAAAGCCGAGAGAGTTCATCCAACCTCTTCCTCCCCCCTTCCCTGGGACAAGACTTTCCTCATCGGAAGGAGGGCACACTTCGTAGGAGCTGTGGCAAAAGCTGAGACAGTTTGTCCGACTTCTTCCTCTCACTGTCACTGGGGCCGGAGTCCCAGGCCCTACGTCTGGAGTGCAGGCTCTGCCAGATCTGTGGCTGTGGCTGGGAGAGCCCGACGAACACTATCTCTCAGCTGCCCAGGTCGGCGGTGTTCTGGAGAGTCTCCCCCGACTCCTCCCGCACTCCTGCCTTCCCTAGGAGCACAGGCAGTGCCCAAAAGGGCTGTCTGACGGAGGGAATGTCCCCTGGACCTCCCCCGCACATCCCAGACCTAAGTTTCGGTGAGGCCCTATGGGCCCGCCAAGCAGGCGACTCGGCCCTCGGTTGCCCTCCCTCCGCTAGTCCTCAGGCTCCTATACAGGGGAACACCTCTAATTCCACCCACCACCTCTGCAGCAGAACGAGGCGCCCCTCTCCCCACCTCTCTATCCGAGAAGGCGGGGTTTGCTTCCCTACAGGCTCCTTACCCGAGACCAGACTGGACAAGACGTCCCCAAGGCCAGGTGTCCGGTCCTTGCAGCCTCGCCTTCCCCAGGTGCTGGCAGGCTCTGCCAGGGCGAGAGGCCGCAGTCCAGTCCTGACGGCCTCCTCCTCCAGCCGAGACTGCAGTTCCCAGAGTCAGTGGGCCTCCCTAGACACTCACTGTGGTGGTCGGACCTTCCACGGTGCAGGTGGCTGCAGTTCCTCCCTGACGGCCGCCCCTGCTGGATGAGACGACAGCTCAGTAAGGACATCAGCCTACTCTCAGCCGACCCTAGGCCCAGACCTCTCCAGGTCCTCTCCCAGGATCCTGACTGCGACTAAGGGCCAGCGCCGAGCAGCGCGCCTTCTGGTCCCCTTCGGCCCTAGCCTGGAGAGCCCTGCCTCCAGCCTGGCTGTCGCAGCTAGGGAGCTGCCCAACACACCACCCACCCACTGCTCTCAGACTAGTGGCAGCTACACGGACCACCCTCTCCTACACTACTCGCTGGACAGCCCGCCTCCCATGCCCAGCCGCCATCTGGAGCTCTCGGCGTAGGCCCTTCTGCCCTGTGGGCCATGTCCTCCCCTCACGAATTGTGAGTACCAGACACTGTGATTATATACTTCCCCAGTGCTATTGGATCCCTCCCCCAGTCAACTAACCCCTGTGACCCCTTCCTGTGCTCACGGTGTGTCTCCCCAGTGTTGTATAACCCTCCTCAGTGCTCTACCTCCCCCCTGTACATGTTCCCCCTCCCGTCAGCCGCGGTATTATCTCCCCTCAGTGTGTCACAGTGAACTCTACCCATGATCTCGTACACAGAGAGTTCAATACCCCTTCCACGGGGTCGGTTCCCCGACAGTGACAACCCTCCTTGCAGTGTCGCTCCCCCCCCCCCACAGGGCAGTATACATCAGTGTGATCCTTCCCTTAGTGCGCTCTCCCTCTCCCTCTCCCCCAGACCCCCATCCACCATCCCCCACACGAATAAACCCACCCTAGACTCACTAATCCCCCTCCCCCCTCTTCCCCCCCATCAAGTGTGAGACATCATATAGTCTTGTCCCATGTGACACGCATGTAATCTAAAGTTAGCTAGGGCCTCGTCTATGTTACGCGTATATATATTGTATTAGCTAGGGCCTCGCCTATGCCACGCGAATCCCTATATAAAGGGAGAAGAAATGACTGTAGAGGCGGGATCTGGCCGCTCCCGTGTTGACCAGTAGCCTTGCTTTTACCGAGTTCAGTCTCATCTTGTTGTAGAGTGGGGAGTAGTATTTCTGAGAGGTGGCCCCCGTCACCGTAGGGAGGTGTGGGGGCGTGCCTAAAAATCCACCTGCTGCAGGATCTCATCCTCCTCTGGTTCCGTTTCCCCGGGGTCAGTGTCCTCTGTGGGTGCGTCGTCGTCCTCGGGGCCCTCGTTGTCAAGAGAAGACACTTTTCGTCATCCTGGGTGGCCGGTCTCCATCTGGCAGCCTTTAATTGCTCTCTGATGTCACAGAGTGGACATCGATGGCTGCAAGCAGTAAATTCCCACGGGTTAATGGAAATTAGGTTCTGGTTCTCCTTGGGGTTGGGGCGCTTGTTGGAGGGGTGTGCCCTGGGTAGGCTGGACGTTAGCATGGGATTGGTGTGGGTCGAGGGCGGCCGAGGTTTGTTGGGGAGTGCTGGTCTCCAAGCAAGGAATTTACTGACTACGTTGATTTGTAGTGGGGTAAAGCGGCAGGTTAGGAGGCGGCGTATGAGCTGGAGGTCTTGATCTAGGTCTCCCGCTGGGTTGTGTATAGTGAAATGTTCTTAACTATGCTGGGGAGGACCCGTAGTAGCGTGTTGAATGTGTGTTGTTCCCGGGTTAGTACATCTGTTTCCGGGTATGCAGCGGTGACGAGTCGCCTGGCCTGGATGAGTGTGTCGTCCAGGCTTCCATCATAAGTTAAACTATCGAGTTGCGAGAGTGCCACAACTCTTCCTTGTGATGGCGTGATGGCCTGTATCACTGTTTTGGTAAAGTTTGCCCATGTTAGCTCCGGGACGACTTTGGGTATGATGCTAGCCACTGCTTTGGCCTGGAGGGGTAGGGTGACTGCGATTTTTTGTTTGTCGTCCTCAAACCCTATGTCAAGCAGTGGTTTGATTATAGATAGGTATGTGTGTATGTTGTATTGTCCCTGGTCAAACCTGGGTAACTGTACGTGAGGCTTCGTTGCCACTTTGCTGTTGTCCCTTTTTGTTCCTCCCTGTATTCTGCCTGGGTCAAGAACCACCAGTGTAACTGCTAGGTGTTTTCGGGGCGACTTCTCGTCCCTAAAGCACATGCAGTCGAGCCGGGGTCCTCTTGCGAGACTGGAACTAGAATACACAACGAGAAGAGCAGGACATAAAAACTCTAGTGAACAACCTTACAGGTACATTAACCAAGTCACAACCTTTATACAATACAAATGGGAATTACACACAATACGCTATTTATTATCAATTGGCCTGGACAGACTATAGGGTCCTGATTGGTCAGTGAGTATCACGCAAGATATTGACTGGACACTGTATTAACAAGACATCAACTTTACACAGTGTTGGTTGGGCTTGAACATCAATCTGAATTCTAGTGTCTTATTAGATATTACACAGTAACATGGGCACTAATACAACACTGTTTTGTGCCTGGGTACAACAGTATATTATATTGTTAATTAGGGCACCTGTTCTGCACTGTGTGTAGGTTCTGTAAGCACTTTAGTCACTTTTACACTGGGCAGTCATTATTACACTGAGCAGGCCGAGGGACACCGGTCGGGCTATGGGGACCGAGCGAGTTCCAGGTGTTGGTCAGGTGTTGGAGGGTTCCCGTCAGGTGTCCCTTCCCTCGAGGGCCACGGGACGACCCTCAGTGGTGACGTCATCTGCTGGGGGCTATGGTTGAGCGTGATGAGTGGCCCTTTACTCGTGGGGCCGGCCAGGGTGGTCTGATCCTCCGGGCTGAGACTGAACAGACTGAGTAGGTGCTCTTGCCTGCACCTACTCTGGGGAGAGGGTTACCTGGAGCTGGCGAGGGCAGGCCCCAGGGGAGTAGGGGCGCCTCGGGGAGTCCAGCGTGTACAGTATCCCTTCCACTGGGCCGCCGTCAAGGTCGAACTGCGGCGTCGCCTCGGGAAGGAGTCTGTCAGGTAGTTGTCTCCCACGGACACCGACTGAATGGCACACACTCCCTGGAATAGCACAGGGCCATGCCACACTTCCCCCAGGCCGAGGGAATCCTCCCGGAGGCTGCCTTGGGGAAGGAGAGCAGGGGGAGGGCGGCTAGAGCCTGTCCCTTTCCTGACGGCGTGGCTGGAGATCGTCGCCGGTGCCCAACTCCCTAGCAGGACCATGGGCTGAGGCCGTCACCTGAGTATGGGCACAGCTAGAGGCCGTCGCCGGTGCCCTGCAGGGGGAGTGACATGCATTCGAGGTGTGGGCAGAGGCCATTACCTGCCTGCTGGTGTGGCTGGAGGCCGTCACCGGTGTCATACTCCCGTCAGCAGCTGCAGAAGGAGAAGGGACATACCTGTCTCTTCCCAGACACAGCTGTAGGCCGTCACTGCTTCCTGCAGGAGGGGAGTGGAATGGGGCAACATCCGAGAGGCTAGATGCCATCTCTTTTTGGGAGCGGCTGAGGCTGTCTCCATTTTGTAAGTGGCTGAGGCCATCTCCTCTTTGTGAGTGGATGCGGCCGTCTCCTTTTTGTGAGCAGCTGAGGCCGTCTCGTTTGTGAGCGGCTGAGGCCGCCTCCTTGTGTGAGGCTGCAGATCGTCACGGGGGCCCTGCCCGGGACAGTCCCACCCCGAATCTGTCGAGGACTAGTCCGGTTGGGAGGTAGTGCCCTCAGACTGAAATCTTTCCGCTGGGTCTGTTGCGGGAAATACGGGCGCGGAACAGTAGGGGACGTATGTCCATCTGGCCGAGACGTTACGCGCTCCTTACAAACCCCTCTGTTGTCTCCTCCTGGGGTGGGGGTCGCGACGTCTTGGCGGTGGTTTGCCACGGCAGGCATTTCAGGTCTGAAACACAGGAGAAAGCACAAAAAAATACAAAGAACTATCAAGCAGAATACAGTGAAATGGTCTACGCTTATCAAATGCATCATCCAAACCATTCGAAATCCTGACTCCATCTAACGAGGAAGGCCTCCTCCTTTTTTTTATTTTTTTTCCGTTTTTTATATGCAGTGTTTGGCAAGGTTAACCACGTCCTTTTGTTGCACGCTGTATGCACTTTACCGCTGACCGTAGATAATTACATTTGCTGAAGGTGGTGTATGACAAGATCCACCACGTTCTTTTGTTGTTTATGTACTCTGTATACTTTTATGACGATAAAAAATTTAAATAAGTTCAATTTTTGAGAAACTTTCGCCGAATCATTTATGTGTACGGTAACGACAACCGTAAAAGTGTGATTCCGAAACGTTCAGAATCCGACCAAAACATAGCACAGTGGCAGACAGCTTACTCATTCTCGAATATGGCAAATATCGCCATCCAGAGAATTAAGAGAGAATTTAAAGAGGTTATCAAGAGCGATGAAGTAAGTTTTCAAATAGTTTTTCAAAGTAGTTGCGTGATGTGAAGACTAAGCAAACGGAAGCATGAAAATTGGTGGGAGGCTGGGCTGGGTCAGTGACGAGATACGAAGTTAACTGTTGGCAAATTTTCTTTGTTTCAGTTAATTTAGAGTATTGTAATGGTATTGCTGAATCAGTGTTATTGCCAGAATTGCATTTATAAGTTGCTGAGAAGAAGAATAAATTTCAGGAGTGTCTGAATGGTTATTTTAAATTGTGATTGAAGTCAGGGGTAGTTACAGGTTTAACAAGGGCAGTTACAGGTTTACTTATAGAGGCACTGGAGGCTGACATGCCACAGGTAGTCGACTATAACTACTTGATTTTTTTTTCTAAAGTATAATGGGGGTAAACATAAACATGAACCAGTAAAGTTTAATGGGTTTTTATGCCTTAATTTTGGGCATTTCATAAGGCTTGTGCCAGTTTAGGGGATATGGCTGTACAGAGAAAATAGAAGAGCTTGACCCAGCTATAAGCTCATTCGTATAACATTTTTGAAGACAGTCAAGGAAAGCTTCTTTACATTCCTGTTTCTCTGTATGTAATATTGTCCAGTTCTCTTAGGAATGGACTTAAAGTTTGAAAGAAGTAATTATAGCATAATTATATATCCACATCAGTCTTAGCCCCATGAAGAGTAACTATACTGCTAACCATAGCTACTTAATGTGGTAACTGTGCCAAACAGGACCTTAGCTAACAGAGAAATCATACCCTAATAAATTCCAATTATGTTTGTAATGATTTTATAAAAAAAAAATAATAATATAATAAAATTATAGTTTCAGCATAAAACAGGATATTGAGATTTTGATCCACTTGATTGGTATTTTAGACAATTCTGAGACGCTTCTATGACCTCTTTGTCACAAATTATTTTTATGGTATTTTACTCCGAAAGATAACCTTACCTTCAGGAGTAAAAAAAAAAATACAGTAATATGCGATGAAAGTGCCTTAAAAGAAAAGTCTTAGAATTGTCTAAAATACTGAAAATATTGATCAAAATCTCTTAATTCTGTATTTGGCTGAAACTTTAATATAGTACAGTAATACCTCAGTGTGCAAAACCGCTAGATGCAATAGCCTGGCTTAACAATGGGGGAAGAAATACCACCATACCCTGCCTAACAATGGCTAAGCCCTGGTTTAACGATGGGTTTTTATTTTTTTTACCGATTTTGATGATATTTTAAACTAAAATTGTGCTTAGGTTAATATATAAACAGCTTTTAGACATGAAGAAGTGAAGGAACATCGTGGGGTGGATGTGGATGTGGTTGAGAAGATCAGGAGAAATACACTGAGGTGGTTTGGACACGTGAAGAGACTGGAGAATGAAATACTGACTAAGAGGGTGTATGTAGGTGAGGTGGAGGGAGGGAGAGGGAGGGGTAGACTGAGGATGAGGTGGAGGGATGGAGTAGAGAGGTATATGAGGGAGGGGTGGGTGAGTTGGAGGGAGGGTAGTCAAATGGTGGGTGACAGAGCGACTTGGAGGCGTTTTGTCTGCGGCCACCCTTTGCGGGATTAGGGCGTCGGGCTATAGATAGATAGATAGATAGATTTTAAACTTAGATTAATGTGTTTTAGACATGGGTGGGGAGAACATTGTCATTTTGAGGTACAGTTTACTTTGCCTGATTTCTTCTAGGCTTATATTTGACTTTTTTCATATTTTATTTGTTGGTTTTAGTGAGTTATTTACAGGTGTTAGGCTTAGGTTAGTTTCCTTGACAGATTTTAGGCCATTTAGATTGGCTTTAGACTTGTTTTGGAGCTCAATTGGGTGGGTTTTGGGCTTGGTTTGGGGGGAAACCCAAGGCTGGTAAACGCTCCACATTACTTTACATGTTAAAAGTACCCCGATATACGATACCCCGCGTAACGATGGGGTTTTATCTAACCAGTTACGTCGTTAAACCAGGGTATGCCTGTACTGTAATACCATAAAAACAGATTGGAGTTGAAAAAGAAATACACACACACACACACACACACACACACACACAAAAGAAAAAATACCCCAGTGCTCATAGCTAATTAATATGACGGCACAGTGAACCGATTAAAAATCCAAACGAACACAAATGGAGAAAAAAAATGGAATTTAGAATATTGTGACTGATACGATTTACAGTAATACATGACAACATATAAGATCGTAAAATTCAGAATGTCTCAGTGCAACATTTTTATCACTTGTCTATCTAACTTTTGCCAGACGTCTTAATCCTGTAAGAGATGGCCGCGAACAAATTTCCTCCATGTCGCCATGTCCCCCGCCATTTCACTGCCCTGCTCCTAACTCACATTTCCCTCTGTCATATACCAGTACCTCTCCACTCCATTCCCCCATCTCATCCTTGGCCTCCCCCTCCTTCTCCCCCCCTCCACCTCACTCACATACACTTTCCTCGTCTGTCTCTCACTCTCCATCCTCTCCACATGGCCAAACTGTTTCAGTATGTTTCTCCTAACACTTCCTATCACATCCACATCCACACCGTAGTACACCTTCACTTCCTTATTTGTCAGTCTGTCTCTACATGTGACTCCACATGCTCCTCTCAAATACCAGTAACTCATTTCCAAAGCTCTCACTCACTTGTAAAGACCTACGGTAATAAAGCAGGGACAAGGGTCTGGAGATACCTGTCCCATGTGTATGCATAGTTTCAGGCTAGTGGGCTCAGAAATAAAGGTTTGAGTGGATGACAGTGAGCACTGGTAAAAAGAACGAGGGATTAAAAAAAATGGAGGAACATAGCATAGGCTACTTAAGCTGTGTTAAGTTGTTGTGACACCGGGACTATCTGAGTGTAAACCTAGTGGAGTAAAAGCTTAAATTACCCTTCTCCTGTATTCTGGCCTCCTCCTCAGGGGGATAGGGAGGAAGTTGAGTAACATTTATGTAGCTGGGCACTGGAGTTGCCCAATTATATCAGAGCCACCTCGTGAAAGTGTTTTTCTCCAAGCCTGAGAAGCAAGTGCATGTGATATGACAATATGACAGTCTCTGTCAGTACTGCTGTTGCCATACAGCATTCTTGCTCTGTT
Organism: Coenobita brevimanus; assembly: GCF_032717465.1. Taxonomy (NCBI): domain Eukaryota; kingdom Metazoa; phylum Arthropoda; class Malacostraca; order Decapoda; family Coenobitidae; genus Coenobita; species Coenobita brevimanus. Next base: position 63,039,546 of record NC_136977.1, read on the forward strand.
TGATTTTGATATCTTGCTTAGCTGTTGTTACTTCAGTCTTGTTATTGCACTTTCTGTCAGTGTTTTATAAAAACCGTTGTTAGTGATGCAGAGTTGCAAATAAGGTAATGAAGAAAACCTTGCTTATTAATTGAGTGGTCATGAGGGAAACAACATTGTCATTGTTGTCAAAGTATCTTAGAAGGATAAATTTTTCAGTATTTTATAAGATAAATTTTCATTCATTTTTTTTCTTTTGTCAGTGACTGCCTGTGAAGGTTCCGTTACAAATATTCACACTTTGCATTTATTTCAGTATACCTTAAAGTTAAAAGTTGGGAACAGAGCAGCTAGATTTGGTAATCCCAGCTCAGCTTGGAGTGATATCTGACAACCATGGGGAGAACTGTTGATCAAGAAGGAGAAGGAGTGGTTATGAGGTTGTGAATGAGGCAGTAATGTTGAATTTCCCAGAAAAATATCTGCAGAGAATAACTTTATTGTAAGGGAAAAATGTTGTAGGGTGAGTGCATTCACTTTTTTACTCAACGTTTGAGTTAAAGTTTATGTCTTATACACAACAAATTCATTTATGCCGATGTTTGAAGTCAGCCTTGGCAAACTGAAGGTAGCTACCAGTACATCATATTTGCTGATTGAAATTTTATTTGTATTTTTTTTTTTTTTTTTTTTTTTATACAGGCTCAGAAGTGTGCCATTAATGTGGAGCTGGTTGGGGATGATTACCGGGAACTTCGAGGAGAGATTGCAGGACCTCCAGACACTCCTTATGAAGGTGCCACCTTTCAGTTAGAAATAAAAGTCCCTGAGACATATCCATTCAACCCACCAAAGGTGAGAGTTAAGGATGTAAATGAGATACCGGTATTTTGTTCAGCTAATGTAATATACTGTACTGTATAGTTTTTTAAAAAGGTAACTTGGAAGCTTTGTTTCATAAAACAGTTTTGAAGTGATGCCTGAATACCTTTTTTTTTAGTGTTGTTGAGCCACACAGCTATTAATTGCTGTACTGAAAATCCTCCCATCAGAACAGGTAAAACATAAACTGAAACAGGAAAGTTGTCCATCAGAAAGCACACCTCAAAAGGTATGCTGTATGTTATCTGTGGACTGAATGGTTGTAGAAATATAAAGTACAGTACTGTTGTACTTATAATGCTTTATATAGTACCAGGTATTTATAATTTTTAAGTGTCTTGCAGATAGTAACATCATCATCATCATCTAATGTGTTGCCCCATGAGGAGCGTAGGAGCCCAGGGCTAGGCTAGGAGAAAGTTCAATATTACCCTCTTATTTCCAACTACTTTAAGCAGTAGCTAAATGAGATTGGAATAATTCCCTCCTCCTAAGTTATTGATGTTGAGATTTGATAATCTTGTCATCTATCTCGTGTGCTGGAAGTTTTCACCTGGATAAAAAGATGAGGAAATGGAATTCCTATGTCTTCTGATCCGTGTCCTGAACTAGAGTAAAGAACATGGCTTTAGATCTCGCTACCCAATTTGACTGGGAAATATAATAACAGTAGTTATTATCTTACAAGGATTTTAAAAAGAGTAAAAATATTTACCACTGTGTATTTGTTTCTATATATTTCAGGTAAAATTTGTCACAAAAATTTGGCATCCTAACATATCGTCTGTTACGGGTGCCATCTGCTTGGATATCCTGAAAGATCAGTGGTGAGTATTGTAATGGTAATCAATTGTGGTTTATATATATATATATATATATATATATATATATATATATATCGTTTCGTTTCGTTTCGTTTTTAAAGGCCCCAACATGCTTGCATGTGTCGGCCTTGGTTACCTAATGGCGGCTCTCCACGCTGCACGATCCATTGCAGCCTCCCTGTTCAGTCCCTTAACCCTAAGGTCACACTTAATGACCTCGTCCCATGTCTTTCTCGGTCTACCCCTCACAACCCCACCCCCAATATTAACACTTCTCACCTTCCTCACCCAATTATCATCCCCCATCCTCTCCACATGCCCAAACCACCTCAATCTACCTCTCCTCATCACAACACCAATACACTCCAGTCCCATCCTACCTCTCAACTCTTCCATCGTAAACCCAGCCCCTCCAGGCCTTGGACGCAGGGAAGCACTGCACATCCACCTAATCATTGTCATTTCTATACGTCTGAGCCGGCGAATATCTTCCTCCTTCACTGCCCAGGTCTCACTACCATACAGCATTACACTCCTAACACATGCTGCATACAAAGACCCCTTAGCACGTAGGGAGAGGCCTCTCAATGTCAGGAGAGGCAAGAGCTCCCTGAACTTCTTCCAACCACTTCTCACCCTAGCCATAGAGCTAGCTCCAGCCCCACTTCCAGCACACAACATGTCTCCCAAATAACAAAACTCTTCCACACACTCAAGAGATTCACCAGCAAGTTCAATCCTTTCACGTCTGACAATCTCCACCTGCTCACCCCGGCACGCCGTACACATAAAATCAGCATTATCTCGCAGTCTACCTCTGATACCACTACATCTCTTATGCACCCATTTATCACACACACCGCACAAGATGGAATTACTTCCCACACCCTTGTGGCAAACTGCACATGGCCACTCTCCCTCGTCTTTGACAGTACCACCACCAACCCAAGATATCATCACTTTTGTTTTATCTGCATTTACCCTTAAACCCTTTTGCTCCATACCATCTCTCCACTTCCTAAACCTTTCCTCCACCTCCCTTTTCTTCTCTGCAATCAACACCAAATCATCAGCATACAACAACTCCCACGGGAGTCCGTTTCTAAAGTCACGTGAAAGGGCTTCAAGTACCATGATAAACAACATGGGACTCAAGACTGACCCCTGATGCACACCAACGTTCACGGAAAACTCATCACTCAAATCTCCATTCACTCTCACCTGGGTGTGAACACCCACATACATGGCCATAACCACCCTAGCCAGCCACTCCTCCAAGCCAAGCTTTCTCATTGCCTCTCTAGGGACTCTGTCAAAGGCCTTTTCCAAATCAACAAAAACAAAATACAGATCCCTTCTCCTACCAATATATTTTTCCTGAAGCTGTCGAACAATGAATATGGCATCAGTGGTCCCCCTACCTGGCATAAACCCAAACTGCATCTCATCAATATTCATTCTTTCTCTAATCATACCTTCTAAAACTTTCTCCATTACCTTCATTATCTGATCTAAAAGCTTTATACCTCTATAATTTCCTCTTTCCAGGGCATCACCTTTCCCTTTATACACATTTACAATTACACTCTTCAGCCAATCATCTGGGACAAAACACCCATAAATATTCCTATTTATCAGGTCAGTGACTAAACTCACCCCTATATCACCTGAGGCCTTCAACATTTCGGCAGTCAACCCAGACACACCTGCTGCCTTCCCCACCCTCATCCTGCCTATTGCCTCACTCACAGTAGCAGCATCAATCAAAGGCCAAGGGCCAGACACTGGATCTGCTGGCTCCAAACCTTCCCTGTCCCAGTCAAACTCCTCATTCAACAACCAGTTATAATGCTCTCTCCATGCATCTTTAATATCCTCACTGTTCACCACTACCCTTCCTTCGTCATTCTTCACACACTGCTCACCTATAATATCCCGATTATCCCTCTTCACCTGACCTGCCACCCTAAATATGTTTTTCCTTTCTCCATGATTTAGGTTATCAAGTAATTGTCTCTGTGACTCAGACTTTGCCCTGTATACCTCTCTTCTAGCCCTACGCTTGGCAGCCAAATATTCCTCTTTGCTACCACCCTTCTTCCATTCCCGGAAAAGCCTTCTTTTCTGCTTAACTGCAGCTTCTACACCCTCATCCCACCACCAAGTTACTTTATGTCTTGGTGGTCCTCTTGTCCAACTGCATGTTACATCAGTAACTCTCAAGAGATTGTTCTTGAGGGCTCTGTGCTGTTCATTAACGCCTCTGTCTACAGCTCCCTGTTCAGCCACCACTCTCCTCAACTCGCTATAGAAGGCATCCCTTACTACTTAGTTTTTCAGCTTCCATATTTTCCTCCTAGGTACATAAGTCCTCTTTTTCATCACTTGTTCTTTAAGCATCATGTCACAAATCAATAGTTTGTGCTGCTGCACACACTCCTCACTTCCTATAACTTTAACATCTCTCACTAACCTCCTATCGGCCCTCCTAACCAGAAAATAATCTATCTGACTGCTATTTCCCCCAGACTCATACGTAATTAACCTACTATCTCTTTTTCCTAAAATATGTGTTGCACACAGTCATGTCCGTTGCCTCCCCAAACTCGAGTATCCTTTCCCCTTCTGCATTCCTTAGACCATATGCACATCCCCCATGCACTCCTTCATAACCTTGTGCTGCTTCACCTACATGACCATTTAAGTCCCCTCCCAGAACCACTATCTCATCATCCTGCATACCGCCCACTACATGTATTAAATCATCCCAAAATCTATCTTTCTTTGCTTCATCCAATCCTGCCTGTGGAGCATATGCCGATATAATCGCAGGAGATATATATATATATATATATATATATATATACACAGTATATTGACTGTATTGGATATATTTATGTGAAGCTACAGAATGTGGTGAAAGTTTATGGTGTATCAGATAGAGCCAGGATTCCAGGGGCTTGAATGATGAATGAAGACATGTGGCCCTTTGAACTGGGCAGATTTGGACTGTCTGGACGTTGTTACTCCTCACCTTGCCCTGGGGTGGGAAAGCTGGTACAGATGATGATATATTCATCATCATCATCATCATCATCATCATCATCATCATCTAGCCCAGTGTTGCCTCATTTCCGTCCTTCCTATTCTTTCTTTTTTTCTTTCGTTCTTTCCTCTTCCTTCTGTCTATGGGTGACCCTACACTGAGTGACAAGCTAAGTGGTTTCCTGTACACCAGGAAACCACATTATGCTGGGTGGTAACCATATAATCAGATTATGGCGCCTGGTGGTTTAGTTGGTAATTAAGGTGCTCCAGCCGGATTGAGCCTGTGCAGGTTCATATCCAAGGGGTGGTTGGGGTTCATTGCCCATGTAATGCCACTCGGGGATGAGTGAGGCTGGTCACTCTCATCTTAAATGTCAGGACCAACTTGCTAAGCCCCAGGCTCCTACACTCCTCATGGGGCATCACTGGGTTAGATGATGATGATGAATATATATATATATATATATATATATATATATACAGTAAAAGTCTCATTATTCGGCATCTATGGGACCGGGATGATGCCAAGAAATTGGATTTGCCGAATAATCAAAAACCTACCCACTCAGTACCTTAAATATATTGGTGAACACTGTCATCACCACTTATTGTATTACAACTGTGTTTGGAGAGAGTACTGTATACTGTACAATACTGCAATCAATACAGTACTATACCTGAATCTAAAATATATATATAAATTAGTGAACATATACAAGTGTAATGACACAGTAGGCCTACAAGTCTGATAACACTTCCTGGATGACCGAAATGATGCAGAATATTACCAAATGGACGAAAACATGAGATTAACCGACCTCCTGACTGCTTGGAATCGTAGCGTAGAGTCATGTAAACATACCTGTGACCTTCGTTCCCTCCCCATAATTGTTCAGTTTTCTTTATAGCTGACACTAACTTGACATCACTGACATCGGTACTGTAAAGGGTTGTTCAGTCCCGGAGGTTATTAAGAGGCTAATGGGATATATTACTGTTTGCATCAATACTCTCTCTTTCACATTAAACACAAAATCGAACAAAGGAATGAGTGCTAAATGTACGTTTAACTTTCATCAGAGACCTTAGCAATTCATATTCCTCCAGTTTATTTTTAAGTATTTTTCTGACTCTAGGTTAGGATAGGTTTGGTTAAATTATTAGGTACAGTTAAACTTGGTTAGGTTAGGTTTAGTCAAACAGGACAGCCCTTTCCACCATTATGCTGAGGAATAAAAATACTAGAGCTGTCACAGCCTTACAGCTAAAAACGACGTTGAAACTGATTTCACAAGCAACATTTATTAATGGGTAATGCATTACAGTATCAGTGGTTCATGGGCTATGCAATTACCGGTAAATGTCATTTTCAGGAAGGTGTCAAGAATGAAAGAATTTCAAGAATTCGCGAGGGGGCTTGCAATGTAACCCTCGCTAATTTGGTGGGGGTGGTTACTGTACTGTATGATACTGTGCAATATTGTAATCAATACAGTACTATACCTGAATCTTAAAAAAATATAGAAATTAGTGAACATACAGAAGTGTAATGAAACATAGGCCTACAGGTCACTGATAACACTTCCTGGACTCCCGAGATGATTCTGGACATCTGCCGAACAGTCAAAGATTTTCGTAAATGGGACTATTTCTTAAAACTGCCGAAATGTCGGATCTACCGAATAATCAGCTGCCGAATAATAGGACTTTTACTGTATGTATATATATATATATATATATATATATATATATATATATGTATATATATATATGGAGCCTCTGTGGTACAGTGGTAGAATGTGCGCCTCGCACGCTGGTGGACGCGGGTTCACCTCCTGTCAGAGTAAAAACTTTCTGGAAGCGTTCACCAAGCCACTTACTACTTTGGTGAACATAAAGGGTGCTGTGGTTGAACCAGTGTTGCATACTAGTAAGCTTGCATCCTGTCGGCTTTAGGCGGGCTGATATTGATGAGATGCAGTTCGGGTTCATGCCAGGTAGGGGGACCACTGATGCCATATTCATTGTTCGACAGCTTCAGGAAAAATATATTGGTAGGAGAAGGGATCTTTATTTTGTTTTTGTTGATTTGGAAAAGGCCTTTGACAGAGTCCTTAGAGAGGTGGTGAAGTGGGCAATGAGAAAGCTTGGCTTGGAGGAGTGGCTGGTTAGGGTGGTTATGGCCATGTATGTGGGTGCTCACACCCAAGTGAGAGTGAATGGAGATTTGAGTGATGAGTTTTCCGTGAATGTTGGTGTGCATCAGGGGTCAGTCTTGAGTCCCATGTTGTTTATCATGGTACTTGAAGCCCTTTCACGTGACTTTAGAAATGGACTCCTGTGGGAGTTGTTGTATGCTGATGATTTGGTGTTGATTGCAGAGAATGAAAGGGAGGCGGAGGAAAGGTTTAGGAAGTGGAGAGATGGTATGGGGCAAAAGGGTTTAAGGGTAAATGCAGATAAAACAAAAGTGATGATATCTAGGGTTGGTGGCGGTACTGTCAAAGACGAGGGAGAGTGGCCATGTGCAGTTTGCCACAAGGGCGTGGGAAGTAATTCCATTTTGTGCGGTGTGTGTGATAAATGGGTGCATAATAGATGTAGTGGTATTAGAGGTAGACTGCGAGATAATGCTGATTTTATGTGTACGGCGTGCCGGGGTGAGCAGGTGGAGACTGTCAGATGTGATAGGACTGAACTTGCTGGTGAATCTCTTGAGTGTGTGGAAGAGTTTTGTTATTTGGGAGACATGTTGTGTGCTGGAGGTGGGGCTGGAGCTAGCTCTGTGGCTAGGGTGAGAAGTGGTTGGAAGAAGTTCAGGGAGCTCTTGCCTCTCCTGACATTGAGAGGGCTCTCTCTACGTGCTAAGGGGTCTTTGTATGCAGCATGTGTTAGGAGTGTAATGCTGTATGGCAGTGAGAAGGAGGAAGATATTCGCCAGCTCAGGCGTACAGAAATGACAATGATTAGGTGGATGTGCAGTGCGTCCCTGCGTCCAAGGCCTGGAGGGGCTGGGTTTACAATGGAAGAGTTGAGAGGTAGGATGGGACTGGAGTGTATTGGTGTTGTGATGAGGAGAGGTAGATTGAGGTGGTTTGGGGATGTGGAGAGGATAGGGGATGATAATTGGGTGAGGAAGGTGAGAAGTGTTAATATTGGGGGTGGGGTTATGAGGGGTAGACTGAGAAAAACATGGGATGAGGTCATTAAGTGTGACCTCAGGGTTAAGGGACTGAACAGGGAGGCTGCAATGGATCGTGCAGCATGGAGAGCCACCATCAGGTGACTAAGGCCGACACATGCAAGTATGTTGGAGCCTTCAAGTATGAAAATGACCAAAACAAAGTTTGAAGGTGGGAGGTGTGGTAGGAAAAAAGCTAATAGATATGGTAAATGAGTGTGTGAGGAAAATATGTAGGCAGACAGGGGATCAAATTGGTTAAGTAAGTTTGTATAGAGGAGTACATGAAACAGTTTTTTATTATTTTTTTTTACCTAAAAGTCATCAGATTGACTCTGTCAAACAGATAATAATGGAGCTACATGTGAAAGGTATACCTTTGAGTTGGAGCCATGATTCCTGGGGCATATATGCTGAATGAATGAGTTTATGGCCCATTTCTTTAGGTATTTTATTGATTAGTTTTCCCATAATCATATCCTTTACTTTTCCTTCCTTTCTGGGCCCACTTCATCCCACCTGCAGGTGGGAAAAAGAAATGGGTTGATGATGAAAAAGATTATTGAGACATGTCAGAGAGACCTAAGTAAAGTATTTATTTGACCAGGCTTGTGATTGAAGAGTTGAGAGAAAGGATGGGACTGGAATGTGTTGGTGTTGTTATGAAGAGGGATGGATTGAGATGGTTAGGCATGTTGAGAGGACAGAAGACAACAGTTGGGTCCAGAGGGTGAGTTGTGTGAACGTCGAGGATAGGATTGCAAGGGGCAGAGCAAAGAAGACCTGAGACGAGGTCATATTATGTGACATCAGGGGTAAGGGACTGAATAAGGATGCAGCCAGAGATTGAGCAGCATGGAGAGCCGCCATTACTTGACCAAGGCTGACGCAAGCAAGCATGTTGGAGCTTTTATAAATTTTATGATGACAGTGAATTTCTGCCATTAGTTAGCAAGTAAGCTTTTAATGCACATTTAGTGTATGGTACCATACACAAAAAGTGCATCAAAAACTGATCAGTACTTTGTTTGTAGGGCGGCAGCCATGACGCTGCGAACAGTGCTGCTGTCACTGCAAGCATTGTTGGCTGCTGCTGAACCAGATGACCCCCAAGATGCAGTAGTAGCTAAACAGTTCAAGGAGCACCATGCACTTTTCCTCCAAACAGCACAGTACTGGTCACATGTCCATGCCGGAGGTGAGTTATCTTACGATAGAGTACAATAACCAGAGCAGAGGCAGTGAGTATACAATAGTAGTTAGGAAAACAATGTTGTTGTAGCACAGGTGTGGTGGGGAATTAACGTAAGTGCATTGGTTGAGTTGCATTATGTAGTATATCTTCAGATTTTATTGGTTTTAATAGCTTTGATGTTGTAGGTTGCATCTTCAGTTTGCTTCCATTAGTTTAATATCTTTGTTATTGACAGCTTGTATTTTAGTTAGGCACCATTATTATTCACTTGAGAATACAGATTTTCACTGTTTCCCATTAAGTTTCATGTCTCTTATATGTAACTGTGGCAGGGTTGGAGTTTAGAGGAGGAAGTGCAAGTAAGGTGACAGCAGGGAAGAAACATGGTAGGAACGTTGAGGGCAACGTAGGAAATAGGAAGTTGAGCATGTAAGTACAGATGTTGCATGACAGCATTGTGATCCCCATATCCCCACTCCAGTATATGAAAGTAAAGCTTGGAGTCAGTTGCAAGTACTTAAATAACAAATGAGAGGTGTGGAAACGAGTTACTTGAGTGAACCATGTAAAGTTAGGTGGAGAGACAGACCAACAAATAAGGAAGTTAATGAGTGTTGTGGTGTTGATGTGGATCTACTGAAAACTCTTTAAGTACCCTCAGATGGTTTGGCCATGTTGAGAGTATGGAGAATGAACAAGTGATTTGGAGAGTTTATCATGAGTTAGGTGGAAGGGAAGAGGGAGACAGGATGAGGTGCAATGGTGGGGGAGACTGAGGATGAGTTGGAGGGATGGGGAAGAAGTATATGAGTGTGGTGTGAGTTTGAGGGAGGGTAGCTTGATGTCAGAGGACAGGATGTCAAGGAGGCAGTTTGGTTGTGCCCACCCTCTCAGGGATTTAGGCATCTGGCTATAGATAGATAGATAGATATATGTAATGGAGAAAGAAACTTGACGTTTCATACAGAATTTCATGTACTGTATTGTGTTGTGTCTTTGAAGAGAGATTAATGTGTATACTGAATGGTAGGTGGGGATGCCCACCATCCACTCACTCGATATAGTGCTGCTTTCGGGTGACTGCCCTCTCCTCTCTTCCTTCCTTCTTTCCTCCTTTGTGGTTCTTTCCTTCTTTCTTTTCTCATCCGTCTCTCTTTGGGTGACTCTACAGACAAGCCAAATGGTGGTTTAATGGGTAATTGAGGTGCTCCAACTGGATTGAGCCTGTGTAGGTTTATATCAAAGGGGTGGTTGGAGTTTATTGCTCATGTAATGCCACTCAGAGATGTGTGAGGCTGGTCACTCATTTTAAATGCCAGGACCAAGTTGCCTAGCCCCGAGCTCCTACGCTCCTCATGGGGCTCCACAGGATTAGATGATGTATGTATGTATGTATGTATGAAGTGGAAGGTAGATTGGCTCAAGGAAGACATGCTAATGTAGCAACTTAACCCCAGTCTCCCTGTTTGAGCCGACCTGTCAGCTGCGGGTAACTTCCCCAACAGAGTCATCCCATAGTTTTCATACACCGTTGATGCTGTGTCTGCATCTTAATATAGTATGTGCTGTGTGGTATTCAGTTATGTGTGTTATGTTTTGTGGTCCCTTTCCACAACGAGGGGGACATGTCATCTGTGATTTTACTCAGCTCGAATCCAAGATGGCAGCTGAGGAGGGCTGGGTGACATCATGTTCTAAGCCTGGCTAGGTGCTCTTAGTAACCTCTGTCCAAGGGTATCTTGGGGGGGTGAACATCAGAAGGAGGTCATAAGACAATATTAAAAGTGAGTAAAGATAGGGGAAATGTATTTATTGCGTTGTTGTGGCTCCAGGCTTATTTAGATGCTAGCCTGTTATACAGCAAAGATCAAGCTGCTTTCTATCATATCTTGAAAAGGTTATGTGTATGGGTAGGCTGTGTTGTAAGAATAAGGTACCAAAGGTTGAGGAAGTGTATTAATGTTTGAGGGGCAGTATTACACTGAGATCAGAGCAGGTTCTTTATGAGTTTTGTTTTAATCAGAGATGAGCTGGTCTAAACCGGTTTGCTGCCCTCCTTCCCCTCTCTCTCTCTCTCTCTCTCTCTCGTAAATAACGCGAAGCAATACGCACCCAAATCGCACAGAAATCATACGAGAGTGGCTGAAAGTGTTATATTATTTTGTGAATTACTGTGATAAAATACAAGTGATTTAGTGATATTTTTGCGATAATCAGAGAAGTCATGATGCTAAGTGCATTAGCTAGCGATCATTTTTGCGGATGCAAACTGCAGCTATGCTGTGAAATGACTCATGACATTATATCAATAAGCTTTATAAAAGTACGTGGTAGTAAAAGTCATTCATGAAGTTTGATAAAGTTTGTAATGATTTTCCTCACATCGTTACTGTTTCGCTAAAGTCTAACATAAACACCGGAATATCGTAACAAAATCATAGGAGACTGGCTAGAAGTGTTTTATTTTTTATTATTATAGCAATTACTGTAGTGGTAGGTGGTGGCGACCATCATCCACTCACATGATGTAGTGCTGTCTACTTCTTCCCTAGCCTTTATCATTCTTTTTCTGTGCCTGCCCTCCTTTCTTCCTATTTCTCCCATCTTTCCTGTTACTTCTTATTACTTTTCTTTCTGTTACAGGTGGCTTTACATTGAGTGACAAGCCAAATGGTTTCCTGTAAGCCAAGAAACCATTTACAATGCTAGGTGGTAACCATATAACCAAACCATATGTGCTCCCTACGTGTCAACAAGTGGGTTGGTGGAGGGTTAGTGCCCCTTCCTGTAAAACAAATAACTCAGAGTCAAATGGCCACCCCTTGCGGGATTATGGCGTCTGGCAATAGATAGACTGATAGCAATTACTGTGATGAGGTAATGGGGATGTAACCCTATTTTGTATGGAAAAAATCTTGTGGTTTGGTGGAAATTTCTGCCTCCCTGGGCTATTTCCTGCATCAGACAGTCAAAACACACCATGTATTCTCTCAAATCGTTCTCCGTGCTTGGAGTGCCTACGGACATGCAATTTGTTGCAAATGATAGTAGAAAGATTGATGTTTGTCTGACAAAAATTTTAGCTCTCAAGATTAATGATAAGTGGGTTAAAACGAGAGTTGAAAACACAATTTTTTTCCTGTTTCTCTGCAATGAGCACGATCAGTACATTGTCATCACAACCGCTGCAGCCAGAGGGTTAAGAGGGGTCCAGGGGTGTTTTTAAGGGGGGCAGCAGATATCCGTGTACTTTTAACATATGTGGGTGTATTTGTTACCTAACCCCTGTGGATGTTAAGGGAGCACTGTAATGATATATACACTCCACACCCACTTGTAAAGTGTCTCAGTAGATACCAGTGATGGACATAACCTATTATATTGATTGTGGTAGTAATTAAGAATAAAGTGAAGTGTGATTTAATATTTAAGGGTAAACTTAGTTACAAGAACAAGAAATTTTATGAAAAGTGTCATATTCCAAAAACAAAAATTGATGGTTAGGAATGGTTACTTGTAAGAATTTCATATTCACAGACAAAATACATTGATAACAGTGCTGGCTCACAAAGTTGATAAGAAGAAATGTGATAGAAAAAAGTTGTCTGGCTCACGATTGAGGGTAACAGAATTGGTGTAAACATTGCTGATCCAGTCCTTCCAGTCTTCTCAGGGATTATAGTTCTGGTATTAGGCAAAAAAGCGAGTGCAAACTTGTGAGCCTTAAACCAATTAACATTTGTTCCATTTATTACTTACTGTTTGTGGTTATTGAGAAGTTTCATCATTGCGGTAGCTTGGTGGACCAATTAACCATGATCAAGGAGGTTTGACTGTTGAAAGAGACTGGTGTTTATGCATGACACCACCACTGATGCTTGCATTTTTCTTAGAAGCCACAGCTAGGGTTAAATGTAAATAAAATGAGTTAAAAATCAGACAAAGTAGAGGGATCACCAAGACATGCAGTGGAAGCAATTCAGATGATCATGTACTACATGCAACACTCTCTGTGGCTGCCCGGTAAACTGGCCTGGCAGCAGCAGGAATTTCAATTGCCTGCTTGTAATATTGCCCAGATTAAAAGTGGTGCTGGACCATCCAGCACCAGAAGGTTGGTGTTGTACCTGTATTGATACATTGTTTGTAATCTCTATTCTTGGGTGGGAAAAAAAATTCTAGTAGTACCCATAAAAAAATCAGTATTATTTCCATGCACAGAACATGGTAAGTAGGTAGTAGATGGTTGACTGTCATTAGTTGTGGGAAGTATTGCCATAAGAAATGAAGTGTGGCTACAGGCTTGGTATTTAGCCACACAGTCATCAGTCTGAGGCAGGAATCTCAACCACAAGAGAATAGAGCCAGAGTCCAATCCATGCCTTGCGCATTGCTGCAGATCTTAATATGCATCATAGATTTCTTTTCTCCCAGGAGTTTCCAGTAGCTCTTCAGAAGTAATTAGCTGGTTTGGGCAGTTGGTTTAGCTACCAGGTTATAGAAAACACCAGTTTTGCCATGACCAACCTCAGTATGAGGATTCTTTAAGAGGACATACAGCATCAGTTTCTATTTATTTACTTATTTATTTTTCTGATGTTTATCCATAGTCATTGTTAATCTAACATGTTTTGATCAGTCCCTAAAGGTAACAGCGAGTTTGCCAAGAAAGTGCGCTGTCTGCAGGATATGGGTGTGGGGGAACACCAGGCCTTGGTTGCACTCTCATCATGCAACTGGGATGTAGATCGTGCCATAGAACAGCTCTTCTCCTAGACCATACAGCCAGACCCTTCTGTCCATCACCCCTCCATCCTTCAGGTAGGAAGAAGAGAACCAGAGAAGTGAGCAGGACACCAAGAAGGAATTTAGGGTGTATGGCTGCATTCCTTCCATTCTTCCAGCCCATAGGGAGGAAGATCATCATCATAGAGGACTGAGCTGACCTGTGGGAAGTAATTTAGATCAAGTGGCTGCTTTCCCTCTGCTTCTTTTATCTCAGGAACCTGGGATATAATGAAGTATGCCTACTTTACATTATGCTAGTCCCTTCTTTTCTCTTCCTCCAACAAGAACATAGAAATGGGAGGCAAATATTTAGAGAAATTGCAGGTTGTTTCCTTTTCCTCTCCTCATTTGTTTTGGTGCAAGAAAATGCAGCGAGATCAAGAGAGGTGGTATTACATGTACAGGATTAACCCATTCAGCTCAAGGACATCCTATTTGCAGTTTATTCATCCCAACTGCATATTTTATTCAGCTTAGGATATGCTTTTTGAATTGGAAGGGCCAGTAGATATCTAAGCTTGTTGGACTTTCAGTATGAGAGGCCCTTTTTAAGGTTAATAAAATTGTCTGATAACAGCAAGAATAAACCAAAAAGGATGTTACTCAGAGTTAGTTAGGTACTGATTTGGGAAGATCCTGGAAGAGTCCTCAACTTTCATCCATCTTTCTGCTCAAGAGGTGGAAGCTGCAAGTCACGGGAGAGATTTGAATTCTTTACTAAATGGTCATTAATATTGTGGGATGACATTAGCAGATGTTTGCTTTATTACAGGCAAATAAGGTAGCTGGATTTTCCCTTGATTATATATTGAATAGCCTGGTACTGAAAAATATTATCCACCCACCCATGAAGCAAGACATTTTGACAATTAATTTTTCAAATGCCAGTTTTATTTTCTGTCAGCTTATAATTTGGGGAACAAAAAAAGAAGTGCCAGCTATTTATGCTTAGATATCCACAAATAAGTTTGATACAAGCCTGTCTTAGAAGTTTATCTCAACAGGAGGATTTTATTCCAGTCCCACCAATTTGAAGTACTGTATCTGATGTCCTTGTGCTGGGGTGTTTGGCTCTACAGTACATATATTATTTATTTTTTAATTTTTTATTTGTGATTTAAGCACTATCTTGTTTAATAATGTAAATCTTTTACAACAGAAATGAAGACACTATATTGGTACAATCCAGAGCTGTGTTTCATTTGTAATTTAAAATGATAGAATGATGCAGGTGGAGAAAGTGCTGTTGCATTTGGCTGAACTTGTGATATATACTTAACATTATAGATTCCCTTCACAACACGCATTGAGGAAGCTGCTTCTTTTTACTTGATGCATGAATATTTTTCTAGCATAATAATTTCAGAATTATAAATTAACCTCCAATACATTCCTTGATAATAATGATGAATGGGAATGCAGCTTAGTACTCTAAAAGCAGAATACGGTAATTTAGCGAGTAATCCACATTACAGGAAATTACTTGCAGTTCAGCTAGGGAGTAATTTTGTGTCAATTGACAAGAAGTGTATTCACTCATTTTGCTAAGAAATGTACTGCCAGCCTCATCATCATAGCCATTATTCATACTGGTTGGAACTCATGAAAGAAAAGAATACTAAGATTGTTTGTTGTATGTTCAATGTGCAGTGCGTTATGAAAGAAAACAGTGTGGATATTGTAGCTTCTGTAAATAGTGTTAATAGTTTAAAAAGAAACATTGATCAGTAAATCTTGTTATCTCTTCATTGCTATACATCTGAATTCCATAGAAGTTATTCAGTGGGTCATTATTTGCCGGAACACATGTCAAGGATAGCCTAGTTTGTGTGGTAAGGTAGCTCTAAAAATAAGCAAATTTTAATTATAAGCACTTTTTTTTTTCTTCTTTTTTTACCTGTCCGCAGAACACTTGTTATGAATTAGAACTCACTTATATATGGAAAAGAATGCTTAGATCCTAGTGTAATACAGATTGTAAGCAGTTACAAGTAGTCAGTCCAGATATACATTTTAACAGGTTTGTTGAGTGATGCTTCTGTTTCATGGGTTGCAGTCATTCACAGTTCATAGATTTCTCACCATTAAGCGTGACTTTTTTTTTTTTTTTTTTTTTTTTTTTTTCCATAACTTTTTTATTTTTTTTCCCCTCCCAAGTCAGAAATAGAGCATTGGGGCCAAAACAGAAGACTGTAGATCTTTCATGCTGCCATTACCATTAACAAAAACTGGCAGCACAGTACAGCATTTCCTTTCCCACTGAACTGTCAGAGTTTCCCTACACACAAAAGTTTTCAATATATTTGTGTGTGTGTGTGTGTGTGTGTATTTATTTATTTTATGACATTGAATTTTATCATGAATAAATTATTTGCAACTGATTTCCACATAGTGTAACACACAGACTTAGAGAGACTGGAAATAATTCGCAAGGTCCATTAATATCAGAAGACGCTATTGCAGGTGAGCACTTTCCAAAACTGATTGCCACATGGGGAATCAGATGGGTTGATGGGAGAATACAACTAAAACTAGCACCTTTTTAACCTTTTCCTCCATGACCTACCAATCCCCTTCCTTTGTTATTGATAGTGCCCCATGTTGATGTCCTTGCAATAGCATCACAACACTCAGAAACTCAGCAAGCAACAAACTAGCTCTTTCAGTACCTATGCTCACTAGAACACTTGCTTAGACGAAACAGAATGGCTGTTTCACCAGCCAAATCAACTATCACTGCAGACAGACGTTTTCAAACACCTTCAAGTCTCCTTCTTTAGCCTGTCTCATTGGAGGGAGAACCCAAAATTCCTGGATTTACACTGGATGCATACATTACCATTTTAGAGCATGGGATCAACCTCACTGCAAAGGCATCTCATAAACTTGATGCCTTGAAAACTCTCACTGGCACAATGTTTGGGCAACAGAAGGAGTCACTGAAACCAGCCATTAAAGTTCATACAGACAGCAGTGAGTTATGTGAGCCTGAGCTGGGCCACAAATGTAGAAAAGCATAGAGCGCACACACACACACACACACACACACACACACACACACACACACACACACACACACACACACACACACACACACACACACACACACACACACACACACACACACACACACACACACACACACACACACACACACACACACACACACACACACACACACACACACACACACACACACACACACACACACACACACACACACACACACACACACACACACACACACACACACACATATAGGATATACAGAAACCAGGATTATGGACCACTTACATTAAGAAGCATTATGATTATGAGCAATAACAATCATGGAGGCAAGACACATCCCAGCTTCACTCCAACATTCAGATCAAAGAGCTCATGTAGTTCATGCTGCCTTTGTTCCCTCATGCAGCAGTTTCCCATTCACCCCATGTATTTTCAACATCTTCATTATCAGTAACAGTTGGAAGGATGTAAATGTTTTCCCTGTAAGTGTTTATGCTGACATACTGGTGTAGTAACATTTATTTGGAACAGTAAATGTACCACTGTGTATTAATAACTAGGGGTAGTAGTTTACTATCACAGTTATTTTTGTACAGTATTCTGGTGGTGGCAATCTTGGATTTATGTAATTTTGGAAAAGGCTTATATGCAGTAATGTATTATATGTGGATATGAGGGGAATTGATTGATCATAATTTCATTTTTGTTAAGAGCTTTCAAATCTTCATCCTGATTTGATTAGATTAAAAGACTCTAAAATAAAGTCAGATACAGTAATAGCTAGAGGAACACAGTATACTATATTGTAATGAACGTTATAGAGCCAAAATTTTGGGCATTATTATAAAAGTTTATTATGTTTTTCATCATAGGGGTAAGCCCTCTTTATAATGAACCTTGATTTACAGAATCTTAGGTCTGATTAACTCTAGCCAACTCTATATGATATTGTATACTGGAAAAAGTTTAGGTATGTAGTGGACATGGCCACCTTACAGACTACATGATGGCTTGGCCTGAGTTGTGCAGTACTGTATCAAGTCCACAGAAAATTAAAACACATTACATTACAGTGTGTGAATGTGTAGGATATTGCAATGTATCTAACAGACTAGGGTTGGTACATAACAAGCCTGTGTTTGTAAGTCAAGATGTCTTTTACCATCAGATTTAACAGACTTTCGGATTTAATGAACCAGTATTTCTCCAATTAGTTCATTATATTGAGGGTTGACTGTATATCATCGTCATGCCTGTAAATCAACCCCCCCACCCCACCCCAAAAAAAAAAAAAAAAAAAAGTGATTAGAATCAAGGTTAGTTAAAATAAAAAAACTGATTTTTTCAAAGTATTCTGTCAGATGTGAAGAACTGTTAAATTATTATACCACTGCATAGTAATATACTGAACTACATGTATGTTTATTAATTGAAGTTTCACTAGTTTTATTCTCAATAGAGTGAGTTTAATATAGCTTAATGTAAGTGTTAAAAGTGATCTCATAAATTCACCAATAGGGTAACCTTACCAAAGTAAAATGTATAGCAATCCACACATCATTAGCTAAGTGGTGACAATACAATATTTGTTAAAGTTGTATGCCAGAGCATCAAATAAACCACCTGCTGAATTTAGTACAGTATAATGAAGAATCTGGGTGTGTAATATGTAAATTTTCACATTTTGGCATAATTTAGCACTGGTAAAGTTTATTGATACCAGCGTTCCTAACATCTGTGCTGTATCACGGGGTAGAACACACCATGTGCTGTACTGAACTGTTTTGAGGAAACAAACTGAAACCACAGTGTACTGTTAACTTCAAACTCAACATGCTGGTAACTGACAAGACCTGGTGTTTTCATTGTACTTTGTTTTATCATTTTAGTTATAAATACTGATTGTATTAATTTTGGACCCACCTACTCAGTATGTCCTTACTTACCCATTTTATTTATCACAGAAAGCTCATTTAACTTTAATATTAGTTAAGAATTGCTAACATAGTAGCACACTTGATAACTAGCATTAAAACTAGGAAATTGCAAGTTTTTTATTTTTTTTATTTTATTTTTTTGTGTGGCTTTTTTTCTTCAGTCTTATACAGCAGATTTTCCAGCATGCTTTTATATTTCCCATGGAGTGTGTTGACTCTGTTAAATATGTAGCCTATAAAAGGAGATAATATTTTTACATGAATGTAGTATAATCAAGCTTGTCCTCAGACTGTTAGCGAACTAGGTCCTCTGTATCACAATGCTTAAGTATGTACACATTTAATTTTCTGCTCCCTACCCATTTTGAGAAGTATATGTAGAAATCAAAACCCATATCTGACGACTGTTTAAGATTTAATTTTTATAAATACTTCCTTCTCCAGTTTTTGTAATTATCATGCAATACTAGGAAGCATTTCTGTATTGTAATAACTGTTTTAATCTTGTTCATGAAAAGTAAGTACAGTAGGCCCACCAGCAGTACAGGTAATTGGTTGTTGTTAAACTTCATTGTTTGTAATTGCTCCGTTTAATCATGGTTGTAACACTAACTGGTACTGTATATGAGGTGTTTAATACAGTCACAACTTAGTATGCAACAGAGTTACATCAAATGAAAGCTCTCTAATGCATAAGTTAACCGTTACTCCCAGTTTTTTTATTTATGCAACAGGTCTTCTCTGGAACTGCCTTCCTCTGTCTGTATTTCCTACTTCCTATGATCTCCAGTCTTTCAAACATGGTGTTTCCAAGCATCTCGAAATGAACGGATCTTGAATTTGGCTCTCTTTTGCATTGTTTTTCTTTTTTCTTGGAAGGAACGGTTTGCGGGCTCCTGGCTTTTGATTCCTTCTTTCTTGCGTTAAAAAAAAAAAAAAAAAAAAAAAAAAAAAAATTCTTGTCCGGTATTTACAAGTACAGTACTGTGGTACTGCATCATCAGCATATAACAGATTTGAGATATTTCATCTATCACCATTCATTACCATTGCCATCCCCCTCTCCATTCCTCATGTTTTTACTTCTCTCATCACCCCATCCATAGACAGTATATATGTTGAACAACCATGGGGACATCACACAACCTTGTCACATTTCCACACCGATCGTGAACCATTCACCTAGATGCCCATTAACTCTTACACATGCTTCACTACCATCATAAAACCTGTTGACGGCACCTAGCAGTTTACCATCTACACCGTACAGGTGCAAAAACCCCCACAATCCTTCTCTGTCTACTTTGTCATATGCTTTTTCCAGATCCATGAATACCATGAACACCTTATAGTCCTTCACACAAGCCTTCTCCACTATCAGTCTCACTGCAAATACTTGATCCATACATCCTCAGCCACTCCTAAAGTCACCCTGTTCTTCACTCACTAGGCCTTCTGATATCTCTCTTACTTTCTCTAAAATATGGCTTAGATCTTTATTTTAGTAATGTTAGTAGTGGCTCTCATTGCTGAACTGAATTCCATACCCTTAAAGCTACTACTGAATGTATGCCTGTTGTCTTCAAGCTGTTGTCTAGTCAGTCATATAATGCACCATTCATGCTCCATGAATTTTCCTCTGCCCTTCTGCTTTGTAAGAACACTTGTGAGGATCCTGATGGCATACATTATAATATGCTCTGTCACCTTTTCCCCCGGGCCCTGGCCTAATTATTAGCTGTTTATAATTGTATCTGGACAGAGGGTGTTTTTCCTCCCTCTTTTCGTAATGCTGTCATTCTCCCATTTCTTAAACGGGAAAAGCAAGGCCATGCCCCTCAAGATTATCGCCTCATTGCTCTTACTAGCTGCCTTTGCAACTTGTTTGAGCATATGACAAATCATCGTCTTATGGGGCTCCTAGAATCCAAGCAGTTTTTGTCTCTTCACAGTTTGGTTTTCGAAAAGCTCACAGCGCCTTAACTCCCATCGTAAATGTAGAGACTCATATCTGTTCAGCCTTCACCACTCTACAGTCTGTTGTCTCAGTGTTCTTTGACCTTGAGAAGGCTTATGACACAACCTGGCACTACCATATTTTACGCACAGTTCTTTCTTGCGGTATTGATGGTGACCTTGGTGTTTTCGTAAAGAATTTTTTGTCAGCTCATTTCTTTAGAGCCTGTGTTCAGCATACTTATTCAGATCCATTCCCTCAATACGAAGGTGTTCCTCAAGGCAGCATTCTTAGCACTACTCTTTTTTTGTTGGTAATTAATGGGATTGTTTTTTATCCCCCACTTGGTGTTTGCTCTTCTTTATACTGTATGTGGATGATTTTGCAATATATGCTTCAAATTCTGACATCTCTGCCCTTGGTGATCTTATTCAACGTTCGGTTTCTGCTGCCACAGAATGGGCTACTTCTCATGGCTTTTGGTTCTCTCCTCTTAAGTCTCATGCTATTACTTTTACTCATTCTCATCTTGTTTCTCAACCACCTCTTTTTCTCTATGGCTCTCCTCTCCCATACAAAACCTCAGTTTCCTTTGTTGGCCTTCTTTTCGATTCCCGTCTTACTTGGAAGGATCATATTGCCTCCTTGAAAAACTCAGCCTTGCAATGCCTCCGTCTCTTACAGACTTTGTCTCATGTGTCGTGGGGTGCTGATCGGACTACTCTCCTTTGTCTCCACGTTGTTCTCTTTCACTCTAAACTTGACTATGCTTGCCAAGTTTATTCTTCCGCTTCAGACTCCATCCTTCGACAACTTGATTCTGTGCATCATCACGGCTTACGTTTGGCTCTTGGCGCCTTTAAGTCCTCCCCAGTTGAGAGTCTGTATGCCGATTCAAGAGTTCCATCATTCATTGTGCTCTTCTTTCTTATCGTCCCGATGCTAAGTTGCACTGTTTTCCTCATACCCCTTCTCTACTCCTTCCCAGTCATGACTTAGACATGTTGTCCACTCCTAGGACTAAGCCACCTTTTGGAGTTCGAGCTCGTACTCTCCTCTTGCACTCCTCCCTTACTGTTAGTAATGTTTTTTCTTTCTGCACATGTCTTTTTCCTCCGTGGCTACTTCCGCAACCCCATGTTTGCCCTTCCATTTTCTCTTAATCCAAGTCCAATTCTTCTTCCTTTGTTCTCTGTTCCTAGTTTTCTGACCATCTCTCCCACCATTCCTCTGCAGTACCTATATACACTGATGGTTCAAAAACCCCTACAGGTATTGGATTCGCGATGCTCTTTCATAACATCTTTTATAATTTTAGCCTTCCTACTTATGCAAGTGTTCTAACAGCGGAGTTATATGCCCTCTCATTTGCTTTGTGATATATTTGTCGTGCCTCCTCTCCTTCATTTGTGATATTCTCTGATTCATATAGTGCTCTGTCCCTTCTTCAGTCACCTTCTAATTCTTACCCTTTAGTCCTTCGTATCTTGGAATGGTTGTTCCATATCTCCTCTTGTCGTAAAACAGTCCAGTTCTTTTGAGTCCCAGGACATGTGGGCATCACAAGCAGTGAATGTGCTGATCAGTTGGCTTGCATGGCTGTTACCAGGGATGTCTCTTCTTCCTTCCTCATTCCAGTCTCTGACTTTCTTCCTGCCCTATCCTCCTTCCTTCAACACAGGTGGCAGTCTTGTTGGGACTCTGTCACTAATAATAAACAATGTGTTGTTAAACCGTTTATTTCTCCTTGGTTAACCCCCTGCCACCGTAATAGGAGGTGGGAGACTGCTTTAGCTCGTCTTAGAATCGGTCATACTAGACTTAGCCACTCTTATTTGATGTCTGGTGGTAGCCCTCCCCTTTGTACTGGTTGCAATACCATTCTCTCCGTACGGCATATTTTCCTCAATTGTCCTCTACACTATGCAGCAACGTGCTGCGTTTCTTTTTTTGTCTCGCCTCCAATGTCCCCCCCTTCTTGCAGACTTTCTCCGAGAATCATTGTATTTTTCCTTCCATAATATCATGTCCTTCCTTACCTCTCTTGGTCTTTTTTCCAACATCTAATTCTGTTCCTTATCTCAGTAGCCCCATCTGTGGTATGATACACTTCTTCCATTGACCCATTTCTTTCACAATGCCATGTCTGTACTCCCTGCCCTCCCAGTGTACACAACTTGTAGCTGACGATCCGGCTTTATGCTGGATTTTGGCACTAGATTTCTATTGTTCTTCTTCCTCTTTCTCTAAAATAATTCTTCCATATACCTTCCCTACCACACTCATTAAACTTATGCCACAATAATTCTTGCACTCACTTTACCCACCTTTATTTTTGTACAGGGGTACAATCTCAGCCTTTTTCCACTCTGCTGGCACAGTTTCACTCATCCATGCCTTCTTATATATCTCCAACACGCACTTCATTCTGCTCTCTCCACTTCACTAAATCATCTCTGCATACACCTCATTAACCCCAGCTGCTTTCCTATTCTTCAGCCACTTCACAGCGCTCTTCACCTGTGTGTCACATTTCCTGGCACTGCATTCCTTCTCTGCACACCCCCAAAACCAATCATGTTCACAGTGGCTCTGATCTCTCTATTTCCATTCATCAGGTTTTCAAAATATTCTTTCCATCTGGTCCTTACTTCATATCATGGGTTAATAATCTACCACTTACATCCATCACACCTTCACATTTCTTTCTTCTTTCACTTCTACATTTCTGCACCTCTTTCCAGAATAACTTCATATTTTCAGAGTAGTTTTCATTCATTTTTCTTCCTAGATCATCATTTACCTCCTTTTTCTTCTTTACTAGTCTCTTTACATGCTTCATGCTCTCCATGCTTTCAGTTCTTATTTCAATTAAACCCCTGTCCTGCATCCACTCTAGCCACTTCTTCCTCTTTTCCTCCACTGCCCTCTTAACCTCTTCATCCCACCATTCTGTACCCTTTTTCTTGGCTGTTACTCTTACCACACCACGCACCGCTTTAGCATTCCTAACTGTGCAATCCCTAATTAAGCATTCCACAAGTTGTCCAGATCCATTTCATTCCAATTCACTGATTCCAACTCCTCCTCCACTTTTGCCCTGTATTCGTCTGCCATTTCTTTAATCCTCAGCTTCACAACTTTCAGTCCCTCTCCCTGAGTGCACCTCTCATGGTCCACCTCACTTCTCTCAGCTTGTTCTTGCATACCACAGTCATTCAGAAATGATTATTTCTTTCTCAGGTATCCGTTATTTACTTACATAAACAAATTATGGATGTATGCCATTATTTACATAATGTAAAGGTAAAACTGTTGGCTGATGAAAATATATATATATATATATATATATATTACTCATTCAATGTAGTGCTGCTCTCGGGTGTCTGCCCCGTCCTCTCCTCCATCCTTGTTTCCTTCCATCTTCTTCTGTCTTTTTTTCCTTCATTCTTTCTCTTCCTTCTGCCTACGGGTGACTTTACGCTCCCTCTTCTGTCTTTCATTCCTTCATTCTTTCCTCTCCCTTCTGCCTATGGGTGACTGTACACTGAGTGACAAGCCAAATGGTTTCTGGTACACCAGGAAACCATTTACTATGCTGGCTGGTAACCATATAATCAAATTATGGTACCTGGTGGTTTAGTGGGTAATTAACGTGCTCCAGTTGGATTAAGCCTATGTAGGTTTATATCCAAGGGATAGTTAGGGTTTATTGCTCATGTAATGCCACTCAGGGATGAGTGAGGTTGGTCACTCTCATCTTAAATGTCAGGACCAACTTTCCTAGCCCCAGCCTCCTATGCTTCTCATGGGGCAACATAGGATTGGGTGATGGATAGATGGATTACATTACCTGCATCTACTTTCAACCATCAGAGTTCATTATATGTACCACATTCCTGATCACTCATCTTAACATGAAAGGTGTATGACTTTTCTCATCATTGCCACTCCACACGACTTCCTGACAGATATTTGTTGGCTGGACACACTATTTGTATTTTTCTCACTCATTGTGAACATTCATCTTAATTTAACATGAGCTTGAATGCAAAACAGATAATAAAGGAACAGTACAGTTAATTAAAATCCTCTTTGTAAGTTGTGAGTAAAAAATCTTAAGAGTATTATGTGTGTCTTGTTCTCCGGTGCCTCGCTATGGCGAAATGCTCTCAACCACAAGGAAACATTGGTTCACTGCATAGGACAGCCCCACAGGGGTGGTTACTTTCTTATGGTTAATGGGTCTACCTGGCCAACCAAATTAGGGCTGAGCAACACCAACAACAACAACCAACCGAGATGTGGTGCTAGAAAGATGGTGTAAAAGGATCCTAGTGTCCTCTTCAGACTCATATTGCTCCACACTGCATTGTTGATGGGCCAACTGTTATTGTTTTATGAATTTAGGTTGAGATAATATTTTCAAATCTCTTGATGTAAGATTGGAGTTAGATATACAAATAATTGATTTTGGTTACTTAATATTTAGTATGTGCCTGTACTTTTTTTTTTCTTTAATGTCAGTCTACATGCTGATCATGTTATGATTTTTAGAATATACAGTCACTACTTGTTTTATGATGGGGTTACATCAGGTCATACCTTATCATATACTGATTTTATCGTAAATTAGGAGATTGAAACACATTATAAAAGGGGGGGTTATGTCATCTCAGCTTCCCAAAGTCACCTACCCAAGACTGAAATAAAAATGACAACCCACCTTAATCATTTCCTGTGTCGGTCCAAGTCATCTGCAAGACCAAAACAAATAATATCACGCCAATACAGGTGGTGTTACTCTACCTATCTATCTATCTACTGCCAGACGCCATAATCCCGTAAGGGGTTGCCATTTGACTTTGAGTTAGTTGTTTTACAGGGAGGGGCACTAACCCTCCACCAACCCACTTGTTGACACGTAGGGAGCACCTATGGTTTGGTTATATGGTTACCAACCAGTGTTGTAAATGGTTTCTTGGCTTACAGGAAACCATTAGGCTTCTCACTCAATGTAAAGCCATCTGTAAAGGAAAGAAAAGCAATAAGAAGTGACAAGAAAGATGGGAGAAATAGGAAGAGAGGAGAACAGGCACAGAAAAAGAATGATAAAGGCTAAGGAAGAAGTAGGCATTACTCACGTACAGTAAATTGTTGCAACAACACAACAGTCACACATGCATAATGTTGGCCTGGTGCTACACAATGTATAGGACTACTGTAGTACAATGCTTGGCTGAGAGGTGACGATAGCAGGGGGGGGGCACACATGAATGAGTGGAAAAGATAGGGCTTTGAGGGGATGACGGGACCTCTACTGAACTAAAACAATGCTCTGCATGCTGGGGCCGCCATCTTGCCTGAGACAAGCGACTGTCGCCTTGTGTGTGCATGGCGCTTCGTACGAAATTTTCCGAGGGCAATATCGTTATAGCAGGAAATTCATCGAAAATCGGATTTTGGGGTGGAACGTTTCTGTTATCGTTGTAGCGAATTATCGTAAACCGAAAACGTAAAACGATTAGTGACTGTATATGGTTAACGTTGTTAAGCAACATGGCTGTATAGTATGAAAGGTTTAGGTATTTTCTAGCCTTCCTCTGCTACACATTCACTGGGGCACCATGCCAGAATAAAGTAGCATTTGTACATTAAAGTAGAGGGTAATGACAGGTATGTATCACACATTTTTGCTGTTGGTGAGTTTACTGGTGTTCTGTTTTTTTATCAGTTTGAGTGTTGATGGCAACATTGTGTAGTTCATCTGAAGCGAGGACGGGAGGGAGGGAGGGAGGCAACACCACTGCTGAGGATTACTGTGATGGACCAGAGGAAGATGCATTCCATGCTCAGCTTCAAGCATTTTTACTTGAAATTTTATATGTTGCACTTTCTCTATAATTGTTAATACTGTATGCAGATTTGGATCACATGTAGTAATGATGCTGGATTGGCAGTACAACTCAATACTGTACAAGTATTTGCCAACATGGTCATGCAGACTGGTCTTTTTTATTTTTTTGTATGGGTTATGTAACAAATCTGTAAAATATGCCTTTATCATCTCTAATGCATCATGCCATAAGACTCATTTTAAGACAAAACATATTAATAAAAATATAAATAAAATATGTAACATTGTTTTAACCTGCTCAGTTTTGTGTATTAATGTACATTATTCCTTGAAAATATTATGTGTAGCTGTAATAGCATCAGTGTTGTAGCTGTAATAGCTTCAATGTGCAATTCCTCATGCAGGATATTGTCTTAAGATTAGTGTATGTATTAATCATTTAATGTACCAGGCATGGGGCTGAGACCATGCCTCAGGCCTGAAGGTCGAAGCTGAGGCTTAAAAAAAAAAAAAAAAAAAAAAAAAAAAAAAATCTATAGCCTGACGCCACAATCCTGTAAGGGGTGGCGTTTGTCTTTGAGTTAGTTGTTTTACAGGGAGGGGCACTAACTCTCTGTCAACTCACTTGCTGACATGTAGGGAACACGTATGGGTAGGTCATATGGTTACCATCCAGTGTTGTAAATGGATTCCTGGCCTACAGGTAACCATTAGGCTTCTTACTTAATGCAAAGCCACCTGAGAAGAGGGGAGGCGGTAGCTCAGTCGGTAGAGAGGTGGCCTGCAGTCCTACCGGACCCAGGTTTAGATCCCCGCTGGGGCAGGGAACAGTTTAAGGATTTGAATATCATAAAAACAGACTGTACTGATCTACCAGAAGACCTGCCGACTTGTCGTTAAAATACCCCCGCTAATACCAATACACCAGTTCTGTACGAGACAATCCTAGCATGTACTCAATGTGGACGGTGGCTGTTAGCGCCAAAGTGGAGACATGTAAAGGTGAATAGTATATAGGAGGACTACTAGGTCTCAGGAGCAGGCAGCGAAGCCTATGCCCAGAGTTGGACACATTAGAAAAATAATAATAATAATAACAAAGAAAATAAAGTGACAGGAAAGATGAGGGAAATAGGAAGAAAGAAGGGCAGACACAGAAAAAGAATGATAAAGGTGAAGGAAGACGTAGGCTGCACTACATCAAAAAAGTGGATGATGTTGAGAAATAGGAAGAGAGGAGGGCAAACAGAAAAAAATGATCAAGGTGAAGGAAGAAGTAGGCAGCACTACATCAAATGAGTGTTTGATGGTCGTCACCACGTACCAAAAAATATATATATATATTGAGGTTGAGGCCAAGGTCGATCAATTTCAACAGATCTCGAGACCAAGGCTGTTATGCCCTGATGATTTAAATTTAATCGTTGAAAGTATGGAGGAGTCCATTGAGAAGTCTAGAGTTGGGATGGAAGCAAAGGTACTGAAAATTAATTCTGGTAAAACAGGTCCTGGTTAGTATGTATGAGGAAGGCAATATCAGTAAGCAGTGGTCCTGTGCTGTTGGTAAGAAGGAAGTAGACAGGAATTCTGTCCTGTGTAGCTACAGCTTGTAAAAAATGGGTCCATACGAGACCAAGATGTGTTAAGGGTAGTCTGGACGATGTGGTAAATCATCCTGGCAGTGGATAATAGAATGTTAAGTGTTAATTAGGTTCACATCCAATTGGATGTATGGA
The DNA here is from genome assembly GCF_032717465.1 of Coenobita brevimanus. NCBI lineage: Eukaryota > Metazoa > Arthropoda > Malacostraca > Decapoda > Coenobitidae > Coenobita > Coenobita brevimanus. Next base: position 63,067,939 of record NC_136977.1, read on the forward strand.
GGAATTTTGTCACTTGGGGGACATGCTGAGTGCAGGTGGAGCAGAGGGCAGTTCTGCTGCCAGAATGAGAAATGAAGAAGTTTAGGGAACTATCTTTACTGACTATGAATTGAGTCTTCTTTAGAGCAAGGTACTCTCTCTTCATAAAACATGTGAGTTCCTTTTGTTGGGAGTTTTCCCGGGCTTGGTTCTGGCTGTCTACTCTGTCTTAATTCTGTGGTTCTTCAGGTCTTTCTTGAAACTCTCAGGCACAGTTATGTTGGTTCTGACCCAATGACATGTGACTTTTAACCATTCATTTTCACTTCCTCTCATACTAAGGGAATTCACACACATTTACACCACCTGGTAAATATCCTCATGCACAGTCAATTTTACCCCCTCAGATCAGTTCTTATTGGCATACATCATACATCACAGGCTTCCTTGATGTCTGTTGTTTTTCTACTCTAAAACTATGAAGCAAATCATACATCACTTTGTTTCCTTAATGTCTACTCTTTTTTTTTTTTTTTTTTTTTTTTAGCTGAAAAACTTATTGGAAGATGAGACTATGACTACTTTTTATTAAAAAAAAAAAAAAAAAAAATCGGATATTCTGTCAGGTAGGCTGAAACTCTGCTTTCTGTCTCTACTATTTAGGAGCAGAATTTCACGAGCTTTCCAACGGCAGTTTTAGAGTTCTGATATAACAAGCAGTTTTCAAGATAATGTGAAAATTTACAAATCTGGCAAGGCATGACAAACTGGGTCAGCAGCCTGTCGTCCCTCTTGTCTCTTCTTGCTTCTGTTGTGATCTGAGTTTCCAATTGTTTTACTTTGTGTTGCTTATGTTCCAGTATAAAATATGAATTACTTAAACTTATTCTTTTAGGACAATATGTATCACTGTGATTTAATATTTGAATAATTGAAAATTAGACCATAAAACTATCTGCTGCGACATTCTAAATTCCCTGAAAGAGTTAAAACTGATGACATATCTAACTCTTGGCTGTCACGTAGCCAGTCATTATCTAACTACTTCCTTGTCCCTTGAAAGAAAGAAGGTGGAGTGCAGGAAAAGGGTAACTAAAGGGTCCACCAGGCTCATGTTCAAATGAGCCTGGGCATCAAGACCAACAAGGAGCACTCGGTGCAATACCCATGCCCTATACTCGGTCTACGGGCTAAGCCTTTGACCTTGCCATGTGATCTTGACCTCTGACCAATTGCTTTCAAAATCAAACTGCTTCATCCTTGCCTGGCCCTCCTCAACTCTTCCACCAAATTTGGTCCAAATTAGATAAAAACTGAGTTGATCTTTCCCTATGCGATTGAGCTTTGATTCATTGTCCTCACAATCAAATCACTTCATACTTTGCTGAGTCACAGCCTTCTATCATGTTTGGTCTACATCAGATCAAGTGCTTAAATTATACTGTTCACACACACACACAAACACACACATCGTACGTGTCTCAGCTGCCTCTCAACCACTGCTGCAAACCGTAAGTAGTTTTCAAGAATTATGTTTGTCCTGTCTCCTTTAGTCTTATCTAGTGTAAAATATTGTAAATTAATATGGATCACCAAAACTGTAAAGAGCTATTGTCGGTGAGTACACAAGAATGTTTACAGAAATTTCGGTAACATCTGTTAAGTACGGTAACCAACCTTAAACATGACCGACACTGTAAACATCGAGAGAACTGAATTTCCAGGTTTTGACAAGGAAACAAGGGTAATGGATTTGGTTATAACATTGATCATGAGGGTTAGTGAATTAGAAAAGAAAGTGGAGGATCTGGTATCAAGAAACATGCCTGAAAATACGGAAAACACTACACAGAGCCTGATACTGGCCAATGAGACGGCGAACCAGGAGATCGAGAATTTGAAACGAGAAAATATCGAATTAAAGAGAAAACTAGAAGAGAGCAGTAACAAAACGGAGAAGGTGAGTAGTGTGTTAGAAGAGCAAAAGGCAAACTGGGCACATGTGGAAGAGAAACAGAAAAAAGTGGTTAGCTTAAGGGAAATCATTCAGGAAGAAAGGGAAATGAACAACAAAAAAATGGAAGAAAATGTAGTGAAAATATTGAGGAAGAGAAAGTAGTGAGAGAAACTGTAGAAAGGAGCAGATGTGTGGTAATATTTGGAAATAGGGAGGAGGAAGAAAAGGTTAGATCTGTGAGAATCGAGAGACACGAATCAAGTGAGAAAAATATTGGGCAAGATCGCTCCCGAAAGAAACAAGTGGGAAAAAGAAATTGAGGAAGTAAGGAGGATTGGGCCGTATAAGAAAGGGAAAGTAAGACCAATGAGAGTTAAGTTGTCATCAGAAAGTGTAGTAAACGATATACTTAAAGTGATAGCTATTAGTTCAATGAGGAGGGTTGATGCTCCATCTGATTCGCCAGGCTGTTGTCTTGTTCCCGCAGATGAAGGCGGCTCCAGCTTTGGGTGGATTAACAGATCCGTCGGTGTAGTATGTGATGAAGTTGGGGGGAGTGAGGTGAGCGATGAGTTCTAGGCTGAGTTGGCGTATTTCTTCTGTGGAGGTGTTGGCTTTGGCGGAGGAGTGTGGAGTTATTAGTCTGAAAGGGGGTGGAGCCCAGGGGGGTGGCTGCCGGTATTCTGGGTCGGGAGCAACTGGTTCTTGTTGTATGACGGTGTCGAGGTTGAAAAGTCGGATGGCTTTCACAATGCAATGGGTCCAATTTTGTTTCAGCAGATCAGGGTGAAGGTTGATGCTGGCTTGGACTCGTGTTAGGGGTGGGAGAGGTGTCGCACTGTGGATTATTTTCGCTATGATTGCTGCAGCTCTAGCTTTTATTCGGTGTTGAATGGCTTCGATCTTGCACTCCACGCGGAGATTGCAGAGGCGTGTCCATCTGGGTGAGTTGGTCATGATAAGGAGTGCCTCGTTTTGGGTGGTTTCGAGTTTTTGGATTAGGGTGGGGTTTGCGCAGACGGGTATAGGGGCACAATCATCGATGACGGAGCTAATAGATTGGATGTCAAATAGTCTGAGGACTTTATATGAGGCCCTTTTGCTCTTGTCTGTAAGGGATCTGAGGGCGCTGAGTCTAAGGTTTGTTCTCTCTTTTAGGAAACTGATTTCGGTTCTGAAGGATAGATTGGAGTCGATCCACACTCCGAGATAAAGATGAGAGTTTACATATTCGATCGGGCTGTAGCCGAGATGTAGAGGACGTGAGGAGGGGGGTTGCATGCCTAGTGCAAGTGCTTGGGTGTTTTGGGTGTTTATAGATATACCGAGATCTATACATCCTTGTTGGAGTTGGGAAAGGGTTCATTGAGCTTTGTCATAGAGGGGACCTCGGTTTACTATTAGAGCAAGATCGTCGGCATAGCAGAGGACGCATATGTCTGGGCCAATGTTTGTTTGTAGGAGACTGTCCACGCTGCTCGGCCAATAGGGAAGGACAGGACAATCGGTAGCACCTGAGATGGAAAGCTTTGGGATACGGTGGGGCCACACTTGAGCCAAACATGTGACCGACAAGAGGAAATGAAGCTCAGGGGCCCTTCCAACTATCAGACTCGGATATTGCAGCGGTTCTAACCCGGTGCTTTGTGTCGTCTTCTCGGTCACATGTTTCGCGCAAGTTTGGCCGCACCCTAAGAGTTGCTTGCTGCTGCAAAATGAATCTAGAGGTAATTCTTAGTCCTGTGGTCTCATCAGCTTAAGTACCGTATGCTTTCCTTAAGCTTTCTTCATAGCAATATCCCAGTACCCCTGCTTGTCGTAAGAGGAGACTAGAAGGGGCCTTTTTGTCTCTCATTTTTCTCTCCTTACTGTACTCTTCCTCTCCTTCTTCCTACCTCTGTTCTTGATATTTCCTTGTTTCTCCCGGCCTATATTTTCCCTCTACTTCTGCATTGCCATATAGCCATATTATGGTTCGGTGCTTACTCTTGATTATTCCTTCCTTCCTTCCGTAGCGATATTTTGTGTTTATTGCTCCTAGATACTGTATTGTCCATCCATCCATTGCCAGACGCCATGTATCCCAAACGGGGTGGTCAAGGGCTTAGAGTTAATTGTTTTACAGGGTTGTGCCTCGACTGACAGTTACCAGGTGATGAGTGCAGGTATGTAATGTAAAAAGGCATTACATATCTGCAGTCGATGGTGTTCTGTTAGTCGAGGTATTTTTACCATTAGTGTAGGTCTAGCTATTTGTCTCTGTAGGATTTAGTATAGGTTAGCGATTTGTCTGTTAGGTGATTAGTTTTAGGGTCTTTAGATTAGTTTGTCTTTATAATATAAGGTATAAAAAATATAAAACCAAGAAAAAATTTAAAAAAATAAAAAACAAAAAATAAATAAAATTAAAATTATTATATATATATATATATATATATATATATATATATATATATATATATATATATATGTACGTTTGCATGAAAGTGTGTCTGTATGTATGCATGGAAGTGTGTGTGTGTTTGTGTATATATATATATATATATATATATATATATATATATATATATATATATATATATATATATATATATATATATATATATATCCGGCCTTAATAACCAGGGGCTTCGGCCCCAATGGTCGATAGGCCAGAAAAAAAAATTGTCCAAAAATATATCGCTAAGGAAGTAATTGGTTGTCTGGCGGGAGGTGCCTGTGTGTTACCATGGCAACCTCTCACACCACCAGTTACATACACACATTTTCCCACCAGCAAGTTCCATTAGAGAGTATTGTGTGTGTGTGTGTGTGTGTGTGTGTGTGTGTGTGTGTACAGTCATGCGTGTGCCTGCACATCTCACCGCAATGCTCCGCCAACACCCACAACACTTTTCTCCTTAATTTCTTACCACAGAGAACTCTTACATTCCTTGATCATTTCAAAAACTTGGTTCTCATAAATATTATGAAGGAAAAAAAGGTAACTGTTGATATAAATGTTCGTACAAAAACATTATATATAAACTGCGGGAGATATATTCTTTTCACTTTCACTTGGCCCAAATTTTCGTTCTTTTGCATCTGATTTCACGTAGTTCAGTGGCAGAAAGTACAATGCTATGGCTCTACAACCTTGTCTCAGCACATCTTCGTGACCAGCATCATTTTCCAGTGTTCATCTATTGCTACAACTCAGCATTCAGGACGGAAATAGGGGAGTTTTAGGCCAAGTTAGAGTAAAAAGAGTATAGTGGACAATATTCATAAGCTTACCTTGGTTAGAGTGTGGCTTGGCTAAAGTGTGTTACACACACACACACACACACACACACACACACACTCCCCTCCCCACCATCAAGTCCTACTTTAGAATAGTTGTGTGTGTGTGTGTGTGTGTGTGTGTGTGTGTGTGTGTGTGTGTGTGTTTCAAGTCACCCATCCAGAGAGAGAGAGAGAGAGAGAGAGAGAGAAGGGAGTGGAGGGAGTGGCTGGGGACGAGAGTCAAGGAGATGGGCTGGGGACGCGCCACACGAGAGAATACGAGACGTCAGGCGCGTCCCCAGCCCGTCTCTTCTGGCCTCTCGTCCCCAGCCACTCTGTTTGTCTGTCTGTCTGTCGCTGTCTCTTTCTGTCCGTCTGTCTGTCTGTCTGTCTGTTTCTGTCTATCTGTCTGTCTGCCTGTCTCTCAGTCTGTCTCTTTCTTTCTGTCTGTCTTTCTGTCTGTCTGTCTTTTTCTGTCTGTCTGTCTGTCTGTTTGTCTGTCTTTCTGTCTCTCTGTTTCATTCTGTCTGTCTTCCTGTCTCTCAGTCTGTCTGTCCGTCTGTCTCGTCAGTGCCACCACGTGAAGGCGTCTATAGTGTTTGTGATAAAAGTCAACAGACATTACAGCCACGGTTCGAGGGAAAAGTCTACGGATAAAGCGACCCACGTTTAACTACCGAAATTTTAGTCTGGGGTTTGTCGGGGTCGAGGGGGGACAGTGTATGGGGATGTTTTTTTTTGGGTGTATTAGGTGTATGTATGGAGTGTATCTGGGTTGTGTTTGGGGTGTGTTTTTGGGGTGTGTATGAAGTGTATCTGGGTTGTGTTTGGGGTGTGTTTTTGGGGTGTGTATGGAGTGTATCTGGGATGTTTGGGGTGTGTATGGAGTGTATCTGGATTGTGTTTGGGGTGTGTATGGAGTGTATCTGGATTGTGTTTGGGGTGTGTATGGAGTGGATCTGGGTTGTGTTTGGGGTGTGTATGGAGTGTATCTGGGTTGTTTGGGGTGTGTATGGAGTGTATCTGGGTTGTTTTGGGGGGTGTATAAAGTGTATCTGGGTTGTGTTTGGGGTGTGTGCTTGGGGTGTGTATGGAGTGTATCTGGGTTGTGTTTGGGGTGTGTGTTTGGGGTGTGTATGGAGTGTGTCTGGGTTGTGTTTGGGGTGTGTGCTTGGGGTGTGTATGAAGTGTATCTGGGATGTGTTTGGGGTGTGTGTTTGGGGTGTGTATGGAGTGTATCTGGGATGTATAGTATACACCCAAAGTACATCCCCCATCCCCCCAAAATAAAAAAGCACACACACCCTAAACACATACCAAACACACCTCAAACACATCCAAAATACACCCCCGAAACACTCAAAATATACCACAAACACACTCCTTACAAAACCCATACACACCCCACACAGAACCCACACAACCCCCCCAAACACACCCCAAACAGAAACCATATAACACCCCCAAACACACCCCAAACAGAACCCAAACACACCCCAAACACACCCCAAACAGAACCCAAACACACCCCAAACAGAACCCACAAAGCCGGTCAAAAGACACCCCAAACAGAACCCACACAACCCCCCAAACACACCCTATACAGAAACCACACAACCACCCCCCAAACACACTCGAAAAAGAAACCACAGAACCCCCCAAAACACACAACAAACACACCCCCAAGAACAACTGACACAACAACGCAAAAACACCCCAAACAGAACCCACAAAACCCTCCAAACACACCCCAAACCGAACCCACACAATCCCCCTCAAACACACCGAAACACACCCCAAACCGAACCCACACGACCCCCGAAAATAAACCTCAAATAGAACCCACACGACCCCCTAAAATAAACCCCAAACAGAACCCACACAACCCCTCCAAACGCACCCCCAAAAAAAGCTGCACAACCCCCACAAACACACCTTAAATAGACCCCGCACAACCCCCCAAACACATGCCAAACACACTCTAAATAGAACCTACACAACCCCCCAAACACACCCCAAAACGAACCCACACAACCCCCCAAACACATCAAAAACACACCCCAAACAGAACCCATATAACCCCCCCAAACACACCCCAAACAGAACCCATATAACCTCCCAAACACACCCCAAACTGAACCCACACAAACCCCTCAACACACCACAAACACAACCAAAACAGAACCCAAACAACCCCCAAACACACCCCAAACTGAACCCACACAACCCCTGAAACGCACCCTAAACAGAACCCACACAACCCCCCAAACACACCCCAAACTCCTCTCTCTCTCTCTCTCTCTCTCTCTCTCTCTCTCTCTCTCTCTCTCTCTCTCTCTCCCTCTCTCTTATTTTCCGTCATTCCTACCTTCAATGACTCTAGAAATCTGCTTACCACACATGCCAACTCCCTAATACCTGTAATATATGAAAGGGAACCAGACGAATCAGGAACATTTCCATATACGTCAGCTGTCGTCCGTAAATGGAATAACTTAAGCAAGATAGTATAATGTATTTACATAATTTGTACAAAAAGTGAAGAACCTCGCCCAGCAGACCACCATCGACTGCAAGTGCCCAATACCTTCCTATATTGCACACTTGCACTCATCAGCTGGTGACTGTCAGGCGAGGAACTTGGCTTAATGTAGGGGACATCTATATTAGAAATAGATCGGTGGGAGGAGGAACTATTTAAAATATGTCAACTGTCAACCCTAATTAATATTACAACATATACATATTTACCGTTGATAAAAACCATAACCACACAGTAAAAAAGTCACATCACTCTGATCAGTCCGGTCTCTCTCAAGAAAGCCATCAATTTATCAGTCATAACAATGTCCCCATCACCCAGGATGGTGGAAAGGGTGAAGGGGACGTCTGCTGCGCCGCAGTAATTTATAAGTGAAGCACGTTCACGAATAAATCGCCGACAGCGCAACTGTCGATGGTTAGCCCGCCGGTGAGGTTGTCTCCGATCCAGGCTCACCTGGTGTCGGGGCAGTTGCGGGGAGAATGGGCACAGGTCAGTGGTGGTTGGGTGACCCTCTTGCCCTGGGTCATTAGCACCCCCGTTGTCCCTTCCTGGGGTTGTGGGGTGGTGGTGGCCTGGTGGTGGGGTGGGGGGTGGCGGGGTGGATGGTCCGGCGGCGGGCATTTTATATATATTAATATCTTGAAACTCGGTGGCAGATATAATTAAAAAGGCGCATCTTACGTAGAGGTTAATAGATGATGATGCTATAAGCGATAATTTTCGACAGGTTTTACTCTAGATAATTAAAATCGTCTGACAGTAATATGAACAGAGGCAAAGAGACGTTCTCAAAGTGAAGTGGTTAATGTAAAGATAATGATAATGTTTAAGTATATAACACATAAGTGAAAAGAGTATAGTTAAAATGAAATATACAGTAAAGCAAATGTTACCGAGCATGATTGAAATGAGTCTTCTGTCTCGAACTGGAACTCTGTGAACCCTTGAAGCTCCGAATCCCATCAGTCAACCTCTAACCGAGAAAGGGGGAGGACGCAGGTGCTGTGTGTATATTAACTCGGTGATAGGATTATAGTGTTTAAACAGCTTCCCCGTCTTCTTGAGGTACAGAAGGGTAAGCGAGGATACTGTTCATTCGTTCTTTGATAGCTACGAGTTCTCTCCGCTGCGCCAAATCGTCTGTATTAATCTGAAAAAGTAAAGATGCGCTGTGGTGTTGATGTGGATGCGCTGGAGGGTGTTGGGAGAGGTACCTTGAGATGGTTTGGCCATGTGGAATGAAGACTGAGAGATTACCTATAGTTCTTCCACCTTAACTTGGCCTAGGTTTTCGTCCCTTTGTAGCTTATTTCATGTAGCTCAGTGGCAGGAAAATATAATACAGCACTACGGTTCTACGTACGTTCTTACCATGATGCTTGTTATTTATTTATTTATTTTACGCGTCATATTCTGGTATTCGTATTGCTACAGCTCAGAACTGAAGACAGACAGTAATATTAGGACAAGTTAGAGTGAAAGGAGTATAAGAGAGTGTATGTGAGTTAGGTGGAGAGACGAGTAGTGGGAGACCGAAAATAATGAGGTGGAGGGATGCGGTGGAGAGGTATATGAACGATGCTGGTGTGAGTTGAAGGAGAGGCAGCCCGATGATGCATGACAGGGTAACATGGAGGCGGTTTGTTTGTGGTCACCCCTCCAGAGATTAGTTTTAGATATAAGAAAGAGCACCGAGATATAAATACATCCATAGTAGTGAGTCAATTGATTTTTCTTTTCTGTTGCTCTGTAAGGTCTTCTCTCAGCTTAACATAATCCTGAAGTTTTTGCTTGAATATATATCTTTATTAATCTATGTTACGTTCAGTGTAGGGTCGGACCTTACAGTCGGAGGGAGAGTGATAGCCAGAATTAACTCCCATGCTGACGAGGTGCCAGTGGGAGATGGGTGTCCGTAGGAGGGATGGTGCATATGAAAGTGGAGAAATATGAGGGAGAGTGAAAGGCAGAATTAACTACCACATGCTGGCAAAGTACATCTGGGAATGGGATGGGTGTGTAGGGAGTGTGATGTTTGTGAAAGTGGAAATATTGTAAAGCATTGGTTATGTTTATGCGTCAGAGTGTGTGTATGTCATTGGTAGAAGTAATATGGTGTGAATATATGTAAGTATATATTATCTTTATTGATAGACAGTGGGTGATTCTGTACTTAGGAAATAAGAGGCTTTACGAAATGTTGATATACATATTTAGACACCACGTTATGGAGATGGTTTGTGTAATATTATCCTACAGAGAGACACAGCCACACCTCCATACACAGGCACACCTTCATTCACACACACACACACACACACACACACACACACACACACACACACACACACACACACACACACACACACACACACACACACACACACACACACACACACACACACACACACACACACACACACACACACACACACACACACACACACACACACACACACACACACACACACACACACACACACACACACACACACACACACACACACACACACACACACACACACACACACACACACACACACACACACACACACACACACACACACACACACACACACACACAGCCTCTTCCCTTCAGTAGAGCTTCATCCATCTTAGGAGAAATCTCTAGACGCTGGCGGGAGTAGAGGAGACTGTTGATAACCCAGTTACCTGCATAGTTCACACCTGAACCAATTATAATCATCAGGTTGTACCAGTTAAATAATAATAATAATAATAATAATAATAATAAGAAGAAGAAGAAGAAGAAGAAGAAGAAGGTGTCATGATGTTGAATAAGTAAAGAATTTTCACATAAAACCATCACTGATATTATGCACCTGTTCTGATGTGTTGATTTTACCTGTATGATATCTTAATTAGGAACTCAAAATGTGGCATGCAGGCTAATAAATCTGATCCCTGCTAGTCTTACATTAGTGACCGTCAAAAACTGAGGTCTTTAATTCTCCTTTGGTCTCATAGTTTTAAGATTAAGGACTAAATTAAGACGACGTATTGAAGGAGTCTGTATTATTTCTGTGTATTTTTTTTTTTATGCAAGGAAGAATGAACCCAAGGCCATTTTTCCTGGATACCTCTATGACAGGTTTCCCTCATTTATTTATACAGTTTTCTTATTTTCTTTTATTTTCATTACATTTTTCCTGATGTTCTCTGCGTGTTCCTCTCCGCCAAAATCCTAACAGTAAGTGCCAACAATACAATATACTAATACTATTTCATTTTTCAGAGAGAAGGAACCAAAGGCTGAACACCAACGCAAGATAGTCAAACAAGCAAGCCAACGTCAAGACCATGCTGTACCTGGAGACACAGCGTTAGAAAAATGGAGGTCGAAGGCAGGGGGAGATGCACACCAAGTAAGAATGCTCAAGAGATAGAATTTTGGCAATGCAGGTGAGTGATTACAAGACACGTAGTATTTTTCCACATCATTTCATCAACTCCCCCACATCTCTCTCTCTCTCTCTCTCTCTCTCTCTCTCCCCCACACATATACACACACACACACACACACACACACATTACATTAACCCTTCCACTACAGTGAGGAGATGGAAAGAGCACTTTGAGGATTTGTTGAATGTAGAGGGTGACAACAGTGCGAGTATAAGTGGTTGGGGAATGGCTGGGAGAAGGAGAGATGAGAGGAGGGAGGAAGAGATCAGTAGGGCGGAAGTAGTGGAAGCACTGAAGAAGATCAAGATGGGAAAGGCCCCAGGGATTGATGAAGTGTGTGGTGAAATGCTGAGGTATGGGGGTGAGATTGTTGTGGAATGGATATGCAAGTTGTGTAGATTGGCTTGGGAAGAGGGAAGGGTTCCAGAGGACTGGAAATCAGGTATAATTGTTCCTTTATACAAAGGAAAAGGGGAGAGAGAAGTATGTGGTAACCATAGGGGTATTTGCCTTCTTAGTGTGACTGGTCAAATATATGGTAGAATACTCATTGATAGGGTTAGGCATATGACAGAGGAGCTAGTTGGAGAAGAACAAGGGGGATTTAGGAAGGGAAAAGGGTGTGTAGGTCAGATAATTGTTCTAAGATGTTTAGCGGAGAATATCTAGAGAAGGGAAAGAAAGTGTATGCTGCCTTCATGGACTTGGAGATAGCTTATGACAGAATAGATAGGCAAGGTATGTGGAAGGTATTAAGAATATATGGGGTGGAGAGGAAATTGTTGAATGCTGTGAAGAGTATGTACGAAGGAGCTAGGGCTACGGTGCGAATGGATGGTGAGCTGAGTGATTTTTTTTATCTCAGTGTGGGACTGAAACAGGGTTGTGTGATGTCTCCATGGCTGTTTAATATATACATGGATGGGGTTGTAAAGGAGGTGCAGGGTAGGGCAGTGGATGTGGGGGTGGCTCTAATGAATGAGGGTGAGATTTGGAAGATTTCGGTGTTACTGTTTGCTGATGATACAGTATTGTTGAGTGAAGATGAATGGGAGTTGCAAGGTTTGGTGAATGAATTCGGGACAGTGTGTAGGAGGAGGAAGCTGAAAGTTAATGTAAACAAAAGTAAAGTTATGGTGTTTGAGAGGAATGAAGTCACAGAATGTACAGTGAGGTTGGATGGTGAGGATATGGAGAGTGTGAGTGCATTCAAGTACTTGGGTAGTGTGATGAGTAAGGATGGAACTTTGGGGGATGAAGTGCGTGAAAGGGTACAGCAGGGAAGGAAGGTTGTTAGTTCACTGAAAGCAGTGATGAGAAATAGGGAGGTGAGTATGGAAGGTAAGAAGTCACTGCATGATAGTATTGTGATCCCTATCCTGACGTATGGAAGCGAGGCGTGGACCTTGCAAGAGGGGAACAAGTCAAGAGTGAGAGCAGTGGAAATGAGTTACTTGAGAGGAACATGTGGAGTGACATGGAGGGACAGGTTGACGAATGGAGAAGTGGAGGAACGTTGTGGGGTGGATGTGGATGTGGTTGAGAAGATTAGGAGAAATACACTGAGGTGGTTTGGACATGTGGAGAGTATTGGAGAATGATAGACTGACTAGGAGGGTGTATGTAGGTGAAGTGGAGGGAGGGAGAGGGAGGGGTAGACCGAGGATGAGGTGGAGGGATGGAGTTGAGAGGTATATGAGGGAGGGGGGTGGTGAGTTGGAGGGAGGGTAGTCAAATGATGGGTGACAGCGACTTGGAGGCGTTTTGTCTGCGGCCACTCTTTGCGGGATTAGGGCGTCGGGCTATATATATATATAGATAGATCTATCGGTGGATAAAGCAATAATTATATGATGTCACGGTAGGGTCAGGCTCCATATTACTTCACCCTTACCAGCTTCGGCATTTGTCAGGTTAATATACATAATACATTCACTGTTATGTCCATCCATCTCTCTCATTCTCCTCATCTCACCCTGTTTACTCCCCTCTCATCATCATCATCATATTTCCCAGTTCTGTATTATATAACCATCTTTTTTTTTTTTTTTTTTTTTTTTTTTTACATACTACATAAATGTAAGATGTGTTGTACTTCATGAATATAGGATATGGCTGTATGATAGGCCAGCCAGTTGCATGTAATGGTGTGTGTGTGTGTGTGTGTGTGTGTGTGTGTGTGTGTGTGTGTGTGTGTGTGTGTGTGTATAATTCACCGGGTCGGTCAGGATCACTTGATGGTCGTGATCGTCAGCTTTTACCCTCCCGGAAGGGAGCTGAGAGCTCATCTAGTCCGATCTAAGGGCAAGGCTGTGACCACACACGCACACACCAATTCCCTTGCTCAAGGGGGACAGTAACCACCCACTTCGTCAGCGAAACTTTTCGCAACGTGTGTGTGTATGTGTGTGTGTGTGTGTGTGTGTGTGTGTGTGTGTGTGTGTGTGTGTGTGTGTGTGTGTGTGTAAACTTAACCCATTAGCTGTGGTGGCTTCTCTTCAGTTAACATAAAATCGCTTACTGTATGCTGAAGTATATATACATATATATTTATTTTCTGGTCACAGCGTTCATCTAGCACGTCGTATACTGTTCAGTTCTGCCGAGTTGCTCTTAGCTGAACGTATCGATGTAACGTTAGCCAAAACAAAATATCGTCTTTGTAACTAATTCGCATCTTACAGTTTCGATATCTAATCTCATTGTTCGTACATCACGATACTTTAGGCAGACAAGAAAATAATCTACCGAAATAGAAAACGCTAGTTACATGGATAACTGATATATTTTTCGTTCCTGGACTAGGCACATTTTACCCCTCTCCTATTCTGTCCTACTTTAGCCTAAACCAACCCATCCTAACCTACTTTTCTCTGCCCTGCACTACCCTACCCCAGCCTACCCTGCCCTAGCGTTCCCTACCCTATCCTACCGCTGAGGTCTCCTGTAGGGATACTCGTTCTTCGGTTTTTGCCAGGCTTAGGGAGGTGGAGGAGATTAAGGTGTTGGACATCCGTTCTGGGGGCGGAGAGACTTACAACATCCCTTTGTCTTGTTGTAAACTTTGGTCTACCCTTTCCCTGTCATGACACTTCTCCGGAGTCGATAATATTCCCCATGCAGTGCTGAGGTACCTGGATGATGAAGCAGTTTTTTTTTTTTTTTTTTTTTTTTAATAGGAAGGGGGGGGGAAGGAAGGTTGTGTGGAGGGGAAGGGAAAGTGGGAAAGGAGGAAGGAAGGAGGAGTGGAAAGATGGTGGGCTGGCCACCTTGCTTTTTTTTTTTATGGTTTGTTTGTTTAATGGTTTGTTTGTTTATTTATTTATTTATTTAATTGTTTATTTGTTTAATAATTTTATTTGTATTTTTATTTGTTGTATTTATAATTTTGTTTTATTTATTTGTTTGTATAACTAGCTAGCTAGCTAAATGTTTCGTTGTTTTTTGTGGTTGATGTCGGGTGGTTTGTTGGCGACTAGCAACAGTATTGCAGTCTTTTGTGGACACTTGTCAGTGTTTGTTGGTAGATGCGGGTACTGTTTGGGTAACTTGTTTGAGTTCATTTCGTTCCCGTAGAGTTTCATAGGGAGTGTATGGGATGTGGGTCGTTGTGAGATGCGGGACTCGCTAGCGGGAGTTAGGTCGGGCTGGGACTGTAGTTCTGGTGAGAGTTTTAGTAGATGGGGACAGGGTCTGGGTTTTCTGCTATGGTTTTTAGGCTGCTTGGGAACCATTTGTGTAAGATGAGGTTCCTTTCCTCAGTGATGTTTTTTAAGGTGTTGTACGTTTCGTTATCAAATTCTTCGATTTTTCCCCATATTTTTTTGGCTTGGTTGTGTACTTTAATATTCAAGGGTTTGGTTTTGGTGATTGTATGTATTTGTTTTGTAGTTAAGGTGTAGGGGTAGTGTTGGTTGGTTGCAAATCGGAGAGCCTTATTTTGGATTGTTTGCAGTTTCCATAGTTGAGTGTGGCTGAAGGTGTGTGTAGGGATGGGTGGATATTCGAGGATGGGAAGAACAAGTGCTTTAACTAGGTGGGTTTTAATTTTTATTGGCATGTCTTTGAATCTGTATAATCGACTGAGTGCTCCAGTGGCTTTTTGTCTCCTGTCATTTGTGCTAGCGAGGTAGGCTGTTGAGTTGATCTTGAATCCTAGTATTTTCCCTTCCTCTTTAAATTCAATTAATTCGTCATTAATTATTAGTGGCTCTTTTCTTTTGTTTGCTAATTGAATTACTGAAAATTTATTAATGTTTGTTCGTATTTTCCACTGATTTTCATAATCGTTTATTTTCTCAGCTTCTTGTTTGGTTCTGGAATTCATAATGTTCCTTGCTGGGCCTGGGTAGTTTACGATCTGGGTAATGTCGTCGGCATAACTGATATTTATGCCGTGTAAAAGTTAGCTTGAGGGGTGTTACTTGTGAAGATGGTGAAAAGAGTTGGGGACAAGACACTTCCCTGGGGGACACCACAACCCAGGGCAAAGCTGGCACCAGTGTAATTATTTATCTTAATATTGGCTTTCCTATCATCTTAAAAAATCCCATAGGATTTTCTCAGTTATTGTAGGGAGGTTAAGGTGGAGGAGTTTGTGTTTAAGACCGAGGTGCCACACCTTGTCGAAGGCTTTCGTGATGTCCCTGAGGACCACGTGACACTGACCCTTGTTGGCTTTATTTATTGCAATATGCTCTGTTGCGACGGCGATTGCATGTGTGGTCCCTCTGTGGAATCGGAACCCGTATTGGTTTGTATTGTATAAGTCATTGCTTTCTAGGTGTATTCTTAGTCTATTGTTAATTATTCGTTCTAGGATTTTTCCAGGGACTTCTAATAGAGATATTGGTCTGTGGTTTTCTACTAGATGAGGATTTTTATTCTTTTTAGGGATTAACTTTATTGTTGCTTCTTTAAACTTGTCTGGGAAATATCCAGCTGAGATGGTTGCATTAAATATGTGTCTTAGAGTTTCTTTGGCTTTGCTGGGGAGGTTGGATAGAATAGTTTTGTTGACTCCGGTTTCTCCTGGGCAGGTTTTTCTCATGTTTTTTATGATGGCAGTAATTTCTCCTTCCGCGATGGGGGAGGTAAAAATTGTGTCAGAATCTAGTCTGGCTGGGTCTGCTGAATGATATGGAGTGAGTCTGTCGTGGTTGTTGATTAGATATTCTCTTACGTTGTTTTCGTGTGTTTGGTCGTTTTGTTCTTCGTCCTGTTCTTGAAAAATGGATTCCCAGTGTGATCTGTGGGTGTTTTCTTTTTCTGAGGGGGAGTGTTTTCTTTCTCTGTGGGGGTCAAGTATGTAGTGTGGGTCGGGGTTAGAGTAGCCTGAGAGAGTTTTTATTTTTCGCCAGAAGATGGTGGGGTCGTTGTATGAGTTGGCGGTGTTGGTAATGATGCTGGCCCAGTGTGTGTTATGTTCTGTCATTAAGGATGTGTGCAGCTGAGCTTGGAGCGCTTTGTATTGTGTGAAGTGTGCTCTTGTCCAGCCGTGTGTTTGGGAGTGTGATCTAAGTACATTGTATTGTTGGATGAGAATCTGTGTGTCTCTGCTGTGTTTTGGATGTGTTATTGTTCTGTAAGAAGTTGTGGGGATGTTGTTATTGATTGCAGATTTGATTGAGGAGTACCAACTCTCGAGGGACTGATCTATGTCTTCGAGTGTGCCTTCTTCAGGGTTAGGGAAGTTTGTAAAAGCTGTACATAATTCTTGTTTGAAATCTTCCCAGTTGGCCAAGGAGAAATTGGGTCTGGGTGGAGTGGGGACAAGTATTGGGGCAGAGGAGATTGTAGCAATGATAGGGGTGTGGTCGCTGGTAGTGAGAGGCCCAGGGGAGAAGTAGATGTTGTGATGTGCATTCATGTTACTTAATGCTATGTGTGGGGTGGTGGTGGAGTTGTGGGAATAGTATGTGGGGAAATGGGGTCCTATAAATCTTATTGTGGTGTCAGAGATTAGTCTGGCTAGTTGTCTCCCGACGATGTTCGAGTTCCTATTACCCAGGAGATGGTGTCTGGCGTTGAGATCTCCTATAAGATATACAGGAGTGTTCCTTCTGAATAGGTTTATGAAATCCGGGGTTGGGAGGTATGGTCGGCTAGGAGGGAGGTATGCTGTGGCAATGATGATTTTGCCCGTGTGTGTTTGGATTTCTGCAGTGTCCTTCCTCCTGAGTCATAAATAGAATTTGGAGAGATTCGTCCACTCCTGCTTCTTGGCGGGGGGCTGTTGTCCTACCGTTTCACAAGCCAGGTATTGCAGGTCACCATCTTGGTTTGCGTGGTAGGTTGCCTTTACTGATTATGGAATTTTTCCGTATTGGTGCCACCTTGTTTCCCTCATATCCTCAAGAGGAGGGAGTGCCTCAAACTAGTGTCCTTAGTGTCACCGTCTTTGCTAAAGTTCAGGAAGATTTTGTTGGCTCTGTTCCGGAGGGAGGATATCCTCGCTATCGACATCCGTTTGGGTACAGGGTGAAGGCTGCCATGGGGGATGTGGATGTTCCAACCTTTCTTGTTTGTCCTGTGCGTGTACCAAGGATGGCTCCTGGCTCCTCTCAGGGGTGCAACCGTGTGTTTACTTTCCTGAGAGAGGGGCCTTTCTTTCCTCACAGGCGGCTCTTTGCTATTTTTTTAGAACATGCTTCCTCTCACAGTGTCTCGATTCTCGTATGTACTGATGGATTGAAATCCCGTGAGGGGACAGGCTTGGGTGTTATATTTCCCGATTTCATTCGTGGTAGGAGTCTTCCCCCCATCGTATCTACTTTTATCGCAGAACTTACTGCTATTTTACTCGCAGTCAAATTGATATTTAGCTTCCCTCCTGTTTGTTATACAGTTTTTAGCGACTCTGCCGATCTCCATTTTGTGTTTTCCCGTCCAATCCTCTTTTGTTGTCTACAGTGTTTTGGAATGGCTGTGCTTGCTAGGGACTGCTTTGTGGTTTTGTACCATTGTGGGCAATGAGCATGCTGACTCTCTGGCAAAGGCTGCTGCCTCTCGCCCATCCTCACCTCTCCCCTGCCTCGCTCAGTGATATTCATCTAACCACTCACTGTTTGCTCCCACTGGCAGAGTAGGTGGGATGCGGTGGGGGCCAACAAAATGTGTGATATTTGTGGGTAAACGGGCCCCTTCATTTGCCGAGGTCTGAATGCAGGTGGGAGACGGCTTTATGCTGGCTCCGAATGGGCCATTCCTGGTTCTCTCATTGATTTTTAATGGAGGACTCTCCCCCTACTTTCTGTGTGGAATGCTTCGTCCCCCTGACTCTTCGGCTTTTGCTGATGGTGTCCACTGTTGGGGAATTGCGCCATCGTTACCTTTCTGAGCACCGGGCAGGAGAGGGATTGTAGTCTTCTGTTGGTACTCGGAGAGGATGCTTGTTGTGGTGGAGGGGGAAACCTTTGCTTGGTGTAGGCAGCTGCACTACCGTGTAAAATTTAGTATACAGTGGTTTTAGTGTTCTTAGTGTTTTAGTGTTTTTCTTGTTTTAATTATCAATTGTATTTTGTGTGTGTGTGTGTGTGTGTGTGTGTGTGTGTGTGTGTGTGTGTGTGTGTGTGTGTATTTCATCTTTTCGAGTGCTTTTATTCTCGTTGTCGTCCGGCGGCATATGACCCTGGTTGTTGTATCGACAGATTTTATTGTATATACTTATTCAGTTCAATTTACCCTACCCTACTCTTCTCAACCCTACACTAGCCTACCTCAGCCTACCCTACCCTACCCTGCCATTGCCGACCCAACTCTACCCTACTTTAACCTACCCTCCCCTGTACAGCTCTTTCACCACTACATTACTTTTCCTGTTTTCTTCTCTCTACCTTCGGATGATTTTCTTCACCTCTACAGTAGAGAGAAATTTCGAACTGGAAGGGTTAAATACTGCCATCATCAACCCCATCTCTATCAGGGGATATCCTAAGCTGAATAAAATCATGCGGTCAGCTAGGACAATGTAAATAAGTTGTTCTCGGCTTGAAAGATTAAATGATTCTGTCCCGTCATCCTAAGAGGGTTTTCTGAAGCTGTAGGATATCGTCAGAAGCTAGCAAAGTGTAAAAGTGACATCCGCGACCGGGAGCTCTGCGTCCAGCGCTCCGCAGTTCAAGTCCCAGAGGTGGACAGATGTTTTGATGTGTAGACGTTACCAGGGCGTAGCTTGGTGGCCTACACTTTAATATTCTGGACTAATGGTGGTCAAGCCTCGTGCACCTGCGCTCCACCACATTAAAAAAAAATAGAAATAAAAAGGAAAGCTAAGGGTCATGAATGAACTAAAGGACTGAACTAAGCGGGGAAGAACAAAAATCGTAGAGAAGACCGCCCCAAATTTGATGAGACGGTGTAGTATAACTGAGTGAAATAGGCGTTGGATATGACGGAACTAAACGGCAGTTATACCCACCTCTCTTCTGTACCCTACACTACCCTGATTCAGCCTACCCTACCCTACCCAGCCCTACCCTACCCAGCCCACCACCACCCAGCCCTATCCTACCCTGCCATAACTTATCCTACCCTCCCCAACGCAACCATAACCTACCCATGCTTACCCTCGCCTGCCCTAATCGACCCACCTGTATTCAACCCTGCCATAGCCGACCCATCCCTACCCTACCTCGGCATAATCAGCCCACTCTAACCTCACTCTGTCAAAACCGACCCGATCTTACCCCACCCTGCCATATCCGACCCAATCCTACCCCATCCTGCCAAAACCGACCCGATCTTACCCCACCCTACCAAGACCGACCCATTCCTATCCCACCTGCCAAGACCGACCCGTCCCTACCCCACTCTGCCAAGACCGACCCGTCCCTTCCTCACCCTGCCAAGACCGACCCATCCCTACCCCACCCTGCCATAACCGACCCAATCCTACCCCACCCTGCAAAAACCATCCAAGTCCTACCCCACCCTGCCAAAACTATCCCAGTCCTACCTCACCCTGCCAAAACCGACCCAACCCAACCCCACCCAGGCATAACCCACCCAACCCAACCCAGCCCAAACCAAACCAATCTTATCTAACTCATTTTTCACTCTAACACTTTCTTCAGTTTTCTTCATTCTTTCTCCAGACGATTTTCTTCAGCTCTGGAGAGGAATTTTGAATTTGAGGGGTTAGATACAGCCAGCATCAACCCCTTCTCTGTCAGGGGATCTCCTAAGTTGAATAAAATCGTGCGGTCAGCTAGGACAAAGTAAATAAATCGTTCTTGGTCTGAAGGGTTACATGATTCTGTCCCGTCATCCTAAGAGGGTTTTCTGAAGCTGTAGGATATCGTCAGAAGCTAGCAAAGTGTAAAAGTGACATCCGCAGACCGGGAGCTCTGCGTCCAGCGCTCCGCAGTTCAAGTCCCAGAGGTGGACAGATGTTTTGACGTGTAGACGTTACCAGGGCGTAGCTTGGTGGCCTACCCTTAAATATTCTGGACTAATGGTGGTCAAGCCTCGTGCACCTGCGCCCTACCACATAAAAAAAAATAAAAATAAAAAGGAAAGCCAAGGGTCATGAATGAACTAAAGGATTGAACTAAGCGGGGAAGAACAAAAATCGTATAGAAGATCGCCCCAAATTTGATGAGACACTGTAGTATAACTGAGTGAAATAGGCTTTGGATATGACGGAACTATTATGATTTGTACTTATAATATGGAGGCCTAACACCCTGTCCAAACCGACCCAATCCTACCTCACCCTGCAAAAACCGACCCAATCCTACCCCACCCTGCCAAAACCGACCCAATCAAAACCCACTCTGCCAAAACCGACCAATTCCTAACCCACGCTGCCAAAACCAACCAAACCTATTCTATATTCTGTCATAACCGACACAATCCTACCTCACCCTGACAAAACTGACCCAGTCCTACCCCACCCTGCCAAAACCGACCCAATCCTACCCCACCCTGCCAAAACCGATCCAACCCTACCCCACCCTGCCAAAACCGACCCAACCTTACCCCACCCTGCCCAAAAAAACTCAATCCTACTCCACCCGACCAAAACCGACCCAACCCTACCCCACCATGCCAAAACCGATCCAACCCTACCCCACCATGCCAAAACCGACCCAACCTTACCCCACCCTGCCCCAAAACACTCAATCCTACCCCACCCGACCAAAACCGACCCAACGCTACCCCACCCTGCCAAAACCGAACCATTCCTACCACACACTGCCATAACCGACCCAGTCCTACCACACCCTGCCAAAACCGGCCCAATCCTACGCCGCCCTGCCAAAACTAACCCAACCTTACCCCACCCGGCCATAACCGACCCAATGCTACCCCACCCTGCCACAACCGTCCCATCCCTACCCTACCTTAACCAAACCAGTCTTATCTAACTTAACACTATTTTCCATATTCATCTTTCTTCCTTCAGACGATTTTCTTCAACTCTGGAGAGAAATTTCGTACTGGAGGGGTTAGATACAGTCACCATCAACCCCTTCACTACGAGGGGATCTCCTAAGCTGAATAAAATCGTCCGGTTACCTAGAACAAAGTAACTAAGCCATTCTCTGTCTGAAGGGGTTATTGTGACTGTCCCATCATCCCGAGAGGGTTTCTTTAAGCTCCAGGAAATCGTCTAAAGGTAGCAAAGTGTAAACATGACGTCAGCACTTGTTCTAGGAGCCACAGATCGAGTCCCGAAGGTGAACAAAGGTTTTTATATCATATAGACGTTTTATATTTTATATTTTGCAACTTTCAGAGGCATTTACTCAGCTTTAGGAGTCTTATGGATATGCTCAATCAAACGTATCGAACCTCCCATGTTAGAAAAAAAAAGCTTACAGAAATGCGTCCTCGTACTGAAGGGGCGGAATGGACAGATCGAGTGACTAAGATATTGAATTATGTATATGACTGGTTTTGATGTTATTTCTATTATTATTATTATTATTTCAGGCAAATGTTCCAGGCTTCTAGACTGGCTGACTAGCGAATATTATTAAGTCTCCCGTGGCTCCGTGCTCCTTCCACTCAAGAGCCTGCACTTCACGCATTCCACGCACAAGATGGCGCCACCGCTGCATTCCTGCGAAGACGAGAGGTCAAGAGGACGACACTTGCTTTTTGTTTGTTTGTTTACTGTAATTGCTTAAAGTTGTGATCCCTCCAACTTGAATGCTCAGTTGTAACTATAGATAACTAGAATACGATGCTAGTCACGAAGAAGGGCTATGAAAAGATACAGAGCTCGTAGTATTGGCTGGATGAATCACTCTTGCGTGATAATCAAAGACGGTGAATAAAACCCACACTTGTAGACGAAGAATATAATTACCAAACAGTTTCGGTGGACACTGCCACCATCTTCAGTGGTCAAGATAGTGAGAGGGAGTGACATACTGCCTATACAAGGGTTCCTTTTTATGCGTGTGTGTGTGAAAGGGTGGGGTAAAGGTGAGGTGGGGTGGGGTAGATTGTAAGCGGGGGTTAACCCAAGGGGGATTTTGGGGGGGACATTACCGGACAGGTCAGGTGTAATTCCTATCTGACCTTACCTGTGTCGTAGCAGGAAGGGACATCCTTTCCTGCTACAAGTGCTGGTTTTATTCACCGGCTCGTAGTATTTTTTTCTTTTAACTAAGATACATGAAATAAGCTGCAAAAATACGAAAATACGAGCTTACTTAATGTAAATGAATTATAGTACGTTCAAGATGGAGGGAAGGCATTTTGTATTTTGTTTATGATGTTATAGTGTCTCTCAGGATCCTAGGATCCTCTCTCGGCTGAACCAAATTGTCTGGCGTCAGCTGGAACATGATGCTAGGGGTTATGTCGGTCGTGAGGGGGTTAATGGTGACGGTATTGACACTGTCAGGCTCCTATGACTCACTCAGTCGAATAAAATCGTCTGAGTCAGCTGAAATGGGGTACTAGAGTTGTCCCGAGCACAACTCTAGTATTCCATTCCAGCTGACAGACGATTTTGTTCGGCTGAGTGAGTCATAGGAGCCTGACAGTTACTACACTCACCAATAACCCCCGCATGACCGGCATAACTCTGGTATATCATGTTCCAGCTGACGCCAGACAATTTGTTGAGTTAAATTGTCTGGCGTCAGCTGGAACATGATGCTAGAGTTATGTCGGTCGTGAGGGGGTTAATGGTGACGGTATTGACACTGTCAGGCTCCTATGGCTCACTCAGTCGAATAAAATCGTCTGAGTGAGTCATAGGAGCCTGACAGTTACTACACTGTCACCATTAACCCCCGCATGACCGGCATAACTCTGGTATATCATGTTCCAGCTGACGCCAGACAATTTGGTTCAGCCGAGTGGGTCTGGGGCCTGGGGGGCACTATATGAAAATATTCCAAAAATATTAAAGGGGGGGGCTATATCAATTTTGCCACAGGAGGTATACCAAAATTGGACTTTTTAATAAAACCCCCTCCTCTCTCACTCCCTGTGTTTTGTATATGTCCCTCTCTGTCTGCCTGTGGTGTGTCTGTCCCACCCTCTCTGTGTGTGTGGTGTGTCTACTGTGTGAACGTGGCTGTGGCTATGTACGTGTCGTGTGTGTGCGTCTTGATGTGGGTATGTATGTAGTGGTGCGTGTGTGCGTCTTGATGTGTGTATGTATGTATGTAGTAGTGTGTGTGTGCGTCTTGATGTGTGTATTAGTGTGTGTGTGTATGTAGTAGTGTGTGTAAGTGTCTTGGTGTGTGTGAGCTGAAGAAGTGTACTGTAAGTATGGGGCCTTGTGGTTTTAAGGAAAGCCTGCTACGCAAACTTCCCTCAGCCACATTTTAAAGAAACCTCTATTACACCGGGATTTGAACCCGGGTCTTCCTGATTAGCAGGCCAGCACCATGCTGACCATGCCACTGCGGCCCCGAGAGTACACCGGCTAAAACTTCTACTGTATTTTATTTCTTTACGTTACAAAAAATGGGAAATTGAACAACATGCACAGACTAAACTAAATTGTCATGTACCTATTAATGTCGCTTTAGGAGGAGATATCTCGAAATTTCCTGAGCTACTTGGAATACCTAAGCCTGCAGTTTAATGCTAATCATGAACAAGTGCTATGGAAAGAATATAGAGCAGTTGCTACTTATATAAAGGGAGAAAGTAAAAATTGCAACTTAGACTGCTATCCAACGGCAGGACTTAAACGATTAACCATATATTACATAAACTTAACACACTGAGTGACACAGAAACTAAACATATGATACAAATTCTTTAATGAAACTTATAATGAGAGTACAAATGACAAAATATACACTGCACAGGATGACAGTACAGTACTCAGTGGTCATACTCTGAGAATTAAAGCCTATCTGTTGTACCGATTTATAAACGGAAGAGATGAATCGCTAAATTTGATCCACAGTAAAAAATAATAACAATAATAATAATAATAATAATAATAATAATGAATACATAAAACAATAAAGACAAACCATATAGACTACATGTCCACCCTAAACTGACAAAAACCTGGCATCTCTCCACCTTGAATGCTGAGCTGTTTCTAGAGATAAAGACTAGATTATCATGCAAATCACAATGAAGATCTATGGGGAGGATGCAAAACCATAATACTGTCTTATTCTGCCACTTAGATATAGGAACTAAGCAGCAGAAGGACTAAAATTTGTCAAGGTGAGCCAACTACAATGACACAGATGAAGTCTGAGATTATATAATGTGTAATCATGAACTGATTGCATCATTCAGTAAAGATTACAAAAGGAAAAGCTATCAAATCTGAAAGTGTAAGTACTATACAAGATATGATTAACCTTGTACATCCATATTCTGATATATGCTTCCTATATCATAGCCTACACACAGATTCATCCCCTCAACAGTAATGGTATATTCCTGCTGTCTCCTGACTTCCAATCAACTTATGAAACCTCTCTCCTAATTACAGTACAGTAATATGTTAATGAAGGCTGCTAGTAATTACCTTCAGTATGATAATTCTTATTTAAAGGTAGCAGCAATGGCTAATGAAGGATGTAAGGTATGCAGTCCTTCCAGTTCAATATACTATATCTCCAATCAGGCTTTATCCAGTGTCTCTCCTACACATGTTAATACCTTCAATCTTCACTAGTTTAACTCACAGAGCAGGGATTTTTTTTTTTTCCATGCCATCTCATGATTATATTTAGCTTTGTATAGACTTCTGGAAGTGTAGGGGTTAGGCACAGCCTCACTGAACTCCTGCAATAGTAGAGACTTTGCATAAGTTGAATAAAATTGTCTTCTGGCACTATGAATAAACTGAAAAGGGCATCACAGGGATTGCAAGAGTTAAAGGGACTCGCGGAGTTTATATCCCCGATGTAAACAAACTACCCATTAGTTTTTACACACATCCCCTCATTTTTTCCAGCCAATTAACCTACTCTGCCTGCCCATGTACAGGATCACATTCGACCTTAAAACCTAAACAGATGGTGTGAATATCGGGGGATTTAAGTAGCACTGCTTACTCGAGTTTAAAGGGACATCTTAGTCACCTGGAGATACACACCGCCGTATATCATCCTTATAGCTAATAATTACAACTTACATCAGCCGACTACACCTCTCGATAATGACAGCAAACACTGATAAACACATGGGCATAAGAATTACCATAATAAGAAGTAGACTAACACCGTAAAGAATAAAAATCTTCACTCATCTCCAGCATCTCTCAACGTTGCTCCCATAATGCAACAGTGACGTCACACTTCAAATTAAACATTTACTTATTAACATAGAGAACATAGAGGATGGAAGTAATGCGAGTATAAGTGGCTGGGGAATGGCTGGGAGAAGGAGAGAGGTGAGAAGACAGGAAGAAATCAGTAGGATAGAAGTTGTGGAAGCAATGAAGAAAGTTAAATCGGGGAAAGCCCCAGGAATTGATGGAGTGTGTGGTGAAATGCTGAAGCATGGGGGGGAGAGATAGTAGTAGAATGGATGTGGAAGATGTGCAGATTGGCCTTGGAAGAAGGTAGAGTCCCAGAAGATTGGAAGTCAGGTATAATTATTCCCTTGTACAAAGGAAAAGGGGAAAAAGAAGAGTGTGGTAATCATAGGGGCATCTGTCTTCTTAGTATAATAGGAAAAGTGTATGGTAGGATACTTATTGACAGAGTTAGAGAAAGAACAGAGAAATTAGTTGGAGAAGAACAGGGAGGCTTTAGGAAGGGAAGAGGTTGTGTAGATCAGATATTCATTCTTAGATCTTTAGTGGAAAAGTTTCTAGAGAAGGGAAAGAAGTTGTATGCGGTTTTCATGGATTTGGAGAAAGCATATGACAGGGTGGATAGACAAGGATTGTGGAAAGTGTTAAGAATATATGGAGTAGATGGGAGGTTGTTGAATGCTGTGAAGAGTATGTACGATGGTGCAAAGGCTGTAGTGCGTGTGGATGGTGAACTAAGTGAATTTTTCTCTTTGAAGGTTGGGTTGAAACAGGGATGTGTCATGTCTCCATGGTTGTTCAATCTGTACATGGATGGGGTAATAAAAGAGGTACAAGGTAGGGTAGTGGATGTTGGAGTGGCCCTGGTGAGAGAGGATAGTGTTTGGAAACTCCCTGTACTGTTGTTTGCAGATGATACTGTGTTGTTGAGTGAAGACGAAGGGGAGCTGCAAGGCTTGGTGGATGAGTTTGGGAGAGTGTGTAAGAAACGGAATCTAAAAGTGAATGTAGCGAAGAGTAAAGTGATGGTCTTTGAGAGAGGTGAAGTCAGTAAATGGACAGCGAGGTTGGATGGTGAGGAATTGGAAAATGTGAGTACGTTTAAGTACTTGGGTAGTGTGATGAGTAAGGATGGAGGTTTGGAGGGTGAAGTGCTTGAAAGGGTACAGCAGGGAAGAAAGGTTGTTGGTTCCATGAAAGCAGTGATAAGAAACAGGGAAGTGAGCATGGAAGTGAAAAAGTTACTACATGACAGTATTGTGATACCAACTCTAACGTACGGAAGTGAAGCTTGGACGTTGTTGGAAGGACATAAGTCAAGAGTGAGAGCAGTGAAAATGAGTTATTTAAGAGGAGCCTGTGGAGTCACATGGAGAGACAGGCTGACGAATGAGGATATAAAGGAGCGTTGTGGTGTGGATGTGGATGTGATAGGAAGCGTTATGAGGAACACACTGAGGTGGTTTGGCCATGTGGAGAGAATGGAGGGTGAAAGACTGACGAAGAGAGTGTATGTGAGTGAGGTGGAGGGGGGAAGAGGGAGGGGGAGGCCGAGGATGAGATGGAGGGATGGGGTGGAGAGGTATATGAGAGAGGGGGGTGTGAGTTGGGAGCAGGGCAGTGAAATGGCGGGGGACAGGGCGACTTGGAGGCGATTTGTTTGTGGCCACCCCAAACGGGATTGAGGCGTCTGGCAATAGATAAATAGATAGACTTATTAAATTTTAAGAAGAAAATTTCGTGAATATATTATCAGTCTTTTACATATTAATTTTCGTGCAAACTGAATAGAGAGGTAAGTAAAGTGTTTCTTGTTAAATTAAAGATAACCCCATGAATCAGTGGCATCATCATCTCTCTCTCTGAAATTCCATACAGAGTACCAGAGTAGGATCACTATTTACTGTCCTGCCGATATATCTCTACAGTTTTACAAGGGGATTTAAAAATAAACGGCCTGGTGGTGGTGGCAGGGGATAAAATTTTTGCGACACCAGTCTCTAATCTGCTGCCATTCCCTACAGAACCTGGAGCATAATGAGACGAGAAATTAGCCCAGGTTGATGCAGCAATTCTTAACTCAAAATTGCCCCAAGAACAACTTTCTGAAGTTTGTCAAACATTTCATGCAACACCCTGTATGGGAAACTTGGATAAAATATTAGTGATATAATTCCCTAACTGTGTGCCATTCCCAACAGAATCTGAGCAGTCTAATGAGTCCACGCTTTGAAGGTTGGGTTGAAACAGGGATGTGTCATGTCTCCATGGTTGTTCAATCTGTATATGGATGGGTTAATAAAAGAGGTACAAGGTAGGGTAGTGGATGTTGGAGTGGCCGTGGTGAGAGAGGGTAGTGTTTGGAAACTCCCTGTACTGTTGTTTGCAAATGACACTGTGTTGTTGAGTGAAGACGAAGGAGAGCTGCAAGGCTTGGTGGATGAGTTTGGGAGAGTGTGTAAGAAACGGAATCTAAAGGTGAATGTAGGGAAGAGTAAAGTGACGGTCTTTGAGACTCAGAGGTGAAGTCAGTGAATGGACAGCGAGGTTGGATGGTGAGGAATTGGAAAATGTGAGTACGTTTAAGTACTTGGGTAGTGTGATGAGTAAGGATGGAGGTTTGGAGGGTGAAGTGCTTGAAAGGGTACGGCAAGGAAGAAAGGTTGCTGGTTCTTTGAAAGCAGTGATAAGAAACAGGGAAGTGAGCATGGAAGTGAAAAAGTTACTACATGACAGTATTGTGATACCAGCTCTAACGTATGCAAGTGAAGCTTGGACGTTGTTGGAAGGACACAAGTCAAGAGTGAGAGCAGTGGAAATGAGTTATTTAAAAGGAGCCTGTGGAGTCACATGGAGAGACAGGCTGACGAATGAGGATATAAAGGAGCGTTGTGGTGTGGATGTGGATGTGATAGGAAGCGTTAGGAGAACAAACTGAGGTGGTTTGGCCATGTGGAGAGAATGGAGGGTGAAAGACTGACGAAGAGAATGTATGTGAGTGAGGTGGAGGGGGGAAGAGGGAGGGGAAGGCCGAGGATGAGATGGAGGGATGGGGTGGAGAGGTATCTGAGTGAGGGGGGTGTGAGTTGGGAGCAGGGCAGTGAAGTGGCGGGGGACAGGGCGACTTGGAGGCGATTTGTTTGTGGCCACCCCAAACGGGATTGAGGCGTCTGAAAATAGATAGAGATAGATAGAAGAAAATAACTAAAGCTAACACTGATTTGAACTAATACACATCTGGTCCATAGGTCGTGCTGGAGTCTGCTGCCTTGTTGCTGCTTCCTTGCCATACTGGTCATACCCTGCTGAAGTTTGGTCTGCCCTGCCGTGAGAAGCCTGACGGTGGTGTGGTGTCTTCCCCTACTCTGAGATGCCTGGTGGTGTGGTGGTGGTGGTGTGGTGGTGGTGGTGTGGTGGTGGTGGTGATGGTGGCGGCGGCGGCGGCGGCAGGGTGTCGTGTCTTCCCCAGCCGTGAGATTACTTGCTGCTACTGCTGGTGATATGCCCTGACTTGCCGAGAGAAGCCTGGTGGTGATGGTGTGATCTGCCTTGCAAGTCCAGGATGTTCTGTGGACAAAAGCTACGGTACTTTTGAATGCATATTTTATATTGCTGTCTCTGTTAATGTATTTTGTACTGAAGTATTAATAATGAAAACTTAAATTTTCTGTCTTGTTTCATTACCTTTTTAACTGTGGCTTTGACTTAATATAGGTGATAAGTATATTGCGCTCTGCAGTCTTGTGTGTTGTGGGGACGGCTTTTGTGATGAGCTAAGACATTCTGATCGCTTCACCAAATTACTGCTCAGCCGTGTGATCAGTGGACATAAAAGATTATACAATACAATGATATACAGCTAAGCATAAAAAAGGTTATGGGAATTCCTCCACCATGCAAATCAATGGACCTAAATTAAAGCCTATATTATAAAGCTAAGCCTGAAGAGGGTTGTGGGAAGTAGATAATGATGCAGGGTAGACACTGGTAATGTTCACTAAGCCGTGCCCGCAACACACAAGAACTGGGTGGCGTAATATATGGATCACCTTGTATAATGAGAGGCCGTAAGTGTGTGCTGACCCACAAACTTGCCATCAATGCCCTGTCATAACTATTACTGTGTCTTGTAGGAAGCACAAAGAAAACAGGCCACAGAATACCTCCTTCTCTCTCGTTCCTCCTACACAAACATACACGCCTTTCACTTTAACTTGACACAGAGTTTCATTTAAAGTATATGAGAATGTCACGCAGATCAGTAGCAGAAACAGCCAATACTACAGCCCAACATCCTTTCCACGGCACTCATTCGTGACTACCATCAAATTCTAGTGATAACTATCGCTACTACTCGACAAACCGTATAGAAACTATAAGCTATCTGTCTATCCATCTATCTATAGCCAGACGACTTAATCCCGTAAGAGGTGGCCACAAACAAGTCTCCTCTATGCCACCCTGTCCCCCGTCATTATGCATCACTCCCTTTAATTCACACCCTCTCTCATATACATCCCAACTCCATCCTCCACTTATAAGTAATACATAAAAACAACCGTGATTTACTGTCGCACAAGCTGAGCCGTAATCTTACCCAACACAAACACGAAGGAGCTTTAAAGAACAGAAAATAATACCTTGATAGCAGAAGACACTAAGACCACAAGTACTGACAGCCTACACCAAGAAACATAACTAATTTCAGTCAGAGACCAAGTGAATATGAGAGGCACACAGTTCATCACTTCAGCTCAAGATCCGTCCCACCTTTGTAACCTTATGTTGCATCATCATCTCCACAAAGAAACAAAATCGAACAACCGCCCAACACTACACAGAGTATCTTTGCAACATATCCCCTCCTCCACCCGACTCTACACTTCCCAGACACATTCACAAACTCACAAACACCCCAGCCAGCCAAAACTTTCTGCCAAACAAATACATAAACACACAGACACCCCAGCCAGCCAAAACTTTCTATACCAAACACATACATAAACACACAGACACCCCAGCCAGCCAAAACTTTCTATACCAAACACATACATAAACACACACACCCCAGCCAGCCAAAACTTTCTATACTAAACACATACATAAACACACAGACACCCCGGCCAGCCAAAACTTTCTATACCAAACACATACATAAACACAGACACCCCAGCCAGCCAAAACTTTCTACCAAACAGCATCCTTCATGTACAATCATGGACAGAGAAACCTGGACAGGTGAGGCGAGGCAAATGTCATATTTTCTCTTTTCCCCCGGCTTGTCCGTCACTCCTCGTTCACGACTCCTTTCCCCCATCCCCCCACCCCCCATCCCGTTTACCCTCTCTTCATTAGCACCTGCCAGGCTGCCCTCCCCATCCCCCCTTCCCTGCCCCCATACACGCCAGTTCGCTAATCCGCCTACCTTGAACCGTGTGTGTGTGTGTGTGTGTGTGTGTGTGTGTGTGTGTGTGTGTGTGTGTGTGTGTGTGTGTGTGTGTGTGTGTGTGTGTGTGTGTGTGTGTGTATGTGTGTGTGTGTGTGTGTGTGTGTGTGTTTATGTGTGTGTGTGTGTGTGTGTGTGTGTGTGTGTGTGTGTGTGTGTGTGTGTGTGTGTGTGTGTGTGTGTGTATGTGTGTGTGTGCATCCTTGACATAAGCAACTCCCTACATTTTTCCGATCACAACCCATCCCTCCCTCTTCCCTACGGCTACTCTGCTAACACAAACACACACACACACACACACACACACACACGAGAAGCTAATCTTAATTCTTCGTATACGCAGCTGCTCTCTCTCTCTCTCTCTCTCTCTCTCTCTCTCTCTCTCTCTCTTTTTCAAGATTCTGTAGGAGTGAATAGTAATGTCAGTGCAAAGTATGCCTTTATTATTGTGATATAAGTATTATAAAATAAAACTTAGGAATATATTTAAAGAAAACAACTGCAGTAGGCTGGTTGGCCCATGAGAGGCATCTCCTCCTGATTTTGGATCTGCATACGAGAGAGATAGAGATAGATAGAGAGAGAGAGAAGTGAGGAGTGACCACTTGTCCCTCTCTCTCTCTCTCTCTCAATAATCTGTAGGAGTGAATAATAATGTCAGTGCAAAGTATGCCTTTACTGTGATATAAGCATTACAAATTAAAACACTGGAACATATTTAGTGGAAACAACTGCAGGAAATCCTCTCGAGACGTCAGCATGTGGAACTGTCATTATTTCCCTGCGGGCCAATTAACGTTCACCATCATACTTGCCTATTCCCTTCTGCCACAATTTTCGCTAATTCTCCTCATCTTTACTTTCCAATTCAGAGCATGCCATTTGTTATGATAATAATTACACAAACACTCACACACACACACACACACACACACACACACACACACACACACATATATATATATATATATATATATATATATATATATATATATATGTGAGTGTAGCCTATACACTGTATATACACTGTATATGGCTAGTGAGGGAGTGATCGCCCTCTACCTACACAGATCAAAAGCCCTCGGGAGCAGGGGGGTGGTTGCTTTCTCAGGCAGAGGAACTCCTTGAGAGTGAAATGGCTGGGAAGCATGCCGGCACGTGACTGGCTACAGCATAGCTGGGTCTTTCGGGTGTGGGCAATCAGGCAAGTTAGCTGCCTACTGCGACTGCAACACAATGGCGAGGTGTTCAGGAAGTTAGCCAAAGAAACCTTGATGGACTCTGAAAGAACAATAATGGCCCCCAGTCCCGTGCAGCCCTTAAATGGGCAGGGGTGCTAAGAATCTCACGGTTGCCTCAGTTACAATCTAATTCCTTTGTCAATGCAAAAAATACAATTAAAATTGGTAACTGGAATGTGAGAACGCTAAATCATGACGGTAAAATCGATGAGTTAGTGAAGGTTTTTCAAAATTACGGACTTGATATTTGTGCTCTGACAGAAACTAGATTAACTGGAGTCGATAAGTTGGATTTGGAGGATGGTATACGTTTATTGATATCTGGCCGACAGGACGGAATGCATTATCAGGGAGTAGGATTGTTGCTGGGTTGTAAAGCAAATAAGGCTTTATGTGAGTGGGATCCTATAGATGAGCGATTGCTATACGCACGGTTTAAATCAAATCATGGCAACATCAGTCTGTTTGTGTGTTATGCACCTACTAATGATGCAATCGATGAAAGGAAAGACACATTTTATGAAAAGTTGCAAGAAGGAGTAGGAAGGGTACCTAGACATGATGTTTTGATCTGCGTTGGAGACTTTAATGCAGTAATGGGCTGTTCAAATGAGGGATTTGAGGCATGTATGGGTAAGATGGGAGTTGGTAGTAGGATGAGTGAAAACGGAGTGAGGTTTGGAAGCTTCTGTCTAGCAAATGACTTAGTCATCGGGGGCACACTCTTTCAGCATTGCAATATACACAAGACAACTTGGGTGTCGCCGTGTGGAAAATATAAAAATCAGATTGATCACATCGCTATCAGTAGGAGGCATAGAAGTTCTCTGCTAGATGTTCATGTTAAACGGGGAGCGGATATTGGTAGTGACCATCAACTCAGCATTGCAAAAATAAGGTTTAAACTTAAAAATCAGAAGAAGGAAAAATCTGGTGTTGGTAGATACGATACTGTTAAGCTTAGAAGAGAAGGAGAAGAAAAGGAGGAATTCAGATTAGAATGCAGAAATAGGTTTTTGGTGTTGGAAACGTTGGAAGAGGGGGAGAGAAGTGTAGATGAGATGTGGGAGGATGTGAACAAAGTTTTGCATGAGACTGCTGAATGTACGATTGGAAGGAGACATAGATTCAGGAGAAAGAAATGGATATCAGAGGAAACGTGGGATATGATAAAAAAGAGAGGTGAGGCTAAAATGAGGAGTGAGATGCAATGCGTTGATGAACGAGAGATTGAATTAGCAAGAGCTGCGTACTGGAGTTTGAATTCAGAAGTAAGAAGGTTAGCTAGGAGAGATAAAAGAAGATGTGTGGATGAAAAGGTTGCAGAGACTGAAATCCTAATAAACAAAAATGATGGACAGAGTCAAAAAATAGCATATGAATCGATTAGAGAACTGAGTGGTAATGCAGGTAAACGCAAGGAAATACCAATTAGAGACAGGGAAGGAAATTTATTGACCAAAGATGGAGATATTAAAAATAGATGGAAAGAGCATTTTGAGACAGTTCTTAATAGACCAATACCACCAGAAGAGGATATACCGTCTGCTCAGGAAGATTTAAATATAGAAACAGGAGAGTTGAGGCTTGCAGAAGTGGAGAAAGCAGTAAAACAGTTAAAGAATAATAAGGCACCAGGGGAGGATGGTTTATTTCCGGAAATGTTTAAAGTGGAGGGGGATAGATTAATAATGATCTTGACCAAGCTATTCAATAAGATATGGGTGACGGGGTTACTACCATCAGTTTGGAAGAATGGTGTATGATTGTTAAAGTTCCGAAGAAGGGAGACCTGAGTGAATATGGTAATTGGAGGGGAATCTCTTTGTCACCGATAGCTTTGAAAGTTTTCAGTAGAGTGTTGTTAAATAGGGTTGGAGCCGGTGGTTGAGGGTATTCTGAGGGATGGAACAGGCTGGTTTTAGAAAGGGACGTGGTTGCAATGATCAGATCTTTATAGTTAGGCATTTGATGCAGCAAGTTAATGAAATGAGAGGTACCGTTAAGTCTTTGTTTTGTTGATTTTGAAAAGGCTTTGATAGTGTTTCTTGAGAGAGTCTATGGGGAAGATCATGAGACATTATGGAATACCAGAGGAGTTTGTGAGGGTCATTATGAACATGCATGAGGACACATTTTGTAAAGTGATGGTTGATGGTTGTCTGAGTGATTCGTTTGAAGTCAAGTCCGGAGTAATTCAAGGTGGTGTTTCCTATCGCCTTTACTATTTATATTGGTCATTGATTATAACTTATGAAACGTGTTGGAACAGAAACCGGTGCAGGTATACTTTTGGGGAGAGAACAGGAAACTTTTGGATTTAGATTATGCAGATGATATAGTTTTGATTTGTGATGGGCCAGAAGAGATGCAGAGAGTGTTGGACTGTTTGGTGAGGTGAAGGTACGCAAGGTGGGTTTGGTTATTAATTGTGGAAAAACTGAAATAATCAATATGAATATGGAAGAAAATGCGCAGGAATGTGTAATTGGAGGTATGGTTGTAAAGCAAGTTGATAGGTTTAAATATTTAGGTACTTATTTAGCCATGAGGATGGTTCTTTGAACTTTTGAATTCGAAGAAAGGTTAAAGAAGGCTAATCAGGCAATGGGAATGCTTAAAAATATTTGGAATAATAACAATTTTTCTGTGCATACAAAAATCAAACTTTATAAGGTAATGGTTAGGAGTTATCTTAATTTATGGACACGAGTCTTGGTACAGCACAGTGACTATGGAAAATAAATTCTTGGTGTTTGAAAATAAAGCACTTAGAAGAATATTAGGAGTTAAGTGGTGGGAAAGGGATACCAAAATAGTAGAATTAGAGAAATAACAGGGAGTGCAGCCAGATCGTAGATGAATATGTTAGATTCTCACGATGGATGAAGTGGCTAGGACATGTGTATAGGAGACGAGGGAATAGTACGAGGTACACCAGGAGTGGGTGGCACCTGGTAGGGGAGAGGTAGAGGAAAGGCCAAAAGAGACGTGGGTGAGGACAATGAGACCGGAAGCTGGAGATGAGTGTTGGGGAGATCTTGAGAG